>NC_139028.1:74923053-75291662 GCF_964662115.1 Mustela nivalis | reverse complement strand
CTGGAAGGGACAAAAGGAGGCTTCTGGAGTTGCTAACATGCATGTGTTCAAATGAATGGGAAATTGTGGGCTGTACGCTTAGGATGTACCCTCTTTTCTGTATGTATGTATGTATGTATGCTTCTATTAAAAGTTCACTTTTAAAAAGGAGAATGTGAAGGTAGAAGCAGTGTTAGCTTTCTTTCCTGGTCTCTAAAGGCGCGCTTTGGTCTACCCTAGGCTTGAGCCACATTGTATTGGAATGAAAAATTTAATCTCACGTAATGGGAGTGGTGATAGGGAAATGACAGGGACGAGCTGTGAGCTTGTAAGAGGTAGAGGTGGGAACTCAAAGCTTACCTCAGAACATTTTAAGAATCAGAGGTCAGGTGCTCTGGGCAGGAGCTCAGCCTGCATGGAGCCATTAGCCAAGAATTGCAAAGCTGGTATCTTTATTTTGGGATTTGACCTGTCAGGGAGGCAGCTTGGTAGAAAGGGAGCTTTTTTCCTCTTAATTCAATAAATACTCACTGGTCATGTGTTACGCTCTGAATCCTGGGTCCTGGGGATTCTAAGCCAAACCAGACTAGAGTCCTGCCCTGTCTTAGGATATTAGGGGGATCAAACATGTGAACAGGCAATTGCAACGCAGCATGGAAGGTGACACGATAGGATAACCACGAGGCTAGAGCAGGAAAGGGACAGCTGCTAATCCAGACTGGGAAATTGGAAAAGTCCCTCCAAGGCAGTGGGGTTTAAACTGAGAGCAAAAAAACAAGGAAGGGGCTGGATGAAATGTTGCAAACACAAAAAATGGCCAGTGCAAAGGCCCAGAGGTCACAGTAAGCAGAGTGCAGTCTGAGAAAATAAGATGGGTGTGAGGCCAAAAAAAAAAAAAAAAAAAAAAAAAAAAAAAAAAAAAACAGTTACAGAGGAGCAAGAGATTAGGCTGGTTAAGTCTCAGTAAATTTAACGCTGCTGAAAAATTAGTCTTTTTTTTTTTTTAACATTTTATTTATTTATTTGACAGAAAGAGACAAAGTGGGAGAGGGAACACAAGCAGGGGGAATGGGAGAGGGAGAAGCAGGTTTTCTGCTAAGCAGGGAACCCGATGTGGTGCTTGATCCCAGGACCCTGGGATCATGACCTAAAGCTGAAGGCAGACACTTAATCACTGAGCCACCCAGGCACCCCAAAGAATTAGCCTTTTAACCCAGGCTCATGTAATGAAATCCTGGATTACCCTCTCCCGAGGCATGTGACCTTGGTCAAGTCTCTTCTGCTTTGGTAGTATCAGAACTTTCTTAGTTTTGCCTTGAGAGGTAGCTTCCCTTCCAATGTTTTTAAAAATATATAAAAAGGTGACTTATTTTTTTAAAGCCCTGCACATAGTAGGTAAAGTAGGAGAGTTGGTTGAAAGATGGGTGTCCGGTTGGCAGCTTGCTGGGTGTCCAGGGTTCTATGGCAAAGGAGGACAGCATCTCAGCCTTATTATTTAGGAACACAAAAGTTGGCTCATACCAACGCCCACCACCATGTGCTGGCAGCTGAGAACACTGCAAAGGCAATAATCAGGATGGAAAATTCCCTTTCCAAGTTCCCGAAACCTGCAGCCCAAGGTGGCAGCTGGTGGCCTATTATTCCCTGGAGCTCTGGTGAAAGGGAAGAGTTCTGCTCGTGCAATTCTAAGCAGGAAAAGTCTGTTTTCTCTTGATGAAGAGGGATCGTTTATGATTAGAGGGCTATTTCCTTAGTTTGGGGGGGTTCTCCCCAACTTTTTAGAGATTAAATTATTGCAGTAAAGGGGCAGCAGGAATTCCTTTGGCTTGATAAGGTCTGGCTTCTTAGTTCTTCGTTGGAGGGGAATAGAGCTTTGAATAATTTATTCATTGCTTGAACAAATTTCAAGGGTGCTGCCAGAATCAAGACCAGACCAGGCAGTGACCTTAGAGATGAGAAAGAGAGACTGTGGAGATGAGTAGGTAGGTGGGGGAGCCCCAATATTAAAAGAGACCAGGGACACTGGGCATCAAGCAGGCCAGTCTGGCTGCTCTAAGAGGCAGAATTCCAGGAGCAAGGGAAGGACCTCATCCTTGGTGGGGCAAAGAGGGCTCCTACATGGGTCTCACCAGGGAACAACGCAACTTTAAGGACAAGGTCAGCCAGATGGTAGGCAGTTCCTAAATATCTATGGCATCAATGAATGCTGTAAAGATTGAGATCCAATTATGAGAACTGGAGTTCAAGGAAAGAGGTGGATCCCACAGAATGAATTCTAATAGTAGCTTACAATTATAGAACACTTCATAGATGCCAGGCTCTTCTAACATCCTCACAAGAGTCCTGTGAAGGTAGTATTATCATCATTCCCACTTTATGGATAAGAAAAGTGAGGTACAGAGAGGTTAATGAAGGGGCGTGCCTAACATCTCACGGACAGTAAGTGGTGGAGGCAGGATTTAGTCTGGTTCCAGAGACCACACTCTGCTATTACATGTCACGGATTTGTTAGAATTGGGTCAATGATGGATAGCTTAACTCCTGCAAAATTCTTCCAAATGAGGAGAATCCCTAGTGCCAGAATGCTGGGGGGCTGCGCTGAATCTGAAAACAGGGCTGAGGGTCTTCAGCAGGCTCACTTTCAAGGAGTGTTTTTGCCTATAAGTGCTCCATTGTTGGTTGTTGTGAGTTATTCTTCAAGCATATGCCCCCTAGTAGCTTCGATTAGCAAATCTAAGACTTTGGTCTGCCAGTTTCTGGGTTTTGTCCTCCCCGTCCCCTCCCCCAACCCCCTGCAAGGTTTGGTGCATTGGCTCCCAGGATGGGGAACTAGTTTCTTGCTTTGGCTGATGGAAGTCTCTGACCAACAACCTCTCAGTTGGTGCCTCTGGCATGGAAGCATCAAGAGCTACTTTCCAAGTGTTGTGTGTTCACAACCCAAATCGACATCACAATTCTGTTAACTTGTTTCCATGCTCTTCCGTTGAAAATCCATGTCACTTTGTCAACCTAAATAAACATTTCCAAGAGTTAGGAGGCTGCTCTGCTCAGGGTAGCCTAAGTACGTACTAATGAAGAATAAGACCCATGTCAGTTGGGTTGACGAGGCACTTTACTGCTTTATTTCCATCGTGAAACCCAAGAATCCTTGCAAATTGGGAGGATGTTTGGCAGGAATGCAGTGGCTGGCAGAAAACACGCAGCCATTTCAGTCATGACCATGAATACTCAGCCTTATTTGGCATAAACAATTCTTCAGGGTATATTTTCAACTCATTGTTTGGAAAACTGTAAGCACATAAATGCTGTTAGCTTCAGTAGAGTTCTGCGCATATGATCTGAGTAAACTTATTAAGATTTTTAAAACATATATATTCTCCCTTCCTAGAATTGTCTTAAGTAGTTAAATATATTTTTTTAATGAAGAAGATTTTTGCAGTAAGCCCATGGAATCACATGTATTGAGCACTAATTCTAGATCAGATGCTGTGTTGAAACTGGAGATGTGGTGATGGTCTCAACCATCTCCTCCAAGGATTGAGCATAAAACCATTGTAGAAGGTGGGGAAAAGGCAAAGAGGAGAGATAAGGTGAGGAAAAGGATCAGATAGAAAGTTTGTCCAATGTTCTCTCTGATATACATAGTACCATAAAGATGCTAATTATAATTGCCTGCCACCACATTGAGGAGGTAAGAGACTTTTCCAGGTCTCCTGGATTAAAGGAAGTGGGATGCACTTAACTAAGGTAGATTTTTAGAAAGGGTCTAGATTCCATCCGATGTGACATTTCCTTGACTTCATGACAGGGGATGGTGCAGACCCCAGAAGACTTCGTGCTCAACAGCTAAGTTGGTCTCCTTATCTTATTCTAGCTTTGCTTGTTCTCTAGTTGGGCGCTGTTCAGGTCCCTGGATACTTAGAGGCAAATCCCACCTAAGAATTCTTTATGTGCTTATAGGGGGAGGTGGGGAGAGGGGAGAGAAACCAAGTAAAACCAATCTTCATCAACAGAAATCACAGAACACATAAATCTCAAAGTCTGTTTACTTCCCTTAGCTTATTTACAAAAATACAAGTCAGTAAATACTAACTTGTAATCAAGATGAGCTGACTAGTTCCATGTGTTTGCCTGGCTGATTGTGAAATGTATGTTGTATTTGTTATTAAATTCCTTTCTGAGTGGGGACAACTGTCACAGATGCAAACTCGATTTCCTCACTGCTGGTAGGGCTGTCTACCGCAGGAGATCTTTTTAAAGGTATCTTTGCATTTTAAATTTGGGGCTATTCATCTTCTTCGTATTCGGTATTCATAAGGTTAGGGACGGTAAAATGTACCTGGAACTCAGCCCTGTCTCCCCTGGGACGTGGAGGAAATTTAGGAGCCAGGTGGAAACTTCAGGAAAATTCTCACCCAGTGATGGAAGCCAGTCAGATGAGAGGATTTGTCCAAGATTTCAACATGAGATCAGAGCCAATAAATCCTTATGTAAAGGTTGAGAATGTGGGTGGGAATAATGACAGGTTAGAAATAAGCACATTATAGCCACAGTTAACACAGAACTTGCTCTGTATCTGGTTCTGTCAAACAGCAAAACAAAACAAAACAAAACAAAAAAACCCCACAAAAAAACACAAAACAGCAACAAAAAACAACAATAGCAAAAAAAAAAAAAAAACCCAAACACTTAAGAGTTATCTTATTTAAAATTGACAATGGCTAACACTTTGTGAGCTTCCACTATACACCAAGCCTGTTTTAAGAGTTGTAAGAATATTAATAATCCAGTGATGTAGATTTTGGCTTTACTACATAAAATCAGAGCCCAAAAGGTCAGCTCGTATCTCTTCCAAGGTCCTACAGCTAGTGAAGAGAGGAGCTTAGATTTGAGCCCTGGCCCATTTTCGAAATAGTTTCATGGGATAGGTGCTCTGATTCTCCCTGCTTTACAAACGAGCAAACGTAGGCACAGAGAGGTTAAGCAACTTTCATAAGGCTCCATAAGTGAGTGTCAGATGCAGGAACTTCAAGTGGGATCTGATTTCCAGGTCCACAATGGTTCAGACTCTACGTTGCATACACGGCTTTTTAGGACAGCACTCACCACTGGCCAATCTTTGTGGCAAGAGAAACCTGGCTCAGGGTTTCTCTCACCACAGAAATGTGCTTTCAGCTCTCACATCGTTCTTATATTTGGGGCTAAGCTTCACTATTCCAGCAAGAAACTGCTCTCTCCCACCTCCTGCTTTAGCTTATTTTTCTGGCTTTTAGCCTTCACATGAAAAGCTAGCCCTCTTTCACTTTCTTTTCTGATGAGCTTGCCTTCAGAATACAGATCAAAGTTTAAGAGGGAGGCAGAATTAGCCTAGGAGCTGGGGAAACACTTAGGTCTGCAGGCAAGAAATGTTTACCTAAAAATCCAGTCAATGGACCCAAGATGGAACCAGAGACTTGAAAAGCAAAGCCAAATGAATCCATGTCTGCTGCAGGAGGAACAGCCAGACAGATGGACAGCTCTCTTCAAAGGTTGCTTAGGGACCCAATAAACCTAAAAAGACTGTGCCCTGAATGTCAATGTGGGTGGGCGGATAAAGGAACAGTATTCCTCTTCTTCTTCTTCTTGCTTTTCCCAGGGTGGGCACCACAAAGCAAACACAATTTGCATTCAATGACAGAAAGCCACTCACATCTGTAAACACTACCCAGTCAGCGAAAGCCTCCAGAAAGCCTCTTAGCCCCATTTCAAGGAGCCAGATGTGGAGAGAAAGCCTTCTGCTTTTCATTGTTCTTCCACTGGAGCTGCAGGACCCTGGGACGCTCCATGTGCAAGGAAAACAGGCACACGTTGCTCTTAAATTGAACCAAGCTGATTAGGTTAGAGAGTTTAATTAAACTCTTGCTGGCGGTTGTGAAAAGGGTTAGCTTGCTCGCAAGGCTTTCTTCACGGGTTCCCTACAGGTAGCACACACTTCTCCCTTCCAACCGAAGGTCATTAGGATCACATGAATACGTAGAGATTGAAAGGTTCCAAGATGTTCTGGGGGTGCATTTGACTCATAACTTTTAATTTAATCAATCAACTCAGCGGTCTAGTAAAGAGATTACAACCATCCTACTCCCTGATCCCTAGCAATCCGCTTTGCTGCAGGGCGGCCCTTACTAATCCTTTTTACTAAAAATAAGGCAGGGCTGCTTGTGCTGTGATTTCCTATATCCTTTGTCCTGTTTCGTGTTTGTTCTTTGCTCTGAAATTTAACTGAGGCTGGGCAAAAGCTGCAAGTATTTCTTTGTCCTCATGCTTCACTTCCAGCCCCAAACAGGAGAGTTCTTGCAAATTGGGAGGGACGGTTGCCAGCACTGTAGTGCCTGGCACAGACCTTTGCAGAAACTCCACTCGTGATTATCAATAGTCTTCCCTTTCTCAGCATAAACAATTCTTGAGGGTAGGTTTTTCAACTTGCTGTTTGGAAAACTTAAGTACATAAATGCCATTCGCTACAGCCAAGTTTTGTGTGCAAATTCCTGGGTAACCGTACTCAATGCTCGGGTTTAATGGGCTTTGTATATTCCCTCTCCTTCAGTTTCATAAAGCTTTTCAGAGTTCCGGGTATTTTCATGCAAAGGGAAAATCAAGTCTTTATGATTAAAGTAGGCGTTTCTTGGAGTCCCCGCACAGGTACTGGCAAACAAGTCTGAAGGAAATACTGCATGAAAAATGCATGGGCTGGTGTCATATTTAAATGTTAATCACATCCATTTTGCCAGGGGAACTGGTGGCATTAGAACTTACATAATAACTGATCCATGACTTGCCAATGAATCCAACCTTTCTTTCTCCTCAAATCAGTTCCAAACAGGTGGCCCTTGAAGCTACATGAATGAGAAGCAGGAGCCACGTGCTCTCTGAGTTGCCGACCGGCAGGAGTGAATGGCAAATAAGTCATCAAAAAATTAATTTACCCCTATTGGCAGTAATGAGGCTGTACCTTGACAGATACAAGGGGAGTAATACCTTATAATTTATACTAAATGGTCAGTCCAAAAAGGGCGTCTCTTATTTAAGAAAGGGTATGCTCAAGAAATCGTTTGCGGACCTTGAGGAGGGAGGCAGCCCGAGAGGACAGAACCTTCCCATTTCAAGTCCCATTTAAATGCCAATAAAATAGTCTGCCGCAAAGGTTTTGGGAATAGCAATCATAATCATCACTCGAGGAAAAAAAAGATGAGTAAAAGGGGGAAAAATGATTTTGAACTATTATAAATGTTTGGCAGTATAAGAGAAGAACTCTGAATTAAGAAGCTGGGTACAGGGGTGCCTGGGTGGCTCAGTCATTAAGCGTCTGCCTTTAGCTCAGGTCATGATCCCAGGGCCCTGGGATCGAGCCCTACATCGGGGTCACTGCTCGGCAGGGAGCCTGCTTCCTTCTCTCTCTGTCTGCCTCTCTGCCTACTTGTGATCTCTCTCTCTCTAATAAATAAAATCTTAAAAAAAAAAAGCTGGGAACAGGATGGGGATGAGGGAGGGAAGCAGTAAACCATGGAACAAAACGAGAACAAGAACAGAAGTTAGAGAAGCGCTGGAATCTATTTTTTAAATATACCTATTTCAGGAGAGCTCATTATGGGAGGAAGGAGTGGGCAGGCGCCAACAATGATAACACGGGTCCAGGGACGGACGGGATGCTACAGGAAACTAACCAGAGAAAGAGAAATGAACCAGGGGAAACAATGCAGAGCACATAGTTCCTGAGGAAACAAAGAGAATAAACAGGAATGAACTGACATGCCGCCGACACACAGGAGATGCTCTGAATAGATCTGGGGAATGACTGCACAAACAATAAACAACAACAAATCAAAGATTAGAAAAAAAAAAAAACAACAGATGACCTTGAAGAATAATGTCACCACTAATAAAATAGCTGAAGGTATACATAAAGCCCTATTAAAGATCTCTTTTAGAATAGCGGGCATCATCAAATATTTTAGCCGCAGGAGAAGAAGAAAGCACTGTGTACGGAGCTAGGTTATAGATTTCATGCAAAGGACTATAAGCCATAAGTGAATAAGGACTAGGTTTATTTTCCCACTAAAATGGAAAGCCATGGGTAAACCATAGTCAGAGTAAAAAACTGTATAATTTGGGCTTTTACCCAGTTGAGTTGTTAGCCAAATGCAAGACTCACACAGAATTTCAGGCTTAAGAAGTTCAATCACCCACTAATGGGCAAGTGTTGAATTCCAAGTTTATTTCCAAAAGAAATGACCTGAGAAAAAAATGATGCTGTTAAAAATAGTAAAAAAAAAAAAAAACCCTCTGAATCAGTATATCTTTATTGAAGAGGTAAGTACAATAGCAGAGAAGCACTGATGGGAGTTGGGAATGAGAAGAATTGTTAAAATGGATAAAAAGAAATGAACTGAGGGGTAAGTGGAGAACAGAAGAAAGAAAGTTGAGAAAAACAAAAAGCCAGCAAAGGTTTCTCACAAGAGTGAATCAAAAGATGCTATCCTGATAAGACAGGGGTCTATTGATAATGTAGAAGTAATATTCTTGTACGTTTTAAATTGACAGCTAGTTGATTTAAGATTTCTGCCAAATGAAATAAAAATAAGCAAAACCAAATAAGCAAAACCAGATACGTGCTCGTTGCCTATGTAATACCAAAGAAAATCTAGAAATAAGAAAACAAATTAACAATAATAATAGAGATAAATAAGTGGACTGGCAGAACATAAACTGTCTAGGACTGAGCTTAAAATAAGTGTAAGTCTACATAATCATGTCGAGAAACAAAACAGAACAAATAAACAAAAAAATTGAAACCAAATGGGGCGCCTGAGTGGCTCCGTGGGTTAAGCCTCTGCCTTCGGCTCAGGTCGTGATCCCAGTGTTCCGGGATCGAGCCCCGCATCGGGCTCTCTGCTCCGTGGGGAGCCTGCTTCCTCTACTCTCTCTGCCTACTTGTGATCTCTGCCTGTCAAATAACTAAATAAAATCTTTAAAAAAAAAAAAATTGAAACCAAAAAAGAAATAAAACAAAACAAAACAAAACAAAAACCCACAAAAGTCCTTCCAATGGGATGAATGCAATAATTTACTGGAAAATCTTTAAAAGGCGTAGAGAGCCTAACAATAAGAAAAAATAAATTTAAAAAAACACTGAAATGGGAAATTAATTAAAGGGAAGAAAAAGCAGGTGAGGTTTCAGACACGACAGTATTTAACATAATTATGTTAATTATGCGATGTTGAAAGTCAGAGTTAATCATGAGGATATAATGCTTTGAAGCTATAGGTTCCAAAGACATAGTGACAAATGGAAAACAATCTGTTAAACATCAAAAAGAAATGAGAAGTACACAGTTTTAGATCAAGGCGTTAATACCCCATTATCAGACCATGAAAAATCAAGAAGAAATGATCAAGTAATAGAGCCTGAATAAACACAATTAAACTTACCATCATACAGTAATAAGTATAGATACTGCCAAGAGTTAAATGGATTGAACACTGTAAACAAACAATCTTGGTAGCACCTAAGCCTCGCTCCTCTGAGTTCAACCCTGGGGAACTTCAGAAACACAGACCCATGGAACTACCAGAGACACTCAAATACACAGGAGATCAAAGACTCACTTCGAAAACAACCAACATGAACGTGTATTTGGGTCGAGGGGCGGTAGACAACAAAGGAATCTGAGAATACACTAACATTCTTGTTTTGTTCAGAGGAAGACAAATATTGAAATGTTTATGAAATCAATACAGATAAATCAACCCAAGTATGTGTTTTAAATTAGAGGCAACCACCACAAGAACAACAACATAGATCAAATATTGCCTAAACCAGCAGAAGAAAACTTAATGCAGGCAACGAAAAGAAAAGAAGTGGTTTAAAAAAAAAAAAAAAAAGAGGAAGAAACAAAAAGAAATTAAAATCAGCAAATATAAAACAAGATGGTGGAATGATTTGAATATGACAGTCGTCCAATGTGGGGAACATGGAATATTATGAAAAGCAAATAAAGCCAAAAGGGCACTGAATGGACCAAGAATGCTTGTGTGCTGTGAAGTAAGTAACACATCCCTCAACACCTGTGTGGAATGAGAGAAAAGGCTAAACATATATGAGGTCATGAAAAAACCAAAACAAATTCTGTAAACACACAAAAAAGCAGAACCATTCTATTACATACTCTCTCACCAAAACAAAAGAAAGAAACTTCAGTGATAAAGCGATCTATGAAGAAACCCAGGCAGCACATGAAGACAACACCAGAGCTGCTCTGTCTTAGCCTGGTCTCCAGGCTGAGCAAAAAGGGTCCCCCCCCCCCCCCCCAGAATTTATAACCACGAGTTTGAAATTTGACACTGCACCACTGTGTGGTGGCTTTGGTGTGGTTCTGAAGAGGTCTGAGTCTTTGTTGTCTGTTTCTCTGGATGCTTTTTGGGTTGTCCCTATCCTCATTATTCTAAAATTTCCGGACGAGAGGCTTTTCTCATCCTCTGTGCTGAATACCTGGGTCCTGAGCCTATTCCCGGGGTCGGTGCAAACGGCGGGCTTGGCTCTTACCACCCTCCCGGCCGCTATGGAGGATTCTGCATTCTTTGCTCTGCTCAGAGCTCCTACCTCTCCAGCTCCCCAGATACTGGCAATCTCTCTGAAAGGGCGGGGCCTGCTTTCCTTTTTTCTTGTCTTTGTGAGTTTATTTTTTATTCTTCTAGTGCTATCTTTATGAGATTGTTGGAAAGATCAGCAATTCATGCTTGCATTCAGCCTGGCATGTTTAAGGGGAAGACCAGGTGAACAGACTTTCCTTCCCCACTGCCGGTGCATAACACAGTGAGTTGTTGCTGCAAGGCTTCCCAGAGGGATGGAGAGAAGAGAGGGGAAAAAGGAGAAAGAAGCTCTTTAATCCTTTCTCTTTTGCTCTGTCGGACACTGACACTGTGGGTGCTGAGGCACTCTGGACCAAACTCTGAATTCCCAATCACAGCTCTATTCATACGCAGCCTGGAGGTGGCACCACTGGGGGGCGCTGCTGGGCACAATTACTCAACTTGGAGAGGGATTTCCCTGTGAAGGTGGCAAGGAGTGGGATTATTGTTTGCTGAATGTTTCATTTTGTTTCTGAAGTTAGATGGGGAGAAAAGGCCTATGGTCCACCTGTGACTCATCACCGTTCTAGGTGGTGGGTTGCGGAAACCCACACGTTTATTTTACCATAAATGGGAAGAAACCCAGCAAGCTCAATACTATTAATTTAGTTAACAGTTCTTCCAAAAGTAATTGAGGGATTTAGTGCAATCCCATTTAAAATTCTGACAGGATCCTTTACAGAATTTGATAAAATGATTTCATGATCACTTGCAAAAACAGAGAGACAATAATATCGAGGAATATTTTAAGAAGCAAGAGTGCTTGTCGGCTCTGATGCTTTTCTCTGTCACTCCTCCGCATCTAATGCGTGACAGAAGCTACCTCTGAAAGCTATCTCCAGTCCATCCATCCACTCCATCACACACCCACCGCCTTAGTCCGAGCTAGCGCCATCACTGTAATGGCCTCCTCACCGACCTTCCCAATTATTGCCAGAACCATCCAATCTGCTCCCCACTTAGCAGCCCTATCAGGTCCTCTCTCTCCTGCCTCAATCTCTTCAGTGGCTTCACTCATCTCTCTCCACCCTCTTCCTTGCTCATTTTGTAACTGCTTCTCATTCATTCATTCATTAGAGGCTTTCAAAGTATCAGACAATGAGCTGATCCCTGAGGAGATACTGAGCAAAAGCAGGCTTGATGCCTGTCAGTGCCATAGGGGTTTTAAAGGCAAATGCAATAAACTCGAGGAAAGATTCAAATGTGTAAGTCATTAAACCAATGCCAATTTAAAATAATGAGATTAATTTTTTATAACCATTAATTGCCAAAACCCAAACAGAAAACGTTAAGTTAAATGCTGAGAAGGCTGGGGGAAAGAGATCCATTTATTCATTATTGGTAACATGGTGAATGGATAGAAATATTTTGGAGAATAATCTGGCAAAATGTCGTAAGAGCCCGTAAAAAGCACACATTTTTTGATTGGGCTGTCTGGCTCTTAGGAAATTATTTCAAGGAAATGATTTAAAGGAAGGACAAAGGGAAGAAGAATACTTCACTGCAGTTTTTTTGTTTTGTTTTTTTTGGGCCGCCTGGGTGGCTCAGTCAGTAAGTGGCCAACTCTTGATTTTGGCTCAGGTCATGATCTCAGGGTTATGGGATCAAGCCCTGTGTGGGGCTCCACGCTCAGCAGGGAATCTGCTGGAGGAGTCTCTTCCTCCTTTCCCCTTCCTCTCTTTCTCTCTCTCAAATAAATAAATCTTTTTTTAAAAAAGCTTTTTTGTTGTAGTGCTTTCCATGTTAGCAAAAGGCCTGACATCACCTTGATGTGCAATAAAAGAACAGTTAGATAAGTGGTTTAGAGCAAGCTGGTATAACAAATTACAACTACGGAAACAAAACCAAATGCACAAAGTAGGATGCAATGTTTCCAAATGTGCAACTGTGTATGTGGATGAAAATAGGAAGAAATGAGAGCTGTTGCCGAGAGTCAGAGTGGGGGTCTTTTATGTGATTAGATTTAATAACTAGTAATTTTTAAATAACATGGCCCAGTGGAAAAGATGGCCAAGTTTCACTGTAAAAGCTTTGATACTGTAGGGTGTTTTTCCCAGTGGCCATGTTTATATTTTAGGCGATGTGTCCTCAAATGAAACAAAAATAATTGGCTTCCAGAAAAAGTTCCTTTCGCCAATATGTATTTGTTAAACAGCATTAAAACTGATAACCATATCAAAAATGGGGAGCATTGTGCAATTTACTTCGTCAAGGTACATTACAGAGTCTCTACAGGGTGGAGGCATTCGTCAAAAAACCTAGGTAGGAGCTTGGGACGCCTGCCTTCGGCTCAGGTCATGATCTCCAGGTCCCGAGATCGAGTCCCGCATGGGGTTCCCTGCTCAGCAGGGAGTCTGTTTCTCCCTCTCCCTATGCCCACCCCCACCCCCGCTCATGCTCTCTCTCTCTAATGAATAAATAAAGCCTTAACACCTTAAAAAAAAAAAAAAAAGAGCAAACAAATCTAGAAGGTATGTTCAGAGTAAGTGAGCAAAGTGAGTCAGCATCTGTTAGGCAAGTCCCAGTCCCCTGGCAAAGACAGAGCATGTGTGCAAACCCTGGGACGTCCCTGAGCTGACCCTGCGTGGTCGCCATGTTCCTATAAAAAACGCCTGTTCTTGGACCACTGCTGGGTACTAAAGACTGCTGAGGACAGACACTGGGGGAGCTTGCTGGCACTTCTAACACTCCAGGGCTCTGGAAGTCTGTTCAGGCTCAGTGAATCCAGACCTTCCCTTTCTGACTTCTAAGTTAGGATCTGTAGAGGAGGTCTTTGTACAGTGGGGCAAAGCTGTTTGGAATTTAGTATCGGCTGAGTCCACATGGGTACAGCAGATGCTGAAAAGATGCTTTGTGTAGAAGACATTTAATTTCACTGCAGAGGAGAGAAGACTGCCTTGTGACAGCCCCCAGAAGAAGGCAAAAGAGAATCAAGAGAGTTGAGCTTTGATTTTGTTTCTGAAACTCTCTGGTTATGTGATCTGAGTCCTTTGTGTTTCACATTTTTTTTTCACTTATAAAATTAGGAGGTAGAACTTGCATGATCCAGCCTCAAAACGGATTTCTAGAAACAACCCAGTTGAGGGTGTTTTAAAAGGATTTCACGATTTCCAGATGGCCAGCAGAGGTTTATGGCATTACAATGGAGAGGGGATGTCAGTCTGGGCCTTCCCCTGGCCTTCCTGATTTCGCCACACCTAGCCTCTTCCAGGGAGGGGGCTGTGGTGGATGCAGAGTCCCCTGTTCTCTAAGAAAGGGAACTCCAGAAATAGCATTTGGACCCAACCATCGTGGATAGCAGTGTGGCCCCCACAAGCGAGAACTGAAGAATAAGTGTGTTGCCAGATCTTCTTGAAGAGCCCAATGCAAATTCTCCAGGGCAAGTCACCCAAGGAGAATGGAAGGACAGACACCTTAGGCTGCTATCCTGCGTCACGGCAGAGATCCTCCAAGTGTGGTTTACAGACCTCTGGGGACCCTGAGGCCCTTGCAGGAGTCTGTGAGGAGAAAACTATTTTCACAATGATACCAAGACATTTGCCACATGTTGGCATTCACCCTGGTGGTGTCAAAGTGGTACCGTGTGAACCACTGTCACTTAGTGCCCATCCAAGCAGTGGCCTCGAATGGCATCCACAGTCCCTGCCAGGAATGGCCGTGAACAATGTAAAGAGTCAGCTTCACTTTGGAATGTTTTTGATGAAACAATAAAAATTATTAATGTTATCTATTAGTCTCTGTACATTTGAGTACGTGGTTTTCTCCCATTCTGTGTGACTGACTGGGGAACATCCACGAAACACTTCCCTATATACTGGGATGCAATGCTGGTCTTGAGTAAATGCTCTTGCAAGCTGGACTGGACACTTTTATTTTCATAAATATCATTTTTACTTGAAAGAACCAATAACAGACAAATTATGGCTATTCAGACTAGAGAATGTGGTAGACATTTTCTCAAAAATGAAGTGAGCCTGTCATTTCAAGGAAAACAACGGACAGGATGTGTTGCCAAGGAGAAAATTCAAACTTTCAAGCAAAACTTAGAATTTTGGAAAACTTGCAGCGCCTGGGTGGCTCCGTCATTAAGCGTCTGCTTTCAGTTCAAGTCGTGATCCCGGGGTCCTGGGATCCTATATGGGGCTCCCTGCTCAGTGGGGAGGATGCAAAGTAGGATGCAGTGTTTCCAAATGTGCAACTGTGCGTGTGGATGAACATATGAAGAAACAAGAGCTGTTGCCGAGACTCAGAGTGGTGGTCTTTTTTATTTTTTTTAATTTTTTTTTTTTTATTTGACAGACAGAGATCACAAGTAGGCAGAGAGGCAGGCAGAGAGAGAGAGAGAGAGGGAAGCAGGCTTCCTGCGGAGCAGGGAGCCCGATGCGGGGCTCGATCCCAGGACCCTGAGATCATGACCCGAGCCGAAGGCAGCAGCCCAAACCACTGAGCCACCCAGGCGCCCCAAGTGGTGGTCTTTTATGTGATTAGATTTAATAACCAGTAATTTTTAAATAACATGGTCCAGTAGAAAAGATGGCAGGAAGCCTTCTTCCCCCCTCCCACTCCCCCATATCTGTGCTCCCTCTCTGGCTGTCTCTTGTCAAATAAATAAATAAAATCCTAAAAAGAAAAGAATTTTGGAAAACTTATATCTGTCATTATGAATCTGGTAGCTTTCCAATACTTAAACACATTTCTTTTTTTTTTTTTAAGATTTTATTTATTTATTTGACAGATCACAAGTAGGCAGAGAGGCAAGCAGAGAGAGAGGGGAAAGCGGGCTCCCTGCTGAGCAGAGAGCCTGATGAGGGGCTCAATGTGGGGCTCGATCCCAGGACCCTGAAGTCATGACCTGAGCCGAAGGCAGAGGCTTAACCCACTGAGCCCCACTAAGCCCCTATTAAACACATTTCTAATGAGATTAGAAGTGATATTAATGAATGTGATTTTTGATATTGTATAATGAAATGTCTCTATATTTGAAACACCTGTGTAACTTGGTAAACCAGTGTTTTCCAAATGACCAATGTATGATGTCACAAAATCATTTATTTGTAAAAGATTCATTCCAAGTGCAAAGTAAAGCAATGCATTTTAATGTAACAGAGTACAAGTTCACTAATATGGTTTCATGTTCTACACTGTAATTATCCTTTAAGAAACTACCCTTTGTAGGGATGCTTGGGTGGCTCAGTGGGTTAAACATCTCCCTTCAGTTCAGGTCTTGATCCCAGGGTCCTGGGATGGAGCTCCAAATCAGCTCCCTGCCCTGTGGGGAGTCCACTTCTCCCTCTCCCTCTGCCTGCTTGCGCCCTCTGCTCTCTCTCTCTCTCCCTCTCAAATAAATAAAATCTTAAAAAAAAAAAAAAAGAAACTACCCTTTGTAGGGTTTTGGTATAGTATCAAAGAAGATTATCTGTAATTAATGAAGAAGTTATTAAAATATTCTTCCTTTTCCAATTACATATCTGAGATAGAATTTCTTTACACTTCAACCAAAAAAACATACCACAACAGATTGAATGCAGAGGCAAATATAAGAATCTAGATGTCTTCTAATTAAGTCAGATATTAAAGAGATTTGTAAAAATGTAAAACAACGAGGGTCCTTCACTAAATTTCTTTTGTTTTAGACAATATAGTCATTTTCATAAAATATGTTAATATGTAATGAGTTTATCATTGCTAATTCATTATATGCTACTTTTTAAATGAATTAATAAGTAGTATTTTAAAACATCTGCAATTTTTGACACATTGAATTTGGATAGGTACAACCCATATAAGCAAAAGGATGTTGAGTTCTCAATAATTTTTCAGTATGCAAAAAACATCTTGAAATTATAAAGCTTGAGAGTTGCTCCCCTGAGATCCTTGAGGACAAAGTGGTATTTGGAATGAGTAATAATAAAGGGGAGCGGGACATGACATTTATCGATTTGCACCATGGTTGGGAAGCATTATGGCTTAACTGGGCTTCATGGCAAGGGTTGGTTATCGAGACAAGATCATGCCTGGAGCACCAAAGGGAAAGTCATCTATTACTTAAGATTAGTAGAAATCACTTCCAGCAGCATTGAATTTTCACAGTCCTTATTAGACCTTCTCTGTGCCCTTCCATTTGACTCCAGTCCTGAGCACCTTTCCCTCTAAGGAGGGTCTGGCCTATAATCGCTCAGCAGTATTGGCCATGGTGACTCGACGGGAGCTAGAAATCTGCCTCCTAGGTCTCAGTGACTGCTACTCTGGTTCAACAATCAGTATATAATACTTGGAAAGGCATCAGGCACTTCCAAGGCATTGAGAATAAAAGATGAGTGTGTTACGGCTTTTGTCCTGGAGGACTCCTCTGCCTGATGGAGAAGATAGATTCCTTAAGAAATAATTACAGTCCAATGTGATAAACACTCCTTTGTACATAGTGACCAAATTTTTCCAACCCAAAATTAAGACACACTGATATCTGACAATGGAACAATCCTGGGGGGGATCTAGAGCTCACGTCTGCTTTATTAAGAAACTCCCAACAATTCCACAGAAATTCTGTACAGATTTGTACTTGATTTGACTCACAGACCCAGAAACAGTGATTTTTTTTTTTTTTCAAATTCTGGGGAATAACAGTGTCAGAACAGAACAGCACAAGAAGCTCCTTAGGATTATGGAAGATGAGTAATGGGCCCCTAACATTTTATTTCCTTTGGGTTAGTGGACTGGAGGCACTGGAGGACATTTTTTTTTCCATCATCCTTGTGCCAAGTGTACCCCAACCCCAGGGCAAAGAGTCCAGCTTTGTTCATGCAGGTCTCCCACACCAGCTGAAGCAAATCAAACTGAATCCCAGAATGAGAAGAATGAACTAGTAAGATGCTTCTAAGATCCCAAGTCTTGATTACAATGTGGGTAAAATTAAACAATAGAGCTCTTGATCTGCCAAGTCCCCGCTGGGTGGGCTGCCTGGGAACCGTGGAGGCTCCGGTCTGGACCAGGTCTTCATAAGTCCCAACCACATACCCTTTGCTCCCCCTTTTTTGGGGGGCTGACCCAAATCCGTCTTTTAATCTCCTCCTAATTCTGCTCGTCTTTCCCAGCTGTGGCAACTCCAAAGTGAAATGAACAAGAATAAAAGAGAAAATGAACAGAAAAATCATGTTCAGTGCCACACACCAACATCCCACCACCCACAGTTAGAGAGTATGAGCATTCATTACTGGGTCTTAAAGGTAGCCAACCGAAAGGCAGGACAAGGAACCAGACAGATCCCTTTTCAAATCTTGGATTCACTACTCATGTCTGACTAGGGGCAAATCATGACATCTCTCTGATATTCAGTGAGCTCATCCACATTTTGAGGATTAAATGACATAACATGTAAAAATGCTCGGCACACAGTAGGTCCACTACTCATTGTTAGAATTTTCACATTTTTGTGTATGAATATTTGATAAATGCCTGTCTCCCCATGAATCTCTGAGTTGTATGAGAATGTGGGTTGCGTCTTTTTTTGCTCACTATTATATCACTAGAGCTAAGCATGGTGCCTGGCATATGCTAGGCATTTTTTGAGACTATGGTATGATAAAAGGGAATTTCTAGGGTCCTGATTAAGGATCTACTCAAAATTAGGAAGTTTGGGGCTTCCTAACAACTCCCATGGATTGGTATCGGCCATCTGGAGCATGGTGTCCTGCAGGATTCTAAGGTGGTATCTGGAATTTGTAGGGAAAGTGTGTACAGATCGATTACCAACATTACGGTTGAGGGTGTTGAATGTTTGTTGACCTTGATGTGTGGAGTCAAGAGCAGCCCCCTCTTGTCACCTATTTCCAGCAGATAGATCTACTACTGTGTGATTCACAGATACGGCCTCCTTAGGGGGACCAAGGTTACCAAATGCTTGACCTGAAGAGAAGCAGCATGACCTTAGGAGTATTTTTTTAAATCACAGATTAGAACAACGCTACCTAACAAAAGCTCAAAGCATACCAGTATTGTATCTGCTTATCTTGATGACTTTCACTTCCTGGGAACGAGTATTTCGTGAGTCAGCTGTTAAAAGCAAACAGACCCACCATACTTCGGCTGGTGTACCCCACAACCAGACAGAACTTCACCGCGCACCTTCCCCCAATCCATGAAGTGGCTATTCTACTCACGAGGGTAATCCTTTGGGTGCGTCTTCTCGGACCAATTCCCATAAAATGTGAGTCTGTACTTGGCAGTTCCACAGGCACAGCAGTCTAAGATGGGTTTATCAGTTACCCCGTCAAACATGGAATCTGAAACAGGGAAATCACTAAGTTAGGAAACCAATGTGGGTCACTCATAAGGCAGCACTCTCTTGGTCCTGTCCTGTCTTCAATGCTTGAGAAAAGAAGATGAGGTGCGGTTTCCACTGATTAACAACACCCAGAACCAGGTCAGTACTTGGGCTGTAAAGGATTTTTATATACCTCTAAGTATGGTAATTATATTCTGCCAATAAAAAAGACTCAGAACTTTTGCTCTAACAATGTGAGGAGACCCATGGGACCAATAAGGCTGAATAGTTTGGAAACCAGGGATAAAATTGACTCAGTTATCCTTTTTTTCCACAATAGGATTTTTCTACTAGATTTTAAGAGGAATATGCATGTGTGTGTTTTCTCTAAGAAATGTTCTCTGGGGCCAAATTGCCAGGACCAGAAGAAGCAGCTTTGCTGAGGAGCAGTGAGAACAAGTAGACAGACATAAAGGACTGCAGAACATTATTATAAAAAATGCATCTATAGTCACATCCTTTCTTATCAAGCTTTCAGAGACTTGGGAGGGGTGGGGGTTTAGGGCTATGTTGGTAAGTTCAGGTTTACTTCTGAGTACAGGAGCGGTCAGGAAAAACTTAAGATTCCCTCTCTGCCCCCATTTTTATCCGTGGATAGCTGATAAGTGGGGAAAGAGAGATTACATGAATATATTCAGTTATTTCTGATTGTCAACCCACATCCCTAAATGTGCTTTGTTGCTTTCAGTCTGTTCTGCTTCCTGTAAGACCAAAACAATGGCTTTCAGATGCAACGTGTTTCAGCCGCTTTTTCTTTGGTTCCTCCAGTGGTATTAACATAAAGGTTCTTTTTTTTTTTTTTTTTTTTTTTTTTTAACAAGTTGGACATTTATTCTTAACTATTATATAAAGACCAGTGACAGTATAAAAATCTTTTCAAGTGTCAGGGAGAGCATTTTACAAGTCTTCCTTGTGGAATTCACTGGGTTCCGTTGGTTTGAACAAGCAAAATCAGTGATGGATAGAAGATAATCCCGTGCTCCAGGATGGAGATAAAAGCATGAAATAGGTAATAACAACTGCATTGTATAGAGTCCTTGTAGGTGCTGCTCTCTTTCCAGGTACTGTCTCATTTAATCCCAGCAACCCCAGGAGGTAAGTACTTTAGTTAATTCCATGTTGCAGGTTAGTACACTGAGGCAATTAGGTAACCAGTGCAAGGTCATGGGGTTAGTAGGTGTTATGGGCAGAACTGGATGGCGTTCTATATAAACACCAATGAGAGTAATTTTGGGGTGTGTTTTTCTCTTTATGCTTTTTCAAGTGAAGGCTGGTGCATTTAAAAAAAATGACCTCCCTTTAGAGCTCCAGGATTTCTAAATGGCGGCACCAAAGAAGAGGTCTGAAAGCACCCAAAATAGAAATCCTAGTCTGGCTCTTTCTTTTGTACACTTGGAAGAAGCCTGCACATTGTCTGTGCTTGGGGATAGGCTCTCTGTTGCTTAACACACACAAAATCCAGGTACCACTCCTGCGTCAGCTACTTTGATAGGGACAAGCCCTGTTGAATGTATTTCAGGAAAGGCAGTGTAAATTAGGAACTCTTAAGGATTTTTTCCTTTTCCTCTTCCATTATTGCTATTATGACCAACTGTGTTTCAAAAGAACTAAATTAGCTTTGGAAAAGGGATTCTAAGCTAAGAGATATGTACTGGGCTTTCAACTGTAGCTTCCTGGAGCTATGTGATGAGGGAGCAATCTCTCAAAAAAACCAAAATAAGGCAAATCGGTGGCTTTACCTTCTCAATCTTTTCCGAAAATATCTTTTCAGCTATGGGTAGTAAGTTTAAAGATATATTCAGAAGTTCAGGGAATACACTTACAATAAATCTTGTGGAATTCCAAAGGAAAATCAGCTTCCATTTAAAAAATAAGGCCCCAGTTTGAAACTAAAAACAGACATACAGTTCCCTATGGGGAAAAGCCTATTGAAAAGGAACCAGATTTTCTGGGGCACCTGGGTGGCTCGATCAGCAAAGCGTCTGCCTTCAGCTCAGGCCATGATCCTGAGGTCTTGAGATCGAGTCCCGAATTGGGCTCCTTCTCTCTGGGGAGTCTGCTTCTCTCTCTGCCTGCTCCTCCCTCTGCCTGCTGCTCCCCCTGCCTGCTGCTTCCCCTGACTGCTTCTCCTTCTGCCTGCTGCTCCTCCTGCCAGCTGCTCCCTCTGCCTGCTTCTCCCTCTGCCTGCTGCTCCCCCTGCCTGCTTCTCCCTCTGCCTGCTGCTCCCCCTGCCTGCTTCTCCCTCTGCCTGCTGTTCCCCCTGCCTGCTGCCTCCCCTGCCTGCTTCTCCCTCTGCCTGCTGCTCCCCCTACCTGCTGCTTCCCCTGCTTGCGTGCACTCGCACTCTCTCTCCCTCCCCTGACAAATAAATAAGTAAAATCTTATCACCCCTCTTCTGCTAACCGCAGCAGGGTCTGCCCAACAATGGGGGACTTCTGGCCATGCTGATCTCCCCAGCTGCCCCTTCTCTCATTTCTACACTCTATCCACCAGCTTCTTCCTTTTTCAGATCTCCCCTTAGTCTTCATTTTCTCCTTATCTCTCTCTCCGACATTTTCCTCCCTTCCCTGAGTTCCCTCTGTCTTTCTCTCTTCATCATTCGTGACGTGGTATTAAAGTAAGCATGGGAGTGCGTGTGTTTATTATAGGTCACCTTTTTGAATATTTTATGTCTCCCCATCCCTAATTGTGAATAACTTAATGTTTTATGTTTCTTTTAAAAAATAATGATTGCCATTGCCTTTTGTGTTTGCAGTTGTTACTTTTCCCCCTATGGATGCCCAGCTTCAACTAAGGAAAAATACTCGATTCTGGTTTCTTTCTCCCCTTCCTTGATAGATTTGACTCGCCAAGGAAGCAGAGAACATAAAGAACTTAATGAAAGAGCTAGAGATAATTAAGTAGGTATACACATTTAAGAGAAATCCCTTTGCTCTCTGCTTACAAATTAAAGACTTTCTTAATACGATCTGCTTTGCTAATTGTGGGATGTCCTCATGGGTCTGCTCTCTCCAGGGACGATCTACAACTTCACATTAAGATCCTTCAACTCAGGGCCTGTAGGACCTTTTTGGGGTCCACAAAGTTGCTGTTGGAAAATGGTCTTTTTCTATATAGCCATGTTTAGTCATTTTGATAGGATCTCCGCTTCAGAAAGGATAACCCATAAAGACTCGCGTGACACGGCATCTGCATAATTTGCATATTTGTGTGGCTTCACATAACATCAGGGCTGAGGCTCCGGGAAATGCACTTTAGTTAATGATTACTCTCCATAGGTGGGGATGACGAGGTGTTTCCTAAGAATCCTCAAATCTGGGAAACAAGACTGTCCTCTGCATGACAAACTAACAAAACCAGACTGCAGGGGCTGTGCTTAGTCATCTGTGAGTGTAGACCTAGAGGCGGTTTATATAAACCTGTGACCCAGAGCTCTCTGACTCCAACTCAAGGGACCTGGACGTCATCTCATGGGGACAGGGCAGGAAGTGGACCATACTTCGGGAACAAAGAGCCTCATCAGTCAAGATGTTCAGTACTTGCAAAAAGGCTGCGTGAACTTGTAGGCATTTAACGACAAAAAGGAAAACCCCCCAAAGCCATGTATGGTCATGTCCACCTAGAAGCTGACCAGGGACCTGGCGCCCAGATTCTAGCTCTCTGGCCTTTCTGACAGGGACAACCTTAATGGAGGGCATCTCATTCTCTCCCTCTGCTCTTCTCTTGTTTTCCAAGTCATCTTCCACATTGGACCTCGTTTCTGCTCTCACTCATCCCGAGGGAGCTATGCTTTGGCACAATGTCTTGAAATGTAGTCTCTTTGAGAGGAAGGCAGTGGTTAAGAGTGCTGGCTCCTAGGTCCAAACCCTGTCCCTGACCACTAGCTGTATGATGCTAAGTGAGCTTTTAAAACTTTCTGTTTTACAGACGCCTTGTCTATAAAATAGGGATGATCTAACAGTCTTCACCCTATAGAGCTGCTGTGCAAAGCACATGAGCAAGGCACGTGAAGTGCTTAGAATAGTGCCTGGCATACAGCAAGCAGCCTGCGAAAAATATTAGCTATTATTATTATTATTTTTCCCAGAAGACCTTTATAAACCTTTCTTTTTCTTAGTAGCTTATGATTTGCTAGAATTGGAGAAGATTATTTCTCTCAAATTGCTAACTGCTCTAAATGCAAATAAAAATTCTGCAAAAATGAATAGAAATTAGACAGTTAAGATATATAATTGTAGAACATTTTCTATTTTTATTTAGTTCTCTAATGACTTGTAAACACATTCAGATGTTTAAGGTCTGAATTTTTTATGATCGATTAATAAACAAGCTTTCGGGTACAGATAACAATAGCTAACACACACACACACACACACATATTTACTATGTGCCAAGGAGGTGCTGTACTATTTTATATATATATTAAGTCACATCACTGGGAAGGGCAGAGGGAAGATTCAAACCCAGGCTGGATCTGAATCCCAGCCTCTTCTTTGACCTGCCAGTCTACTTGATCTCCATGAGTTTTGTTAGAATGCCTTCAGCCCAAGGAGAGGGCTTCAATAAGCTTGCAAATCTAAGGGCCATGTCCTTGAACATGGAAAATTCATAAGGTCAGTGACCCCTTGGCAGTCCCACTTCCCACCCGTCATTCTTGGGTAAAATTCCCCCATGTTGCCCAGCTGCCACACAAGTTCTGCCGGCGATTATTCTGGAAAACCACTACAGACATCTTAAAGGTACACAATTGTGCATTTCTTAATTAAGTCCTGTGAATTATTCCAAGGAACCTCTCTAGAATCATCACTGTTTCACAAAAATAAGAAGACGACACCAATGTAAGGTACATTATCTCCTCCCCAGGGAATCAAGCTGAGTAATTAAGAGCTTACGGTCGATCCAATTATCCACTGCACAGCCAGATTAAAAATCAGCACTACGGGAGGAAGTAGAACCTGGAGAAGTTCAGAAAGTCCGTCACGTAAGTCCTGCCGTTGCATGGTCTGGCAGAATGAAGCCCCTTCTGTTTCTCTGGCCCCTCCCCCACCTGCAGTCCTTACCTTGTTCACAAAGCTTCTTGGTCAGAGAGCCCTCATCTTGGAAATAAATGATGCGTTTCTGTACGATGCTGGCCCTGTTGGGAAAAAAGACACGAGTGCTGTGGTGAGGAGAGCAGGTTCGAGGGACGTCGGATCCTGGCCTGGCCAACTATGGCTGTGTGGCTTCGGGCAAGTCACCCCCCCCACTCTGTGCCTCAGTTTGGTCATTGGAAAGCTGGCATTCATAATAATGCATAGCTCATGGGATTGCTCTGAGAATTAAATTTTTAAAAAAGTATGTCAAGAGCATAGCACGTACTTAGAAACCACTCAATAAATATTAGTTGTTGTGCTGCTGGTGGTGGGGCTAATAGTATTGTTAAGGTAAGAAAGGGAAGTAATATGACATTTTCAGTGACTTTTCTCAATGGCTCATTTTATTCTAGTTTTGTATCAAATGACTGAAACCATTTATAGACCCACCAAATTCAAATCAGAAAAGCATGTCAAGTCCTCTTCCGGAAGGGGAAAAAGAGAATTTAAAAATCTATTTTGATTTGTTCTGAAAATGTCATTCTCTATCTTTCCTGAAAGTCTAGACGAAACTGTCTCCTACATTCTGAACAAAGACAATTTCAGCTGTTGTATCTCTCTCTTAAACATGTCAAACACAGGATCTTAGAATCTGGAAAGAATATTTGGAGGTTGAAAATTACTTCTGGCCAGCACATATTTTCTCCTTCATCTCGGACTGCACAGACAGTCTCCTTCTCCTTTGACCCACTCTGCTGTGTATTTTCAGCTGGCTTTGCAGACGTTGAACCCTGAAACCCAGCGTTCCTGCATGTGAAGTCTACAAGACTTAACAATGAAACAGTACCAGTGGATTTTGAGCCCTTCCTATTGATTATCTTCAGCAACATCACTCAATCATAAGGTAATTTTTACTTTGATGGGCCCTATTTCACAGAGAAAGGGATCACTTGGCTCCATTACAGCTAAGCACACTAAAGGAGGATTGGGGTCACATGATCCGCCTGGTGTCACATGACAGCAGACCCAGTCAGGGGCCCATGCACGGCTCTACAGAATATAGATGTGGCTTTCTTGATGGTGTGGGCCTAGGCCAAGATTACTTTCCAAAGAAACATCTACTCTAAACCCAGTCTTGCACAAAAGAATAAAATTCAGACTACCCTACAGATGTCTTTTATAGTCTCTTCTTACCCAAGAGAGATGAGATGTTGAAATAAATGAATGAAATATGCTTCTTGTTTCCGCAAAGCTACTTTGATCATGGATCCATTCTGTTGACCATAAGCAGAAAGTTTCCTCAGGGCAAGAAAACCCTCTTGAGAACACTCATCCCAAAGCCAAATTACAAAGCCTTTTGTTAGTCAGAGCATCCCATTATCTACCACTTCCTGAGTGTAGCCCACCAGGAAGTGCCTCAGGGACCCCTGCGGAAGGTGAGGAGGGGGACTTGTGGGAAGTAGCCCAGGCTTGGCATTCTCGGTTCAACTAAAGGCTTCACCCTCTTACCTACCAAAGTGGTCTCCTCCCCCATTTGTCTTCTTGTTGTATTTATTGGTATATTTTCAACCAATAGCTGTTGGAGGCCTGATTGGTGGCCACACACTGGCCAGGGACACCATTATGTACCAGTCAGATGGGGCCGCTTCCCATTCCCAAAATCAACAGCATACTGGGCAGAAAACACCAAACAGATAAATCCACAGCTAATCATATAACATGACTGTGATTAAGTGCTAAACAGACGTTCCCAGGGTGTGGGAGAGTATAACACAGGGGGTCCTGACCAAGGCAGGGAAGACTCCCCCCAGACAAGAAGGCTCCAACTGGAACGAAAAGGTACTTACTAGGGCAAGTAGGAGGGAGAAACAAAGGAGAGGACCTCCTTTAAAGATCTTCGGGGTGGGAGGGTCATGGCTCACTGCAGAACTGACCCATGGTTAGATCAGGAAGGGGGTGTGAGAAGAGTGGGGGAGGTGCACAGGTCTAACTCTCCCTGAATCTGCAGGGAGATGGTATTTTATACCAAGCTTGATAAGACCTCTTTAATAAATGCATCCGAAGATGTGAGATAATCAGATTTGCTCCTTTACAGAGAGAACCTGAGGGGTACCCAGGTGGATGAGTCAGTTAAGCGTCTGCCTTCAGCTCAGGTCCTGATCCCAGGCTCTCGGAATAGAGCCCCACATCCAAGTCTCTGCTCAGCAGAGAGTCTGCTTCTCCTTCTCCCTCTGATCATTCCCCTGGCTTGTGCTCTCTCTTTTTCAAATAAATACATAAAATCTTAGGAAAAAAATAAAAAGAGCCCTTGGGCGGTGCCTTCGTGGCTTAGTCTATTAAGTATCCACCTCTTAATTGTGGCTCAGGTCATGATCTCAGGGGTGTGAGATCAGGCTCTATAATGGGCATGAAGCTTGCTTAAAATTCTCTTTCTCCCGGGGCGCCTGGGTGGCTCAGTGGGTTGAGCCGCTGCCTTTGGCTCGGGTCATGATCTCAGGGTCCTGGGATCGAGCCCTGCGTCGGGCTCTCTGCTCCGCAGGGAGCCTGCTTCCCTCTCTCTCTCTCTCTGTCTGCCTCTCTGCCTACTTGTGATCTCTGTCTGTCAAATAAATAAATGAAATCTTTAAAAAAAAAAAAAATTATCTTTCTCCCTCTGCCCTTCCCCACCTCTTCCCCTCTTTTAAAAAAAAAAAAAAAGTTAAAAAAAATAAAATAATAAAAACAAAAAAGTAAAATAAATAAATAAATAAATAAAAAGAGCATTTGGGCCATAGAGTAAAAATGAGTTGGTAGGTGGTTGCAGTGTAGTGTTCTCAGACAAATTAAATTCTACTTCAACAAAATTCATTTGGGATGCCTGGCTGGCTCAGTCAGCTGGGTGTTGGACACTTGATCTCAGCTCAGGTCTTGATCTCAGGTTCTTGAGTTCAAGCTTTTCGTTGGGCCCAGCATGGAGCCTACTTAAAACAGAACCAAACAACATTCTCTTGCTAAAATGGTTTGAAAATCCCTGATCTATAGGATAAAATACAAAATTACCATTGTATTCAAAGGTTTTCATAAAATTTCTCCCCAATGCCCCTCTGACTTCATTTGTCCTCATTTTGTGCCATGCTCCCTGGCGTGAATCTCGAGTTTGAGGAGTTTATTCCCCTTATCTGAACACGGCTTCCACTCTACTGGGCCCTGACTGGTGCTATTTCCTCTCCCAGAATCTCCCCACATCTGCCTTTGTTAGCATCTGTAAATACTCCGAATTTTCTTCCTCTTGCTTTGAACAAGAGAACAATGGCAAAGCATATGATCATGCTTAGAAAAATTAAATCACCCCAAATTTTCAAAAGTATAATTATAAAAATGTGGGGAGCCAGAGAGAAAAAATTTCTTCTAAGATGTATTTCCTCTAAGATGTTTTCGTTTCCCTCATGTCTTGTTTTATGAAGTCTATGATGATTTATTCTTTCTTTTTATAATAGTTCTAATTTCTGGGCCCTTCCTGTGTGCCAGCCACCATATCAGGGAGGCCCGTTAGACATAAATATTGTGTATAATATATTTGTAACATGCATAATTGTATATATGTAATATGTATTATATGTATAAATATCATAAATACATATACATTGCCTTATATAACTTATATTTTACATATATTACACCTTCTTAAATTCCTTCCTCATCCCAAACTCTTGGGTTAGATGCATTTTTTGAATTCGGAGTTTTTCAGGTATTAGAATGTTAAGATGATACTATACTATTAACATCCCCATAATCAAACCCATCCATATTCCATAGCAAAATGTAAGAATATTCATAAAAAGCCAGTAAATAAAAACTTTAAATAGCTTCCTGTCAGTTTAGGTCAACTTCAGCAAAGTGTTAAAGTGCTCTTATTTTTAGAAGGATTAAGATGAAGGTTTGCAGCTTATTTTCCCCTTTACCAGTGATGATGACCAAGAGGCAGCGGGGCAAGGAGCACGTTCAAGATTTTAAGGTTTCCCCTGTCTACCTCCAAAGCTCATGAGCTGCCTCACATGATTTTAAGGGATTAAAGATCACATATAAAAAGTATAACTGGCATGTGAGGTAAGTGCTATTATGAAATGTAACCTCAAATTGATTTCCCTTGGGTCCATTTAGCATCTCATGGAACCCACTGTGAAGAACTGAGGCTCTGGTGGGGCTCGCTGGAGCCTGGGTTGTGACCCCCAGAGTTCTTCATGATGACTGAGCATATATTTCCATACCCATGCTCGGCCAAAGCTCTGGTCATGCCCTTTGGATTCCAAACTGTGAGGATCAAATGCAGGATAGGAGTCTTTTTCTGACCTGACTTCATCTTTATCTAATCCCTCCTGAGCACTCTATCCAAGCCATACCCTCTATTTGCCTTCACAATCTCTGCCCCTGGGACTCTGTTCATGGGACTCTGTCCATGGAACTCCTGTCCTCTTCTGTGACTCCTCAACACACATATGAGAATAACACACACACACACACACACACACACACACACACACACACACACAGTTCAGTTACCCAGAACTCATACCCACTAGGACTGGTTTCTCGGCTGTTTGCTCTTCCTGTAAGCCATGGACTCTTGGGTTTATCCCACACGGCATTTAATAATCTGCACTATAGCTGCCTATTTATTTTTCTATCTCCTGGGCTAGTTTCTAAGCTTCTCAAGAGGAGGAACTGTATCTTCCTTATTTCTGTTGATGTTAGTATTGTTGAAGTACAGGGATTCAAGGAGAAGGGACAGTGTTTCGGGAAAGGAGAGGACTTGAGGTTGAGTGGTCTGTCGGGCATGATGGTGGCCAATCTAGTCGACCTTAGACATAGGGACCTGTAACTCAGGATGGCTGTGAGGGACGGGGGGCAGAGGCATATGGGTCACCGGGGCAGAAGTAAGAGGTGAAGCTTCCAAAGCAGCTGATGTCACCGGGAGCAAGTGTGCAGAGTGAGAAGAGAGGCTGAACCCAGAACTCTGGAGAAGACCAACATTCACCTGTGGATATGCTCGTAGAGACCAAGATTTGGTACGCTTGGTTGCAGAAGAGGTTTCTTTTTATTCCTCATCCGGTCAACTCTTGAGAAAATTTATATTCTGAAAAAATGCATTTCATTTGGAGTCTGTTCCCATCAAAAGTATAAAACTCAGCTGAGATTTATAAATCATATTATAGTTCAGGAAAATAATAGCTTTACAAGATGAGAAAGCTGTTAGTAAGAATTCCCTTAGCATTTCAAAATGACAAATTTCTCCCATTCTGTGTTGCAATTTGGCAGTCCTGTTGCATAGCATTTATACGCTGAGACGCTGAATGCTCTCTTATCATGAGAGAGCATGTTAAGGAAATCTAAATTAAATTTCTCAGTATGTTAGCTTCTCAAACTTTGGAATATTGAGGTTCTAAATAACTTACTAATCATTTCCATAAGTTTCTTTTAAACCTCAAGTGGTAGAACATTTCTAGAAACACCATCCTGGATCTCTTAGACGTTTGACCCTTTTCTGTCTGCAGGTTTATTCATTTGATATTATTTCTCCTTGGGGGAATTTTCCTGTGGGATAAAGTCAGAGCTTGCGAAGTTGTGGATATGCTGTCTCAGCTAGGCCTTCCTTGGACCCCTGCTCTCACCAAAAAGGGACAGGGAGACATTAGAAACTGAAGGACTTGGGAGAAATCAGGCCAGAAAATGACTTCAAAATTCACATGAATCGGGCGCCTGGGTGGTTCAGTGGGTTAAGCCGCTGCCTTCGGCTCAGGTCATGATCTCAGGGTCCTGGGATTGAGTCCCGCATCAGGCTCTCTGCTCAGCAGGGAGCCTGCTTCCTCCTCTCTCTCTCTCTGCCTGCCTCTCTGCCTACTTGTGATCTCTGTCTGTCAAATAAATAAATAAAATCTTTAAAAAAAAAATTCACATGAATCCTCAGTGGCTGGGTCACCGGTGTATAGAGATAATTCATGTAATGTCCCTAATACATGGGTGTTGCATGTAGTAAATAGACACTATGCAGTAGCCATTAACCTTACTTTTGTTAAACCATTGGCAAGTGCCTGGCAGTACTTAGTAAACGGTAGCTATTATTATACTTTGGGTCTGTCTCCTTGGCTTGTGGAGAGAGGAATGAGGGTGCTAGCTCAGTCAGCTGCTTCAGGCAGAGATACTGAAGGGCCAAAATGAAGCTCAGGTTTGTGGCCTCCAGACTAAGGTTGCCAACCTTCTTCCCAAGTCCAGTCACATCTCTGCTACTGAACATTTCTTGGGGTGCTTTAAAAACTTTGTCTATGATCTCAGGGATGCTTTCTCTTGGAAGCAGTTGAGTTTATAACCAGTGACATCACTTCCTTCTACCAGTGAAAGAACACCTCTGTGGGAGCACCCAGAAACAAAATATTAGAGTCATAGTAGCGGTAATACCATCCAGGGCTGAGGCCCTCTGCCTTATTTTACTTCATGAGGATGCCAAGTACTAACCTGCCCGTGGTCTCATGTTAAACAACAAATATTTAGAGAGATTGGGTGCATTCTGTGACCCAAACTCCTCCCAATTATTTATATGGCTTTAGGTGGAGGTCGGGACACGAAGCAATGTCCAGGAGTTAATAGGCCCCCTGACATGCCATCATAATGTGCACATGGGAGAAGAAAAGTGAAAGCTTATCTGCAGGGCCCTATCTAAAACCCCCATGTGAACTCCTGCTACCCAACAGCAAAGTCATAATCTGTGTTTGGGGTCACACAGCTACAGACTCAGAGCCTGGTACAGTCATCTACCATTATTGCGAAAAAGCAATGTTAGTAAACCACCATGAGATTATTCCTGCTTAGTTATCAATAAGACATTTACTGAGGACTTACTTGGTGTCAGACACTTTGCGAGGAGCTGAGAATTCAAAGATGAATAAAAGACAGTGCTTTCTAGTAAGGAGATCCTAGTCCAGTGGGAGAAGAGAGAGACAAAGGAAGGAAACAGGAAATCAGTGTTGAGAGAGAGGATGGAGGAGCCATGGGAGGCAGAAGAGCACTGACTAACGTGGCCCTGGCAAAGTTCTGACGGGAGGTGATGATGGTATGGTGGCCCTGAAGGTTTGAATGAAGATCCAGGCAGTGGAAATAGGAGATGTGAGGCACATGTTGTAGGAAAATTTATCAGGACTGGGTAACTTACAGGACCTGGGGCAGAAAGAGGAGGTTGAGTCCAAGAGAGTTTGTTTTTCGTTTCTTTAACAATGAAACACCCAAGTCCTTCACAAATATTAACTCACTTTATCCAACCAACAGCCCCATGAAGTAGGCGCTGCCATGATCCCTGTCTTAACGATAAGATCACGGTCACGGTCATCGAGCGGCGCGTGAAGTGACAGCCCATATACAAACCCCAGGAACTACAGGATGGGATGGTAATCCTAACCACTGAAATAAAAGACAGAAGGAGCAAAGAGGAATTTTTTTTTTCTTAATTTTTGGAATCTGTGTTGAGATAACTGCAGATCCACCTGCATTTTTAAGAAATAATACAGACAAATCATATACTTTGTCCAATTTTCCCCAATGGTAACATTTTGTAAAAGTTCAGTCTGTGCCATGTTGTAGTGAGGATATTGATATTGGTACCATCCACCAGGCTGGAATCTAGTAACAAAATGGTATAATAGGGTTAGGTGAGGCCAGGTGATGCCATCCTAAAGATGTCATGCACCTATGACAAGCTGCCACACTCCAAGAAAGTCATTCTCGAATGACTCTCAGAACACATGGTATATTAGGACCCCAAACGGAGAATCATCTACAAGTGTCACAGTGACACAGGGGTAGCAGGCTACATCTCTGGCTGGGATGAGATGGGTGTGTTATTGGTAGGAATGAGGTCCATCAGAATAACTTCTTGGAAAGATGAGAGAGAAGCTGAGTCTGTGACCAGGGATGGGCACTTTGCTGCAGTTAGTGTGCATCTTTCTGCATACCAGAAAGATCCTCTTGGCAGGTCTACCATCCATGGTCCTTTTGTCCTTTTTTTTTTTTTTTTAAAGATTTTATTTATTTATTTGAGAGAGAGACAGAATGAGCAGTGGGGAGGGACAGAGGGAGAGGGAGAGAGAAGTAGACTCCCTACTGAGCAGGAAACCCGACACAGGGCTCCATTCCAGTACCCTGGAATCATGACCTGAGCCAAAGGCAGACGCTCAACAAACTGAGCCACCTGGGTGCCCCATCCATGGTCTTTCTATACCTAAACCAGGCTACCGGCTCTATACAGTGCTGCGCGTTCACACACAGCTTACGTTATGACCAGAATCTGGCTGAGAGGTTGGTTCAGCTCTTAACAAGACTATAGTCCATTCCTAACCCTGTACGATGATCACGGGATTTCTCAAGCTCCTGATTCACATCACTGGACGTAGTTACTTCTACAAAGTCTCAGTTTCAATTTTAACAAAAACTGGGCAAGTACTATTTTTAAACACAGTTTATTTCTTCTCAGGATGACCCCCGCGACCCTGGGGATAACGAGCTTTTCATGGTTCCATTTTTCTCTTATTATTGTCCCAATTTCCGACTTAATCTTTATCACATAGCTTGTCAATACTATTACTCCCAGCACTTTGCATTTTACCTGCCCCAGATCCAATGGGAAATTAACAATGAGGAATTGATTTGCATAAGAGAGAAGGAAAAAGAAAAGAATAAAACTGGATTGTCTTAAAAGAGCTATTTTAGATAGGAGAGGCATTCAAACCAGACAGGCCTTCATTTACTTGTGTTTTGATTATCAGAGGAGGTGCCAGAGAGCTGTGTGAGGAACTAGAGGTACACAGACAAATAAGGTCTAGTGTGACATCAAATAGTCAACAGCCTGTGAGGGAGAGAGAGACGCGTCATCTGCCTAATCGGAATCCAGCATAACGAGCACCGGCGTCTACTCAGTACCCACTGGTTCCGTCTTCCATGATTTCCGAACCCTGATCTTTGGTACTGGGTAAGCCGGTCATGACAGTCCTGTCCTCACCGTCCCAGACTTCCTTGCAGCTGGGGAACGGGAACATGCGCCCCACACATGGCTTCAGTATCAGAAGGGGAGGTTTGCAGGATGGAGGGGAGACCGTCTGAGAACGTGACCTATCTTGCCTGTCCTGTTTTTCTCTAGCCTTGACTACCAACACAATGTGTGAAACAAAGCAGCCATTCTGTGACCATGAGGGAAAGGCCAAGGAGAAAAGCAGAGACACTGGCCCTGACGTTTAGCTACAGAACTCATCTGAGCAGTCACCTAAGGTCTGGCCTTTGTGTTATAACAGAAACAAACCAAAAAACCCATCTCTTTGTTGACATTGTCATTAGTCAAGTTTCTTTGAGCGCTGCTCTCAAAAGCACACCTCACTGATAGAAAGAGGTTTGTACGAACAAACCACTGTGGGAGCACAGGAGACGGGGGTTCAAAAGGGAGAGGGAGGGAGAGCCCGTTGTGCTGACCCTAGGTACTGGGCCAGGAGATGGCACCGGGGAGCCACTGGAGGATGCTGGCCGGAGTGGGGGCGGAGATGCTTTGATCCCAAGAGTCTTGGAGAAAGATGCTTTGGATTTGGTGGGTGGGAAGTCATTCTGTCCCTTGCTGGGACTTTCGATGGGACACCAGGGACAGGGGCCTGTTCACAGTGACTCGGAAGAGAGCAGGCAGGCCTGCCAGTACGAGCTAGTGTGAAGAGCGACGTGCCGGAAGGGAAGCAGGGTGGGTGGGATCTGACAGGGGTTTGACGCAGGAGAGTGAATTTTTTTTTTTTTTTTCCTCCGAAGGAGACTTTTACATGCCTGTGAGCTGTGACTGAAGAAACAGCGGGATCCCTTAGGGGAATCGGTTAGAGCACTGCCTGGAAATTTGTCATCTGTTGGAAAAATCTTAAATAAATGCACATGGACAAAATAAATAGACTGCAGGATGCACTTCCCAGGTGCTAGAGATCTGACAGGCAGGCAGTTATGGATAGTGAACAGGACCATTTCTTATTTTCTAGAATTGTTTTAACCAAACTATCAATATTTTTTCAGCATCTTTTGACCCTTCGTGGATCCCTCCCTCTGGCTTAACCGATCGGTGGCATTTCTTCACCTTGCAAAGAGATATAACGTACATCTGATTGTTGAGCTTGGGGTGAAGGCACTATGTCATGATACATCTTTAGGCCAACAATCTCTTAAGATTATAAGAGCCTAGGGTTTGATGTCCCTGCAAATTCCTTTTTTTTTTTTTTTCTTTTTCCCCAGTCAGCTTTAGCAAGCTACTCAGATTTTCATAACATGACTACTGGTACTTGGGGTGTGACCAGTGGGGACAACCGACAGTTGGGTTCGCTGCTTCTCTGATACCGCTGAAACCAGGACTCTGCTGGATAACGTCTCATCCAGCCACGCTGCTGGTCAGCGCCTGCCTCACTTTTCCCTCCATCGTCTTTACATCTGCAAACCCTCAGCGGACTGTGAGCTCCTCCAGCCCTGAAACTGCCTGTCTTCTTCATCGCTGCCTGCCTGGAAACTAGCAGACGATCTGGCAGAGGCTCTTTGAACCCAGGACTCTTAATCTGGGGGTCTGCAGGCAGGTCTCAGGATGATGAAATTTTGTGTGATGTGCACAAGTGCAGAGGTCTGGGGAGGAGTTCATGGTCTTCCTCTGCTTCTCAAAGGGGTTCCTGGCCTTGAAAATCTTCAGAACCACTATTAGGTCTAAAATGAAGGATAGCAGATATGTGAAATCACATGACTGTCATTGCATTTAATAAAATCTCCAACTAAGATATAGGATTTGTTTTTTCTAAAGATAAAGGTTAAGTTTTTATTCCAAGCACCCAAGCCTTCAACTGCTCGTGCTCTCTCTCCCTCTCTAGACTATGCTCTGATTCTATACAGAACCTTCTTCGGCCGGATAACAAGAGACAGAAGAGCAGCATCACTCCTGGCGTTTCTGGTGTGCCTTGTGGGCCTTGCTGCTCTGGACAGGGCATGGCTGTCCCCAGCCTCTAAACTCCAGGAAATGCTGCCACACACAAAGGTGCTCCCGGCTGGCACATAGAAGTTATCACCTTCCCCAGTCGGACCCGCTCCACGTGGCCTCCGCTGCCTCCCCTTTCTGCGGGCTCCCGCAAGCCATGGCTGGCAGCACTGTTCTCGCAAACGTAAGGAAACCGTTCAGGCGACACAGCAAGGTCCTCACGCACAGACCACCTGCCATCCTTCCTGTTCCTCCCAGAGTCTCCCTGTCATGCGGGACTTTCTGCCGTGGAAACTGGACAGCAGCAGATCTGTGTGTTGGGAGAGTCTCCTTCCTCTAGGCTGGGCTGGGGACTGTGGTGGTGGGGCTGGGGGTGGTGATGATGGTTCTTAGCTAGGAATTCATGCCCATGAATGGGTTTCAGAAGATTCCTGAGTCCCTGAAAAAAAACTGCAAAACAGTTTTGGGGAGAGATTCTATAAGCAGCATTGCTCTAAAGTTCAGAGTCATGGTTTTCAGGCCAGTTAGCCCCCCCAGGAGGCCCACCTCCCTCCCCGTCCAATGAAGACATGCCCAGAGGAGTCAAGGAAAGGCTTCCCGGACAATTATGGTGGTGACCTCATAATGCATCATTTCTCCTTGCCAACCCATCCAATTCACCTACACTCTGCCAGGGGATGAACCGTCACCTCCAGCACATGACCACTTCCTCTCGCCGACTCTAAGGCAGACTGGCACCATGGTCCTAAGATGTCATCTCCCACCTCCGCCCTGCCCCACTCCATCCTAGCACGGGGTCTGGCACACAGCAGGCCTTTCTACACAAAGGTACCTCTCTCCCTTACAGATCATGGTCCAAACTCTGGGATAAATGTCCACACTCCTGAACACCAGGATGCCAGCTGCCTTCCAGGTCTGAGCCACACACCCCTTCACCCCCACTGAGCCCGAGTCTTCCCAACTACGTGAACTCAGCCCTGCCTTGTCACTGGGTACAGAACGTGTGACACACAACCCCTCCTGGCTTCTGCCCCCGCTACTTGATAAGCCAAGAATGCACTCCCCCACCCCCATCTGTCACCATCTCACCACTGCCCCCAGAGTCTCATTGACGGCGACTGTCGGCAGCAACCTCCTCTGGGTTTCTAGAACAGCATGGATCTTTCTCGTTCATTTGGCATTCAGACACTGGACACTCGATGTCTGCTTCGACTTTAATGTCTTGTCCTACATTTAACTTATTGTGTGTTTATGTTTTGTTCTTCAGACAGAATTCTGAGGTTTTTCAGGGAAGGGACTTTTTGTAAACACTGGCCCCTCTAGCCTAGGACATAGTGCCTTCTGAATAAAAAGCGCCGAAGGCATGTCGATGTGATATGTTTTCACTTACTATACCCGTAAGTCAACTCTTTTATATTCAACACAACGTGTTGCGTGTCTACCATATGTCCACGATCTGGCAAGAAGCGTAAGGTCCTTTGTGTTAGCAGTGCCGCCCAGAGTGCTGGGTGAACAGCAAACAGTGACTGGTCTGAGTCACGAAACATTTCCCACTGCATAAAGCCTAGTTAAGTCTGCTTCGCTTTGTTCAAGCCAGGCTGTTTGGCCGATGACAGCCATTGTTCGCCAAAGGGACCATTCGGGTTGAATTCAAAATCCCTTCACAACATTGGGCATCGGCAGAATGATGACACTTCTGCCAGGAGGATGTTAAACCCGGAACAGGGCTTTCTTTATGGCAAAACCATTGCTGATTGCACTATGCACGCCACGTTGCTCATTCTTTGAGTTGACTCTTTGGAAAAAGACACCCATAGGCCTTACATTTTTGACTCACTCCAGACTTGTCCCAGGTTTCTTCTTTTCAACATCGACAGCCCTCTCCGAGCATCTGGCCTCATTCTTATGTCATATGAGCTCATTAGCCTTATGCCATAGTCACACGGGACCCCCCCCCCCCTCCAGAGCTCCAGAGCAAAGACACGAGAACACAAGTCGGCCACAAAATCTGGGCATGATCTGTCCTGTTTTCTACCCTTTCTCCTAGAGAATATTTCGAGACAAGTTAAGAAAGGAAGGGAAAGAAGGAAGGAGGGAAGGAGGAAAGAGAGCAAGAAAGAGAAAGCAGGTGAGCCAAGAGCTCTATTTTTCTGAAGAATGATGTGGAAGAGGAGTAATGAGACCTCATTTTAATGCAGAGAAGAATGCAAGTGACACATTTTCTTTGGAAAATATATGGTAAATTAAGGACACTTTCACTAACTCCATAAGAGTGAGCCTCTTATCCACGTTAAACAAGGTACTGCCAATCTTTTTCTCCTCAACTAGGCAAGGAATAAGTTAAAACCCAACAAATCAATGAAAATATCTCTGGCAAAGGTGAACGTGTAACCACATTTACATGTTGTGTATCTTGGAGAGATAAGGATGTTTAGCTCGAGAGCATGTGTCCCTGGGAAATGCTTAGAACCTTCACCGAGTCCGGACAGAAGTCACAGTGAGGATGGAGAGGAAGAGAGGGAGCGGAAGGCTTCAGTTTCCCCAGCTCAAGAAGGGAACAAGAGTAAAACCAGAGGGTGGCCACCTCCAGGGGGCAGCACAACACAGGCCCTGGAAGCTGGACCCTCACCGCATGGTGAACCCACAGATGGAACTCTTTCCAGGGTCTCTTCCCCGGGGCACTACTTTGTTTTGTGTTTGCCAAGTGGTTGAGTTCGTGCCATCTGGATTGGAATGCACATTTCCCTCTTTCTCTGAATGGCTCCATGTCAATGACGTTTCTGATACAAAGTAAGATACATTTCAAGAAAAGGAAGGAGTAGAATCCTTATCCTAGGATATTTCCTAATGACCTTGCAGTGAAGGACACTTTGTACTCTCTTTAATCCCACAGCATCCAAATGCATGGACATACATAGTGTTCCTTTGGACTGACGTCCTTGGTTCTGAAAATCTGAAATTCAACTTCCCGCTGACTTGGATTCTTATCGGTTCGAGCTGTCCCGGAGAGGACTGGCCGTCCCCACAGCCAGAGGTCTCAATGCCACTGACCAGCCGGTTTGGGAAGATATTGCGCTAGATTTTCAGTAGAAAGAGCTAATAGATCCTGGCTTTCCATGTGTCTGGTACCCTCCTTAGGAAGGCCAAGCCAGTTGTTTGACTGATACATTGTTCTGATTCGTGTAACATATTTTGGGAAAACCAACTGGCTGTAACTGACTGGGGATCAATACACAGATCAAAGGTGGCCGCAGAGAAGCTGGCAACTTCTGAGCTGTTTTCCTGCTAACTCTGCCCAGTAGGAGTTCTGCATACTGAATGGTGCAAACTGGCCTCCTTGAGTTGTCCTTCGGAGGTTTAAAAAAAAAAAAAAAAGTCAGACAAGTCAAAAGAAGATGGGTCACTGACACAGGCAATGGACTCTTCTGCTCCTTTCTGGAGCCCATGGCATTATCCCATCATGATCCAGTACAGCTGTAGCCGATGTGCTGATGGGACTTGCCATGCTGTCCCATATGCCCGCGCAGGAGTGTGAGAAGTTTCCAGCCCTAAAGGTCAGCTGTGCCTGACAAATCCTACCTACAAGCCAGCAGCAAGCAGCATTTCCATGTGGATCCCGTTGGGCTCTTTCGGTTGTTGTTGTCAGGGCTTATCAGCATAAAAACGAAGTTGTTTTGACTCACCACTGTCTCTCTGCTATCAGAAAACTGTTATTAGGAAAATCGCATTAATTAGCAGCAGCTGAGGGGAGGTACGGCTCTTCGGAGCTGCAGCTGCAAGTCTCTTGCTGCCTGACTGTTGCCTAAATTTTAACAATTAACAGAATAAATAGTCTCTGAATGTATTGAATCATGTTAATTTTGTTTTCCTCTATTTGTATTACTGTTTAGGAGGGGTAGTTAATCTGCACTAAATACTCTGATGCCATTAGCATCTTTGAAGCTTATCCTCAGCTCTGCTCTTCCTCTCTGGTTTCCTGGGAGTGACGTTTAATGATAATTTTTTTAACTTCATTTAAACGTCACTTAAGATAGACCCCCAATATGCCCCAAAGTTTGGCATATTAGCTAAAATATTGGATAAAACGAAAAATCTTCTTTTTTGAGTGGGCCCCACACCCCACACGGAGCTCGATGCGGGGCTTGAACTCATGATTCTAAGATCAAGACCTGAGAGTGAGAGTCGGATGATGAACAGACTGAACCATCCAGGCTCCCCTAAAAATTTTCTATTATGGCCATGTTGGGTAACCGATCTGGATGGATGGACAGACAGAAGGAAGGAAGGATAAATGGAAATAATGATCAACAGAATAATGGACAGTTTTTAAACCTTGTAAATTCTAATCCCAGGTAGTTCATTACTTTTTTTTTCTTTTATAATCACCATGAAATCAGAATGATAAAGACATGGTATAAGAGAAAGACCTTCCCAGTCAGGTTTGGTCCTGGATTTACCTCTGCAGGGTGTCAGATGATTTGCAGCTATGTGTCAGTATTTCTCCCCCTACAAATTTGGGTTCATATCCACTTTTGTGAGCATTAATGAACTAAACCCCTATGGAAAGCACCTATGCCAAATCTTCTTTTCTTCTTTCAACTTTTTTTTTTTTTTTAAAGAGGTTATTTATTTATTTGACAGAGAGAGATCACAAGTAGGCAGAGAGGCAGGCAGAGAGAGAGAGAGGGAAGCAGGCTCCCCGCTGAGCAGAGAGCCCGATGCGGGGCTCGATCCCAGGACCCTGAGATCATGACCTGAGCTAAAGGCAGAGGCTTTAGCCCACTGGGCCACCCAGGCACCCCTCTTCTTTCAACTTGAAACCTCATGTTGCTATTTAACTTATCATGTATTTATGTGTTTTCTACTCCACTAAAGAGTTAATTAAACCCTTATGAAGTAGGGACTTTCTCTTGCTCATCTCGGTACCCACCCCCAGGGCACCGCCCAGTAGCTGGGGCTCCCCCGGATGCTCATACAGTTCACCAGCGTTCGTCTGCAGGCCTTGGTCTTGACGGCTAACATCTACTGAGTGCTTACCATGTGCCAGCACCCTGTAGTAAGGATTTCATATACTTCAAGGGTTCTCAGTGTTAAATAACAAATAGTCAACTGAATAAATTTTAAAGATCTAATGGGCTTTATTAATGGATTCATGAAACAGGCAGAATCCCATCTACCATGTAGAGGAGAACTCCAAAGGGCTACAGAAAGACAGATTTTTAAGGACAGGGCAAGGAAGTAAAACAAAACAAAACAAAAAACACAGAAAAACGGATTGTTTCAGGTGCGGTCACCTTCCTTTGGGGATAAAGGGGGTTTCATAATTGAATTACTTTATCTTCCTTTGGGGGATAAAAAGGGCCCATGGAACTGATTACCTTAATGTGATGACCAGAAAATCCTTGAGAGACTCATTAAAAGTTATATTCTTTGGGGGCAGCTGGGTGGTCAGTTGGTTGTCTGAGTGTCTGACTCTTGATTTCAGCTCAGATCATGACCTCAGGGTAATGGGGTTGAGCCCCGGGTCAAGCTTCATGCTGGGTGTGGAGCCTGCTTAAGAGTCTCTGTCTTCCTGTCCCTCTGCCCCTACCCTCCCTAAAACAAATAATAAAATAAAATAGTTATATTCCGTGAGGGGTGTTAACTGCAGTTAGGTTAGGTATTAAATCTTGGTTTACTGACTTGAAGTCTTAACCTAAGTGACACCATTTTGGGCCTGAGAATTTCTTGTTAACGTCAGCCCTGGTTACTCATTAAAATATATGGAGGAGTTTCTAAAACATGCCGACACCCTGATTCCACCCTAGACCAAGGAGATCAGAATTTCCAGAGGTGGGGCCAGAACACTAGTGAGTTTAGAAGTTGCTCTGGTGGTTCTAATGTGCAGCCCAAGTTGAAAAATCACTGGCATAGATGGTCCTGTTTAATTCTCCCGTCAATGAGTTAAGTATGATCATAACCGATGAAAAAAAGCCGAGGCACAAAGGGACCAAGCATCTTGACCAGGTTCACGTTACTCTTTTTTTTTTTTTTTTTTAAGATTTTATTTATTTGACAGACAGAGATCACAAGTAGGCAGAGAGGCAGGCAGAGAGAGAGGAGGAAGCAGGCTCTCTGCCAGGCAGAGAGCCTGATGCGGGGCTCCATCCCAGGACCCTGAGATCACGACCCAAACCGAAGGCAGAGGCTTTAACCCACTGAGCCACCCAGGTGCCCCACAGTTCACATTACTCTTAATCAGTGAAGCAGGATTAGGAACCTAATGAGGCTGGCTCTACAAACCACAGCTTTCTTCACGGGGCTCTCCCGACTCCCAGGCAATAAGGAAATCCCGAGCTAAAACCCCTGGCAAAGAGGGTCTATGTAGATGTCCCCAGCCTTCTACAGTGACTTTGATCATCATAAAAGAAAAGGAGCTAAAGTCCAGCAAATCCTTTCTGTTTTAAAAGTGGTACCTCTCGCAGTACCTCTCTGAGCCTTAATTCCCCGTGATGGTATGCAGTCAAGTTTGCAGGAGTATTGGGCAGGTAGTCTATAGACTGCAGACTGTAGACCCACTTAAAGAACATAAAGGGGTATTTCCCATGCTTTAGTTTCTCATCTCCATCTTAGAGGGAGGAAAAGCAGCTCAGACCTGGAAGAGCCAACACTTAACCCTTGACCTGACGGACCCAGACCCCATCTGTGAGGAGCAAACTCCCTAATGAGACATTGCAATCAGTCAAGAACCGTCTTGCAAAATGGGATTAGCGATGGAATCTGTGGTGATGGCCAGAGAAATCAGGCTTTCTGTAAAAAGCAATGTTTTACAAATGGATGTAATAGTGGCTGCTGGGGGCCGGGGGTGGGGCGCGGGGTGGGGTGGGGTGGAGTGGAGCTTACTCTTCCCTCCCACACCTCCCTTGTTCCCAGGCAATCTCTGTCTCATCCTGGCTTTGTTCCAGGGGCTAAAGTGAAGATGGAAACACAGGCTTGTTTCAGAGAGAACCTGGCACTTCCAGTTCTCAGACTGTGTGCCAGTCCCTCAGCCTTGTTCCCTCTTCATCCCTCCCCATACCTAGCACAAGCCGGGCACACAGTAAATGCTCACTAAATGTTTGTCCGGATGAATAAATGAGTCCTGTGGAGGAGGGTAGGGCATGGAGAAAGACACAGCGCCCTCCCTTCCTGCTGAGGCCAAGGGCCACCTACAGCACCACAGGGCAAGGGGCCTTGAACACCTTTGCCTTCGCCTTGATGCAGCGTGGTGCCCTGTTTCTCCCCTTGTGACCGCCTTTCCCACCGAGGGCCCTTTGGACCTGACCCTCAGGCTTTCTTCTGTGATTTGACCCTTTGTTTCCTTCCACCACCATGAGCTGCCTCAGCTCCGGAATCCCCCAGGGTCCAGCCATCGCCAAGTCAAGCCCAGGCTCTGGGCTTGCCTGGGGCCACAGAAGGTCTCACAGGACTGCTGACAGTGTGGGCAGGGGAGGCCAGGAGCCCGTGAGAGGGGAGTGACTCCAGTGGGTAAGATGTACCGACCACCGCAGTTCCCAAGCATCTCCCTCATTTGTCCCTACCATTCAAGAACTAGCTATAAAAGATAATTCTTAAAAAAAAAATTTTTTTCATTACACATTATACATATAATGTATTAGTAGCCCCAGGGGTACAGGTCTGTGAATCGCCAGGTTTACACTTCATAGCACTCACCATAGCACATACCTTCCCCAATGTCCATAACCCCACCACCCAACAATCCTTTTTATAGACGACCAGTAATCCACATGGGAACTCAGCCTCATCAACAATCTACTCATACACTGTGGCCGAACAAAAGCTTGGGCTGTGGAGTTGGGCTATCTGGGGTTCAAATCCCAGCTCTACTGCTTACGATGTTGGACTTGATGTGCCTCAGTTTCCTCTCCATAAAATGGGACAATACTCCCTTTGTCATAAGAAGGTATGTCGGCACATATTTTATTGATTATTTCTGTTATTAAAGATTTAAAGCATGAGCAGACACTTCTCCAAAGACATACAAATGGCTAACAGACACATGAAAAAATGTTCATCATCATTAGCCTCCAGGGAAATTCAAATCAAAACCACATTGAGATACCACCTTACACCAGTTAGAATGGCCAAAATTAACATGACAGTGAACAACAAGTGTTGGCGAGGATGTGGAGAAAAGGGAACCCTCTTCCACTGTTGGTGGAACGCAAGCTGGGGCTGTCACTTTGGATAACAGTGTGGAGATTCCTCAAGAAATTAAAAATAGAGCTTCCCTATGACCCTGCAATTGCACTACTGGGTATTTACCCCAAAGATACAGATATACTGAAAAGAAGGGTCATCTGTACCCCAATGTTTATAGTGGCAATGGTCACAATCACCAAACTGTGGAAAGAGCCAAGATGCCCTTCAGACGAATGGATGAAGATATGGTCCATATATACTATGGAGTATTATGCCTCCATCAGAAAGGATGAATATCCAACTTCTGTATCAACATGGATGGGATTGAAGATTATGCTGAGTGAAATAAGTCAAGCAGAGAGAGTCAATTATCATATGGTTTCACTTACTTGTAGAACTTAAGGAATAACATGGAGGACATTAGGAGAAGGAAAGGAAAAGTGAGTTGGGAGAAATTGGAGAAGGAGATGAACCATGAGAGACTGTGGACTCTTGAGGGTTTTAGGGGGTAAGGGGATGGGAAGTGGGGTGAGCCTGGTTGTGGGTATCAAAGGGGGGCACATACTGCATGGAGCACTGTGTGTGGTGCATAAACAATGAATCGTGGAACACTAAAAAAATAATGTTTGGTAAAATAAAAATAAAAATTTAGAGCAATACCCAGCTGAATGTTCCAAGGAAGGATGTATTGGTGAAGGAAAAGAGAGAGAAGGGAACAAAATCAATTGAGCACCATCTTTGCACCCTCTCCCCCCTCAACCTGGCCCTCTTTCTTTCTTTTTTTTTTTTTTAATTTTTTTTTTTTTAATTTGATCACAAGTAGGCAGAGAGGCAGGCAGAGAGAGAAGAGGAAGCAGGCTCCCCGCTGAGCAGAGAGCCCAATGCGGGGCTCCATCCCAGGACCTGAGCTGAAGGCAGAGGCTTAACCCACTGAGCCACCCAGGCACTCCCCTGGCCCTCTTTCTTGTTCTACCAGTTGGATCCAGATGAGGGTTCTCAAATATTCCTTGCTCTCTCTGGGCTAGCAACAATCCTACACTCTGTCTCCTCCCTCTCTCTACCATCTTGCCTTGTTGTCTGTCAGGTTACCAGCTGTGCTCCCTGGACCTTCTGTACCACCCCAAACTCAGCTGGGTGCCCACTCACCCCAGTCCTGCACTCTTCCCTGTGTGGCTCCTTCTCCACCATATAGCCCTCTTCCTCCTACTGTTCCCAAAGCCGTGCCCTCGTGTTGGGCATGGTACCTAGTACAGACCTATGGTGCCATGGAAGGAATCAAGGAACAGATGAACTTAGCCTGGAGGTCAGGCCTGGCGAGTCCTTGCCTATATTCTTGATTGATCCCCAGCATGTTCTCATCCACATCTTAGCCCAGCCTTCTGAGAGGTGGAAACCAGGAAGAAAAGGGAAAAAATCTAGAAGGAAAGATATGAATGCAGCTCTTCCCTTTTCCCTTTCTACCCCACCACCCCCTGCCTTTGCACTGGGCCTGTTTAATTCAAAACCACTTCAACCTTAAAGAAAACTTACAAGAATAGCACAAAGAACTTGTTATCCCCTGAAGCATCTGAGAGCAGGTGGTTGAATGATGTCCAATCGCCTTAAGTACTTTTTTGTGTATTTCCTGCAAACAAAGGTCTTCTCCTGTGTAACCACACACAGCCACCAGACATAGGAAATTAACATCAATACACCCAACCCTCAAACCCTATTCCAGTTTTGACTTAAATTGTCCCTTTATTGCCAAAAGATCTAGTTTAGAATTACAGCATGTACTTAGATTTTATGACTAGGATGGTTCCTCAGTCTTTCCTTGACTTTTATGACTTTGAAACTTTCTGAAGATTACGTGTCAGGTAATTCTATGAAATGATTGAGCTTGTCTGATGCTTCCTCAGGATTAGATTCAGGTTACAGGTCTTCCTTGGGAATATCATAGACGTGACGCTATGTTCTTCTCATTGCATCCTATCAGGGGGCTTGCAATTTAAACTTAAATTTGTCCCATCACTGGTGTCTGCCAGAAGTTCCTGTTCCTCATTATCCATTTGGGGGGCAGAGAGTTGGGGATGATATGAGCATCTCGTTCCTTATCAACCTTTCCAAATTTCTTTGTTGGTTTGTTTACTCATTCATTCATTGAAGTGGCACATGTATTGACTTGTGTCAGACAGCCCCGGCTCTCCATTTTATTGAATGGGCCACGACCCATGACGTTACTCTTACCACTCTGTGGGAACGGACAGCCCTTGCCTGTTTGTACTTGGTCTTCCTCCTGATGTTAGATTTTAAAGTTTTTCTTCCCTGGTCTTGAGGGTTGAAATTTAACATGACTACTTTGTTTTATGTGGTTTTTAATAGCACTTCATATTCTGTATGGGAATTGGCAAGGAGCAGACAAGCAAACGGAAAGCAGACCCAGCGAGACTGAAACCTAATAGGGCTTCAAGCTTTATACCGGGTTTCAGAATGTACCGGTTTTGTCCTAATGGCCCCGAAACTGGAATTCACTGCCAAGGATGAACTGCTACTTTTGTCTGAGAAGCATGTATGTGAGTTCTTCATTTTATTGCGAATGTAAAGCAATAATCACAACAACAGTCATGTGGCCATTTATAGAACTTCTAGACCAGATGTTGTTCTTAAACACTTTCATCTTCATGTGAATCCAAGAGGCAGGTACTATTATTATCCCCACTTTACAGGGGAGGCATCTGAGGCACTGGGAACTTTTAAATTTTTTTCAATTTTAAAAAATTTTTATTATGTTCAGTTAGCCACCATACAGTACATCATGAGTTTTTTTTTTTTTTAAGATTTTATTTTTTTTTATTTATTTGACAGAGAGAAATCACAAGTAGTCGGAGAGGCAGGCAGAGAGAGAGAGAGGGAAGCAGGCTCCCTGCCAAGCAGAGAGCCCGATGCGGGACTCGATCCCAGGATCCTGAGACCATGACCTGAGCCGAAGGCAGCGGCTCAACCCACTGAGCCACCCAGGCGCCCACATCATGAGTTTTTGATGAAGTGTTCCATGATTCATCAGTTGTGTGTAACACCCAGTGCTCACTACTGCACGTGAGGCCCTGGGAATTTAAAATGACTTGTCTAATGTCATTAGTTAGGTGGTGAAACCAGAATTCAGTCTCAGGTTAAGGAGTTGAGCTTGGGTTTCTGGGCTCTAGCAGCAGCCAACATCTAGAAGTCAATTATAGTTTCTCTGTGCTACAATTCCCTCCTGACACTCCCTAAGCTTTCAACAATGTCTTACTAACCTTTGTGGTTTGGCCTTAGGTGTGACGTGTTGTACCAAGTGACAGGGCTCCAAGTAGGGAGCAAAGTTGGGGAGAAATTGCCCGAGGAATGGACCCATAGTCTAGCCCTAGGTAGACAGCTGTAGTGGCAAGCAATAGCCTGGAGGTTTTGATGTATATGTAATTATTCCCTGAAGACTCCCCATAATTCTTGGGTGATCACCGTGGCAGAAGCCTGGTGTATCTGTAGTTCAGGAAGAATTAGCTCTTAATTAATAATCTTCAGAAACCACTTTCTATTTAAAAAGATGTAGAGCCCCCCTCTTTGAGGAGTCAGGCCCCGGGAGCCCATGTTGGTTCTGTTCAGAGTGTCTTGTCATTCCCAGCGCTAGCTGGATAAAGCTGTAGATCATTCTTCCTTCAAACCATGACTTGAGAGCTAGGATCCAGGATGTCTGCCAAATTTTTCCTTGGGATGGATTCTTCTTTAGCATAACACCTGTCACAGTTGTTGACCAAGGAAGAAGGAAAGGTGTCTTCCATCCCAGTATCCAAAGAGATGGGTACAGAGATACGCAGGAAGTGTGTTATTGCCTCCAGCGTCCCCGCTACGGAGGCATTGTCAAAGAGGACCATGGATGGAACCCGCGATAGGTATAAGTAGGATCCAAGTGAGACCACTGAAAGCCACACACAAAAAAGCAAAGGTAGAGACATCCGATCCGGGAAGTTGGTTTACCTAGCAACACAGCTGGTGTGAAGGAAGAGCTCTCCAAGCAACGTGGAACAGCGGGGCCTGTTTGAGCACATTCTGACTCATCAGATTTCTACGTGGAGACACAGATGTGTTTAATTTTATACATTGAGAACAATTTGCACACTGTGATCATGCACAAACCCAGCTGCCTGAACCACAGAAGCACGGGAGATAGGAAGAGACTGAGTGGGAGACCTGGCTGCCATCCCGAGGGCTCTGTCTGGCCTCCCCATTCCAGAGCCGCAAGACGAGACTCAGCCCTGTTGCTTCCATCTGGGGCTATGGCCCAGTCACCCACCGCTTACTACTCCCCCATTTTTTCTGCACTCTGGAAGGCTCTTCTGGGTAGCTGGGACTTTTTCAGAGTCTGGGTATAATTATCACAAAACAGCCTCTGACTTCAGGAAAAAAAAAAAAGGAAGGACGGACCTTGGACGATGTAGGAGGTGGTAGTTAACCACTCCTGTACCCAAAACTGCAATTAGAGAAAGTCTGAGGTCATCGTTCATCACGCCGATTTAGGTTTTGAAAGGAAACCAAATGATGAATATAATGATTATTTCTGTTTCTGCTTCCCCCTCTTTTTCTCCTAAGAAAATTGGCAATAGCACTAAAGTCAAATTAAACATCTGTTTGAAAAATAAGCCGGAGTGCCGATGACAGCTGCCTTGGACTTACAAAAGCACCACAGCTGTCAAACTCTGAATTAACAAGATTTTCATTTATGAATAGCAGAGAAGTAAGATAGAAGGGAGCTTTTGCTCCTATTTTCCTGGCTGCCAGGGCCTGGGTGATGCGAAATCTTTGGGAAATGCCCAGGGAAAAACGGAACTGCCATCGGCCTGTACTAATCAATCATGGAAGGAGCAGGGAATGTTCTTTCTTTTTACGCCATCTCATTTCTCCGTCAGCTTTAGGTTGAGTGTTGTCTCTGGCAAGCAGGCTTCCAGGGAGGCTCATGGTTCAGGGGCAAGTCTCTGCTTCGTAGCTGAAAATGAATGGTGGTGATGTGGGTCTCTTCGGAGGAAGAGGCACCGAGGACCCTGGCTTGCCATCCGTATCATCCACTTCTCCGGAGGGCTTCAGCCTCCGTCCCTTCCAGCTGCAGTAACGAATGCCCGGGTCTGTATGACTTGGCTATAGGACCGCTCCATACAGGGTGCGAACGATCTCATCAAGCCATTTTGCTGATGGGGTAGAAGATGCTAACCTGTTTCATACTTCATGACCCTGAAAGCCAAAGTAGATATGGAACCGATTCTTTGTCCTTTTCTACCCTTGTCCCCGAGTCATCTTTGTCCTTCTCAGGGATGGGGTATGGCTCAGGAGTGGAGCGGCACATCTCTCGCGTCTACCACCCAGTTTAAAAAAAACAGACTAAGTATAGGTAGGTGTGATACCATGGGGTACTTTTTCACCGTTGCCCAAACGTTTCTAGTTTGATGCTTTGATTTTCCGTGTTAAAAATGCCCATGGGGATAAACAAATTGTGGTACAGACAGATAATGGAACATCACTCAGATATATAAAGGAAGGAGTACCAATACTTGGCTACGATTTGGCTCAAGCTCAGAAACACTAAGCTCCGGGAAAAAAATCCAGATGCAGGAGGCCGCCTATTGTGTGATTCCATTTATCTGATCGATAGGTGAATCCATAGACAAATGCAGATTGGGGGCTGCCAGGGGCCATAGGCAGGAGAATGGGGAGAGACTGCTTAACGAGGAGGGGTTTTATTCCAGAGCAATGGCAATGTTTTGGAACTAGACAGAGGGCGTGGCGGTACAACAGGGCGAATGTACTAGATGCCACGAAACTGATGCCCTCAAAATGGTTAATTTTACGTTACCTGAACTGAATCTTAGCCTTTTAAAAAATGTCCACAGGTCAAAACCTTATGCGTTGATCCCACCCTAGCCAGGTCAAGGAAGGTATCAGCAGCTCTTGCTCCATCAGAAGGGGAGGACTGCAAGCTGTCCTGCTGTGGGAGACGTGGGGCCCTGATGTGCCATGGGGACGAGCTGTGTACGCCCCCGGCCCCTCGCAACGTTGGCACCATCCATAGAGCAGGGCTTCAGGGTTCCATCTGAATGTCAGTCTACTGCTGTGCCTGGAGCTTCTCTGCAGCCTACACTTCCTGTTTAATGCTTGCCAGTTCCCCCCCAGGCGGCTGGATCCTGCACCTGGCACTCCAGCTGCTGAATCTGACTGCTGCCATTGGACCGCTCTCCTGGAACCGCACCACTGCTGGCCTCCCAGGAACTCCTGGCATCTGGATTCTATCCGATAGATGGTAGTAGGTCTTTGGGCATCGAAGTCTTCCTAAGCCGAGCACAGGTTGCCCTTTTAGCCATTGCCTCTAACTTTCCGAGTGCTGTTCCAGGATCAGCCACTTCAAAAGGCTCGGGGGTTCCCAGCTCTGCTCTGGCCACTCCTGGCTTCCTCCCCTGTGGGGTCCTGCTGATGCCCCAGCCAGCCCGTGGGAGAGCCCCCCCTGACTTATAACAAAGATGTGGTAGTTCTTCTCAATACCTCACACCAGAAAAATTGTGGGGGAAGCTGCACCCCAGGTCCTCCTAACGCTGCCAGCTTCCTCTAAACCATACACAGTCATCTCATGTGGGCTTCCTCTGTTATTTCCTTCTAAGATAAAAAGGTTTGGTGAGCTCTATGAAGTTACACAGTATTATGAGTGTTCCCTAATTCCTCCTTAATACCCAGCCTCTCTTCCCACGAATAAGCCTTTCCCTTGCCAGGTGCAGAGTTTGTTTTCATTTGCCAAATGACAATTAGTTTCCTCCCTCAGGAAACAACATTCAGCCCCCCTCCACAACCCCTGCCTCCAACCCCCCAACAGAGAGCCCCCTACCTCCGGGTTTACAGAAGGGGCTCTGAACTCACAGATCTCACAGACCAACTGAGGCGAGAGGCAGAAGGTAGGTGGGGGTTGGTTGAGCTCAGTCAGGGTAGTTCAGTGGTGTTTCGTTAACAAGAAAGGTTCTAGAATCAGGTGGAAGTGGGCTTAAGTCCCCGCTGCTTTATTACCCTGAATATGAACTCTCTAAACCTTGATTTTTCTCAGCAACAAAATCAGAAAACCCTACAGAGAAAAGAGAGAAGACCCCAGAGGCTTTTGCAGGAATTAAGTGAGAGAAGGCACACAGTGTACGTAGCCCGGTGCTTGGTGAGGAATATGAGCTACTCGTGCCGTGAGGCACACTACTGATGCATCGGGCACCTCTGAACACCCGCCTCCTCTCAACCTCCCACCCCAGCTCTGATCCCAGTCACGGGGGTAGCCCTGACCAGCTCTGCCCTACCGCATCTGCAGGATGCACACTTCGTCCGCCTGGGGCGCTCTTGCTTCCTGTCCCTGAGCTTTGTGGATGCTACAGCCCAAGTGCAGAGTATGTCAGTCCTCACATGCGCTGCAACCCAGAAGACCCGAGTTCATGTTTGTGGGGCCAATCTTGATCAATGGAGGATGGAAGCCAAAGGATAATGGCCTCGCCCTCTATCCCTGGGCACACTGTTCTGAGACATGTGTCATAAGGGCTCTCAAAAGTTTCCAGTGGGATCAAGCACCAGTTGCCTACAGTGATGGGCAAGTTAATAACACTTTACTCAATCCTGCCCTCCCTACCACCCCCTTCCCCTGCTCCTTGGGATTACCTCCCAAATAAACTACCTGAATACAAGCCTTTGACTCTGCGGAAAAACAAAAAACAGCTTTTTTCGGAGAACCTGGAAAAGGATTTAGCACTGGGCTACGCATTAGAGCATTTTCTAGAACATGCCAGAGAAAAAATATTTTACAGTGGCAACGTCTCAATTCTGTTGCTATAGCATGAAAGCAGCCCTAAACAATACATAAATGAATGAATGTGGCTGTATTCCAGTAAATCTTTATTCATGAAAACAGGCAGTGGGCTGGATTTGCCAACCCTCGCACCAGGGCCACAAAGAGGAGTAAAACTGATTCTCCTCTTGAGACTCAGTCTCAGCCTCTAGACATGAGGCTGTCCAGGTGACCAAAAAAAATCACAAAGGGTCTTGGACACCACCACGCTAATTGTATTTTTTGGCAATGGGCGACACTGAGTAAGTTCTTAGATCTTGTAGCAGCTGCAGCTGGGAACAGGTGATGAAATTGGGCAAGATATGTGTTGCTTCTTTTAAACATTCATGTACAACCCAGTCCTGCCCACGGGGCTACCTCCTCTGTACCCTTGGGAGTGATACTTGTATTACCAAACTTCCCACCTGGGACTGTATCCACAGGGCAAAGCTTCCTTATCTGATACCCCCAAGGCCAGGTGCATTTCAGAATTCAGAATATTTTTGGATTTCGGAAAGAATGCAATGCAAATTCCATATATTTTGTAATATTTTCTATCAGGGTCTGGGGCAGTCTCCACACATGAATATTTACACTAAAGACCATGAACAACTTTAAGTCAGTTCAGAGCAGGTCGGGGTCCTCAACGAGTTAAAAAAAAAAAAAATCATTTGGATGTTAGAGCCTCTTGGATTTCCAAATTGCAGATGAAAGACCATGCACCTGATCTGTTTTGCGTGTGACATCCTCAGTCAGCCTCTGAGTCCTCAGTGCCTACACCCAGGAGGCGCTCGCTAAATGTTACCAAGAGAATGAGCAGATGGGCCTGGCTGGAGCACAGGGTTCACGGAGGGATTCAGGGCAAGAAGATGCTGATCTGGTAAAGGACATGGGGAGACTTAAATGTTCTGATTAAAATTCTAGACTTTATCTTGAAGGTGACAGAGAGCCCTGTTCAGCTTTGAGAGGTGAGGGGTGTGCCTCAGCGGTGCATGGGGACAGGAAGTCTTACTCCAGCGGCGGGAGCAGAGGGCAAGGAACCAGAGTGAGCAAAGAAGTGGTTCTTGTAATACTGGGGCAAGAAGTGTCTGCGGATGAGGCCACGAATAGGAAGCAAGTGTGAACCAGAAGAGACAGATCTGACAACTAACAGTGTAGGGGGAGAGAGTGAAATCAGAGTTGAACTTGACCCAGGAGCACGGATCTGCGATGGTAGAATGCAGATTTCATTGGAGATCTGGACATCTGATTGGATCTGGAGCCCTGATCTTCTGTTTAAATCCCAGCTCAGTCATGTACCCTGTGATCTTGGGCAAGTCACTAACTCTTTCCTGTGCGCCTCAGTGTCCTCTGTAGTATCTGCTTCAGAGGGTGGCTATGAGGATTACCTAAGTATTTGTAATGCCCCTAGAACAGGGCTAGGCTCTTGGTACTCCCTGGACCCTGTACCAGCCCCTGTTTCATAAGATGGAATTTCCCAAATGGTTCACCAAGTGACTATCTTCTCAGGAGCTGGAGGACCCACATCTCAGACCCTTCCGGAAACTTACGAATGGGTGTGAGAAACCCAGTAATACATGTAGGTAATAAAGGTAATAAATATAAGAAAAGAGAGGATCACTTCAGGGGACAAAACGTTCGTCAGATTTAGGGAGATGAGACTTCCCCCTGGTGGGGTCTGTACACAGCCATTCTATCCACAGGGGCCCTTTCTGTCCCCTGGTTGCTACTTTGCCATCCTGTTTACAGCATTCTGGCAGCCATGCAGCATGCTGGGGCGACGTTAAGTGCTGGGTCATTCATTTGTAGGGAGAAGGCTATAAGGAGGTCTGCCTGGAAAGCCTGTAATTTAGAAATGTTCAAATCTTTGCATCCAAATGGAAAATGGAAATGGTGTCAGGTTTGTGCCAAAAGAAAAGTCGTAATTGCTATGTGCTTCTCCGCCTGCCCTCCTGGGCAAAGGAACACAACTAACCAAGCAGGCTTCAGAGCTGTCACCCGCAGACATTCAGCAGACCTTGCACCTTATTCAACCGGGAATAGTATCCAAACACCGCAACACAAATGCTCCTTTTTGCAAGGGAGGGTGCTGTAAGAATGCCGGCATCTCCCCTTTCATCTGCCCTGAGCCTGGCTGTCAGATTTAAGTGTCCTTCCTAACTTTTTAATGAACTTTCCTCCCAGCATGTCAGTCCACTGTTTAATAACCACTAATGGTTCCCTGGTTCCTCTTGAATCAAATTCAATCTCTTCATCTTGACACTAGAAGACCTCCAGGGCTTAGCAACAGATTTTGGCCCCCAAAGACCTTCTCATCTCACAGAGTCTGTCTCCCTGGGGCTGCCATGCTTCTTCTCACCTCAGTTCCCCTAGATCCACCCCTGTCACCTGGAATAACCTCGTCCTTCTGTGCATTTATCCAAACCCTACGACAGCCTTCAAGATACACTAACTTTCCGAGAAGCTCTGGTGCTCCCATTTTTCCATTCCTCACTCATCTGATTTCTGACTAACCACGTTTAATTTGTCCCCAGTGACTGCTTGTCTTGGGCTTACTAACCTTTGCATGCATATTTTTATTTATACCACAACCAGATCGAAAATACCTTGGAAGTCAGGATCATTGTTTATCTTGTATCTTTCCTGAGCTCTGGGCGCAGGGCAGGTACACAGGGAACACTGGTTGGCCAGTTCCCCAAATACTGCCTTCTATGTGAAAAGAAGGAAACTTTCTCACCTAGATCAAGAGTTCCTTCTTGGGGCACTTGGGGGGCTCAGTCAAGTAAGTGTCCAATTCTTGATTTCAGTTCAGGTCATGATCTCAGGGTTCTTGTGTACTGTGTCCATTCTGGAATCTCTGTCTCCCTCTCCCCCATCCCACTCTCTCTCCCCCTTCTCTCTCTCTCTCTTTTTTTTTTTTTTTTTAAGATTTTATTTATTTATTTGACAGACAGAGGTCACAAGCAGACAGAGAGGCAGGCAGAGAGGAGGAAGCAGGCTCCCTGCTGAGCAGAGAGCCTGATGTGGGGCTCGATCCCAGGACCCTGGGATCATGACCTGAGCCGAAGGCAGAGGCTTTAACCCACTGAGCCACCTAGGCGCCCCACTCTCCCCCTTCTCTTAAAAAAAAAAAAAAAAAAAAAAAGAGAGTCCTTCTTAACTCAATTGAAGTATCAATTTGAAACCTGTACTTCCTGTTATACTTAAAAAGTAAAATACCATAGAATCCCCACTAAAATCAAGAATGAGCAGGAACACCACTATTTAATGGTCTACTAGAGGTGACAGATAATAAACTAAAACATAAAAAGGAAACACAAGGTATACTTATTCATAATTTCCCAAAAGAATGAATGAACAAGCCATTAGCACTATCAAGTGAGTGCAACAGTGTCCAAATTCAAACTCAGAAAATAAGAATCAATGGCTTTCCTAAACACAAGCAATCAATAATTAGAATGTATAACAGGAACAAAAAAGGAGCCCATTCCCTAAAGCACTAAAACTATAAAATACCCTAAGAGGGAAAAGCCAGACAAGAATGTGCAATCTCAATGAAGAAAAATCACAGTACTTTACTGAAGGAATAAAAGACCTGAATAAATAGGGGATATTCCATATTTCTGACTGGGGAAAAATATTGTAGGGATGCTGACATCTCCCACACTGAACTATTAATTCGATGCAACCCCATTCAAAATTCCAATAGAAGTTTTATTAAACTACAACAAACTTATTCTACGATTTGTCTGGAACTATGAATCTGCCTGAATGGTCATGAACATTTTGAACCAGAAGATTAATGGGCGATGACTTGCTATCAAAATACAAAATAAAATTGTGCTATAAAATGGTGTGGGTTTTGTGCAGGAATAGATAAAAAGACCTGCAGAACAGATGAAGTAGCATTTCAAGCAACTGGGGAAAGGACAAACATTCAATAAACGGATGTGGGATAACAAACTAGCCATTTTGAGAAACAGAAGTAGATTTTCATTTCCCATCTGTGCTGGATATCTTTGTTGTTTTGTTTTGTTTTTGTTTTTCCCCCTGGATACCTTCTCAAAAAACAAAACAAAACAAAAACAAACAGGAAAAAAACCAACAAAAGAAAGGAAGAACACAGGACTTTGGAGTTAAATGGACATGTGACTCAAGAAATTCGCCTAATTTTCCTGGGATCTCCTCTGTAAAATAGAAGTAGTTAGGATGATTAAATCTGTTAAAACCTGCTAGATGCTGGGGCGCCTGGGTGGCTCAGTGGGTTAAGCCTCTGCCTTCGGCTCAGGTCATGATCTCAGGGTCCTGGGATCGAGCCCCGAATCAGGCTCTCTGCTCAGCAGGGAGCCTACTTCCCACCCCCCTCTCTCTGCCTGCCTTTCTGCCTACTGTGATCTCTGTCTGTCAAATAAGTAATTAAAATCTTAAAAAAAAACCCATAACCTGCTAGATGTGCCTGCTGAGTTCCTGGTACGGAGAAAGTACTGGTTGACCTTTTCTCTCTTCCATTTGGCCCGTGGAACCTCGAGGGCCAAGAATACATGTGGGTTGTCTATATATCCTGCATGTCTGTGCACAAAGAAGCTCAGTTACATTTGCTGAAAGAATGAGCGACTGAACAAGCCACACTTGTCCATTGTTAATGGATAAACATATGTTCACATATGTTCATTGTTAACGGGTAAACAAGAGATGCCTTTCTGGCTTCTGCCGGGAAGATCAAACACTTCTGGTTTGTGAGAACAATAAGTCAAAAGAAAACCAGAGCTCTGGGCCAGCAGGATCAGAATTTTCAGAGCAGGAAGACTCACCACATAAATCTAACATTTTCCAACTTTCTTCTTCAGAGCCCCAGGCTCTGCGGAGTGAGTTTGCCGAGTGACCGGGCAGCCCGGGGCCAAAGTGTGGGTACCAGAAAGCCACACTGGGAACCTGGTCTCTAGGCTGAGACACCAGATACACCAATGGACAAAAGGCAGGCCACGTGTGACCACAACAATAGAACTCTGACCCCCAAATTTGGCAGCAATCAGCCTGGAAACCACACACCCCTGAAGCATCAGCCCAGAACATTTAGGACTTGTGAATGACCACCAGCTCCTTTAATTTTTTGCCTCCACTGTCTCCTCTATTTCCAACTCAGGACCAACAAGGGGAAGCCAAACATGCTCTCCAAACCAATCACATAAGATGCTCCACTTTTAGTTATCCTGCTTCCAGCCTCCCCAAGCTAATACCCTATCCTCCAATCAGAACATACCTGCAGTCTGCCCTTTTCTCCCCTAGAAAGCTTTCCCATTCCTCTCTGGTCTTGGAGTCCTTGCCAAATGCTAGTGGTAGCTATACTCCCTAGTTATACACTCAGCACTCGATAAATAGCCCCCGTGTGTTCTCATTTAGGGGGCCTTTATTTCCAGGGGCCTTCTCCTGTATTTTAACTAAATACTCGATACGTGTTATGTACTGGGTGTATACATAAGATTTCATTTTTGGAAGTTTTACTGCTAATTCTTTTTTTAAAAAAAATTCACTGATACAGACTGATAACAAGAGACAATCTTCTCAAGGAATCTGAGTAAGCCCGTTCAGCTTGCATCGAACCAAGAAACAAAGGATATATGGACAGATGGCAGCACAGGGAGGCTAGACAAAGACAAGGCTGGGCCTGGACAATAGACAGAGGCTTCCAGAGACCTCTATGGGCATTTTTTTTTTCTTTTTCCCATAAGCCAGGCACAGCTGCATCCAGAAGCTGCAGGGACTAGACTGCCTTATTGGAATGCCTCCTTACCAGCCCCTCCTCAGAGCTGGGCTGGACTTAGTCACAGTTCTAAAATTGTAGAAATGTCCACCTGCCAGAGGGGCAAATATATAAAATAAGGCCTCAGGCGACTCAAATAAGAGAAGGATGGTTGGGAAAGTCCCAGCCCCTTATCTTCATGGGAAAATGGCTTCTTAGATGCTGAGATTGCAGCCTTGTCCATCTGCCTGTGACGATTTGCCTGTCTACAATCTTAAAATTCCCAATATCCCTCTATATGGTCTTTAAATCTATTTAAAATAGGTTATGGCTGCATTTCCCAAACTGGTGAATGTTAATATATGTCTCAGGAAAAAAAGGGAGTCCAATAAATTTAGGAAATTCTGGTGAAACTAATTTAAACACATTTCATTTGAGTAGGACTTCGTTAAACCTCGAATCTGCTAATGATAGTTGTGAATCTGCAAGAAGGGGATGGAGTTTACAGCATTTTCCAAACGTATTTAACTGCAGAAATGGGTTTCCTGCCCACCTATTTACATCTCCCTGAACATCACCCTATGGCATACCATTTTGGAAGCACAGGTCTGAGATAATGCTACCTTACATAGGAAAACTATGAGTGGGTTAACACCTCTCTTAAAAAAATTGTTTTTTATTAGAGAGATAGAGAATGTGTGCACACAAGTGGGTGGAGGGGCAGATGGAGAGTGAGAAGCAGAGAATTTCAAGCAGTCTCCGAGCTGAGAGCAAAAGCCCAATGTGGGGCTCGACCTCAGGACCCCAAGATCATGACGTGAGCCCAAACCAGGAGTCGGACACTTAACCGACTGAACCACCCAGGTGCCCCAAGTTAATACCTCTTATCATGTATTGTAACTCAACAAAGGGAGGGTTAGGAGACCAGGTAGGAAGTGGCACACGAGGGCAGTTTTGAGGACATGAGGAAGAAAATCAGACCATAAAGTAAGGCCAGAGACTAAGGAGGTTACATTTGGGTCCCCGGTCAGCCTAGCGCAATTTAAGGATAGTGGTGTTAAATTCCAGATGAAGGAAGTCAGAGAGCATCCTTACCTGATTTGTAACTTTTCTTAGCCAGCCCTAGTATTAATATCTCTAGAAGCTGGAGCGTGGCCAAGAGAATCACCGAATTTGAGAATCACTGAAATCTCTAAAAATAGAGATTTGGGCAAATGGTTCTTTTTACAGCATTGCATTAATGATGACCTTTGACCCTATTTCAGAGTTAAAATAACTCTGGGGAGAGCGATGATGCCACTCACCTGATGCCCCAACAAAGCCACTTTTCTTTCTGCAACCCCACCATGAAGTCTGTGACAGACCACAGGGAGGGAGAATGAAGTGTTCCACGGACCCCTGGTTCACTTACTTGAGAATCACACAGCCTGTACCCGCTGGGGGCGCTATCCAGAACACCTGAATCCGTGTCCTCCGCCGTGGGGTGCTTTCCGTGACCGCAACGGGGCAGTTACTCATAAACTGTGTTTCTTCTTCATCTATGATCTGTGGAAAGTAAACACATTAAAATGCAACATCACTCTGGTAAGGCTCTTAAGTTTCCGAGTTGACACTTCCTCAATTTTATTTTTAAACCTGTTGTTTTGTGTTAGCAGCCCTATATCCCCTGACACCAGAATAGTGCCTGGCATAGAGCTCCAGTCAACGCTTGTTGAATTAACATGAGGGCAATGATTTGGCACCTGTGCTCTGCTCTCTGGGACCAGGATCTGGTGTCAGCACTTTGAGGAGCAGGTCACTAGGTGATGGTCTTGCTTATTTCACTATCATAATGACGTCCAGTTTCAGGGGAGGAGGAAGAGGAGGAAGAGGAGGAAGAGGAGGGGGAGGGGATAATCCAAAGCCAACACTCTCTAAATAGCTAAAATTTGCAATTCAGCTACAGTTTTATAACTTGAAATCGAAATGCTAAAAGAAAACACCCCTTTGGAGGAAGTCCACCAAAGTACATAAACTCTATCCCAGCTTTCCGGCACTATTTCCTTGGCAATCTCTATCTCCCGCGTTCGTGCACTGTGTCAGAGTTCTCCCAAGTTAACCATCAAGCTTTCCGCGGACACTGTGAAAAATCTGGTAGCCATTCCCATTCCCCAAGACTGGTTCAGCATTTCCCCTGAAATGCTGCCAGAACTTGCCTATCTCTCTAGTATTATTACAGACTATTAGACCTGGAAGGATCTCTCGGGGGGAATCATCTAAATCCAAGTGCCAACTTCAATTGATTGGTATATGCTGTGTCGTGAGTAGTGCTAATAACAATAACAGATAACATTTATTGTTTAGTAAGTGCTAGGCAGTAAGCTAAGTGCTTTATCTGACTTACTCATTTAATCTTCAAATACAATTTAGTAAGATGATAATATTCATATTGTATTTATTTTACTTTAAAAATTCATATTTCTTTTAGGATAGCAGGTTAAAAAAAAACAATGAAGTCACTCAAACTCCTTAGTTCATCATATATTTATATCCCTGAATGAAGCAAAAGCAATCTTCTTTATATAGTTTTTATCTCAATATTCTTTATCCTACTCCCACTATCTATGCCCTTCTGAGTGTGTGTGTATACACATACAAATGTTTATATAATTCATAATGTATATATAAAATATGTGTAATGTATATATAAAATATGTGTATGTATTATATATTATGTGGGTGTATATCTATACACATATACATATATATGTAACTTGAAGTTACATAGAATTGTTTTGTATTTTATTTTTTTTAAGATTTTATTTTTATTTATTTGACAGACAGAGATCACAAGTAGGCAGAGAAGCAGGTAGAGAGAGAGGAGGAAGCAGGCTCCCTGCTAAGCAGAGAGCCTGATGTGGGGCTCAAACCCATGACCCTGGGATCATGACCTGAGCTGAAGGTAGAGGCTTTAACCCACTGAGCCACCCAGGTGCCCCTGTTTTGTATTTTAATGTTTCTTTCACTTAATCTTACGTTTTTAAGATACAGGTTTCCCCCACTATCTGAAAAGTAGAGCATATCTATGAAATCTTTTGTAAGCCGGAATGGTATAAACTGAAGAAGCAATTACCATTAATTTATATGGAAAATTTTTTTAAGTGTTCCCAGACCCCAAAAATAACCTCTCTCCGGCTTTTGATACCTTAGGACACATCTTGCTAACAGATGCACAAAATAAATCAAGATAAAACATAGTTGCTCCCAGACACAGTTCAAAGCCATACAGGGCTTGAGGCTGAGATGCTGAGTGTAGTTTCTGGGGAAGGAGTTTGGCCGTATCTCTCTTGCTGTTTTGCACTGCCTCTAAACGGCTCACTGTAAAACAAAAGCTGAGTGCTATTTGCATTTTTTACCCTTTTCACAAAAGTGAAAATCCTCTTTGGATTTCTTTCAGGTGGTGAAAACGGGTACTAGTGTAGGTCTTCCATACAAGCAAAGTGGCATAATATGAACTTTCAAGAAGTGGGGATACCTGTAAGTCAAAGTTACTATATGTGAATGTAATTCATTGCTTCTGACTGTGGCCTACCGTTCTACTGCACCAGTCCATTCCCCCAGTGACGTGCAGTCAGCTGACTTCCAGATCTTTACCTCCACAAACATTGCTGCAATGAAGCTCTTCATGCTGCTCTACTTGCGAACCCACATGAGAGCTTCTCAGTAATATAAACCATGTAGTGGGAGTTTCCCCCAGAGGTTCATCTTACTTTTGGAATTCTTCACTGAACAGAAATAACTTTCATCTAGTCAGATTCACCAATTTCTCTCCTATGGCTTGTACTTTTGTGGTCTTGCCTAAAAAACAGACTGCAAAGATATTTTCCAGTTTTTGGTTTTGTTCTTTTTTTTTTTTTTTAAACCATTAGCTTTGTAATTTTACCTTCCACATATAGGTCTTCAATCTATTTAGAGTTTATTTTTTAATACAGTGGAGTAGGGTTCCAATTCCATTTTCTCCGCACTCTGAGCTGCTTTAAAAAAATAACTAAAAACGGGGCACCTGGGTGGCTCAGTGGGTTAAGCCGCTGCCTTCAGCTCAGGTCGTGATCTCGGGGTCCTGGGATCGAGTCCCGCGTCGGGCTCTCTGCTCAGCAGGGAGTCTGCTTCTCTCTCTCTCTCTGCCTGCCTCTCTGTCTACTTGTGATCTCTCTGTCAAATAAATAAATCTTTAAAAAAAATAATAACTAAACTTAATTTTTTAAGAGCAGTTTAGTTTTACACCAAAATTGAGCAGAGAATGCGGAGTTTCCATAGATTCCCTGTCCCCACACATGAACAACTTTCCCTATTATCAACGTCCAGCACCTGACTGGTACATTTATTACAACTGATGAACCCACACTGACCCATCGCCAGCACCCAAAGTCCAGAGTATACATGAGGGTTCACTCCTGGTGCTGTTTATTCTGTGGGGTTTGACAAATGATTAATAACGTGCATTCACCACTGAGATTTTATGGTATTATACTGAATAGTTTCACTGCTTTAAGGGGCACCTGGGTGGCTCAGTAGGTTAAAGCCTCTGCCTTTGGCTCAGGTCGTGATCTCAGAGTCCTGGGATTGAGCCCCACATCAGGCTCTCTGCTCAGCAGGGAGCCTGCTTCCTCCTCTCTCTCTCTCTCTCTGCCTGCCTTTCTGCCAATTTGTAATTTCTGTTTGTCACATAAATAAAACCTTTAAAAAAAAATCCTTGGTGCTCTGCCTGTTCATCCTTTCCTCCCTCCAACCCCTGACAACCAGTAACCTTTTATTATAATTGCTTTTTAGTTCCAGGAGGTTTTTTATTGATTCTTTCAGATTTTCCTATGTAGACAATTACGTCATCTGAGAAAAGAGTTTTATTTCTTCCTTCCCAATCTGTATACCTTTGATTTCCTTTTCTTGTCTTATTGCATTATCTAGAATTTCTAGTATAAAGGTGAAAAGTAGTGGTGAGAGAGGGTATCCTTGCCTTGTTCTTGATCTTATGGAGAAAGCTTCAAGTTTCTTTCCAGGAAGTATGCTATTAGGGACAGGTTTTCTTTGTAAATGCTCTTTATTAAGTTGAGATGTTCCTCTCTATTCCTAGTTTGTTGAGGGTTTTTATCATGAGTGGGTGTTGGGTTTTGCCAAATGCTTTTTCCACATCTACTGATAATGATCACATTTTTCTTCTTTAGTCTGTTGAAATGATGGATTATGTTAATTGATACTCAAATTTTGAACCAGCCTTGCATTACCTGGGATAAATTCCACTTGGTTAGGGTATCTATTCTTTCTGGACATTGTTGGATTTGATTTTCTGACCTTTTGTTGAGGAAATTAGGTTCTATATTCATGAGAAATAGGAGTCGGTAGTTTTCCTTTTTTGCAGTCTTTGGTTTTGGTGTTAGAGTGCCACAGGCATAATAGACTGAGTTAGAAAGTAGAGTGTTGGTATAATTTCTTCATTAAATATTTGGTAGAATTCATCAGTGAACTCATCTGGGTCTGGTATTTTCTGTTTTGGGAGATTACTAATCATTGATTCAATTCTTTAATAGATATAGGCCTATTCAGAGTCAGCTTGGCTGGGTGCTTATCAATTTTTTTGATCTTTTCGAAGAGCCAATCTTTTGGTTTTGTTGGTTCATTGATTTCTTCTCTCATTTTCATTACTTCTTTTTCTCTGTTTACTTTGGATATAATTTTCTTTTCTTTTTCTAGAGAGGAAGCTGAGATCATTGCTTTTATATCTTTTTCTTTTCTAATATATACATTCAATGCTCTAAATTTCCCTTAAGCATTGCTTTTGCTGCATTCCACAAATTTTAAAGTTATATTTTCACTTAGTTTAAAATATTTTTAAAGTTCTTTTGAAATTTCTTCCTTGACGCATGTATTGGTTAGAAATGTGTTGTTAATGGGGATTTTCCAGCTATCTTTCTGTTATTTCCAGTTTAATTTCATTGTGGTCTGAGAGCAGACATTATATGATTTCTGTTCTTTTAAATTTGTTAAGGTGTGTTTTATGGCCCAGAATGTGGTATATCTTGGTGAATGTGTCATGTGAGTTTAAGAAGAATATGTAATCTGCTATTATTAGATGAAGTAGTCTGTAGATGTCAATTATAACCACTTTATAGATAGTACTGTTGAGTCCAACTATGTCCTTACTGATTTTCTGACTGGTGGGTCTGTCCATATGTAATAGAGAGGTGTTGAAGTCTCCAACCATGACAGTGGATTCATTTATTTCTTCTTGTAGTTCTATCAGTTTCTACCTCACATATTTTTGATGCTCTGTTGTTAGGTACTTAAAATTAAGGATTATTATGTCTTCTTAGAATACTAACCCCTTTATCATTATGTAATGCTCCTCTTGTTCTTGAGAACCGTCTTTGCTCTGAAGTCTGCTTTGTCTGATATTAATATAGCTATACGTGCTTTCTTACGATTTGTGTTTGCATTGTATATCTTTCATTCTGCGTTTAATTACATGTGCCTTTATATTTTTTTAAAAGATTTTATTTATTTGACGGACAGAGACCACAAGTAGGCAGAGAGGCAGGCGGGGGTTGGGGGGGTGGGAAGCAGGCTCCCCGCTGAGCAGAGAGCCTGATGCAGGGCTTAATCCCAGAACTCTGGGATTATGATTTGAGCTGAAGGCAGAGGCTTTAACCCACTGAGCCACCCAGGCCTCCTCATGTGCCTTTATATATAAAGTGGGTTTCTTGTAGTCAACATATCAGGATCTTGTTTTTGATTCACTCTGATAATCTTTTAGTTGGCAGATTTAGACTATTAATATTTAAGGTGATTACTGATATAGCTGGATTAATATGCCATACTTATTTTCTATTTGTTTACCTTTTTATTTTCATTTTTGTCTTTGACCATTTTTATGATTCTATTTTCTCTCTTTTCTTTGCAAATCAATTATATTTCCTTTTTTATTTGCTTTTTTGTGGTTATCCTAGAGTGCACAGTATATGTTTACAACTAGCTCAAGCCTATTTTCAAATAACATTATACTGCTTTACAGATAGTTCAGTCACCTTATGATACCCAAATATTCTTAGTTCCTTCCTCCATTCCTTTGCATTATTGTTGTCATTCATTTTACTTATTCATAAGTACGTATGCAGGCATAAACATATATAATTGAATGAATTGTTGCTGTTATTATTTAGAAAAACTATTATCTTTTAGATCAATTAATAAGAAAAATAAAATTTTTTATTATTCCTTCACTTATTCCTACTTTGATGTTCTTCTTTTCTTTATGGGGATCCAAGTTTCTGACTTATATTATTTTTCTTCTCTATAAAGAACTTTAAAAACATTTCTTGCAAGACAGATCTACTGACAACAAATTCCCTCAGTTTTGATTTGTCTGAGAAAGTATTTCTCCTTCACATTTGAAGAATAACTTTACAGGGTACAGAATTCTCAGTGTTTTGTTTCTTTCAACACATTAAATATTTCACTCTACTTTCTTCTTATTTGTATGGTTTCTGAGGATAAGTTGGATATAATTCTTATCTTTATTCCTATATAGGTAAGAATTTTCCCTCCAGTCCGGCTTCTTCCAGGATTTTTTTCTTTACCTTTGATTTTCTTTAGCTTAGAAATGATATGCTTAGGTGCAGTTGGATATTTATCCTTCTTGGCATTCTCTGAGCTTCCTGAATTTGTGGTTTGGTGTTTGATATTGATTTGGGGACATTCTTGGTCCCCATTGTTTCAAATATTTCTTCTGTTCCTTTCTCTCTTCTCCTGGTATTCACACTATGCATATATTACATCTATTATAGCTGTCCCACAGTCCTTGGATATTCTGTTCTGGGTTTTTTTTTTTTTTCAGTATTTGTCCTCTTTGCTTTTCAGTTTTAGAGGTTTTTGTTGATATTTCCTTAAGCTCAAAGATTCCTCAGCTGTGTCCAGTCTACTAATAAGTTCATCAAAGATAATCTTCATTTTTTAAAATATTTTATTTATTTATTTGATAGATAAGAGATCACAAATGGGCAGAGAGGCAGGCAGAGAGAGAGAGAGAGAGAGAGGAGGAAGCAGGCTCCCTGCTGAGCAGAAAACCCAATGCGGGGCTCGATCCCAGGACCCTCGGATCATGACCCGAACTGAAGGCAGAGGCTTTAACCCACTGAGCCACCCAGGCACCCCGACAATCTTCATTTTTGACAAGGTTTTTGATCTCTAGCATTTCTTTTTGTTCTTTTTTCCCTTAGGGTGTCTGTCTCTCTTCTTACATTGTCCATCTGTTCTCACATGCTATCTACTTTATCCATTAGATCCTTTAGCATAGTAATCGCTTTGCATTAAATCCCCAGTCTTAATTCCAACATCTCTGCCACGCCTGCTTCTTATGCTTTCTCTGTCTTTCCAAACTGTGTTTTTTGCCTCTTAGTATGCCTTTTAATTTTTTGATGACAGGTGGATATGGTGTACTGTGTAAAAGGAATTAAAATAAATCGTCCTTTAGTAATGTGGTGGAAAGTTGTTGGGGAGGGGATGTGTTCTCTAGTGCTATGATCAGGTCTCAGTCTGTTGGTTGGTGACTTGTGCCCCTGGACTGTGAACCTCACTTGGGCTTCTCAGCCATCCCCGTGACCACCCTCCTTCACCTTAGACGGTACTGGATGGCTGAAGTATCTGCAGTTGTGTATTTTCCTTCCACCACATGGAAAGCAAGAGGGACTGGTGTTGAGCATTTCTCTTCCCCCCAGTAGATTAGGCTCTGATAAAACCTCAGCAGGTTAGGCTCTGGTAAAATAGTTTCTCCTGAGGGCAAGTCCTTTTAAGAACAGAATGCTTTGGTGTATTCATAGAGAGTTTCTTTTCTCCTCCCCCTGCCAGAAGCACAACAGTTTTTCTCTGAAACTCACACTGAGAATCTAATAGAATTCCTGGAGGTAAAGCTCAAGAATTTTGTCCCCCATCTGCAACCCAATGATTGGGTGCCTCTGGAGTTTTTATCTCTCAGAATTGTCCACACTGAGCCCCTAGTATTAATCTAGCAATTATAGTTGAGGTTTTGCTATGTTGGCAGGTGGAGATTTCTGCTCTGATGAAATTGTGATCCTCTGTGTCCTCCTGTCTCCCCAATATTGGGGGCAGTGGTTTGCCCTGTGGACTTACTTCTCTGATGGATCTAAGAGCTATTGATTTTTCAGTTTGCTTAGCTTTTCACTTGCCGTTAGAACACAGTGTTGACTTCCACTTCTTATATGTGGGATAGGACACCAGAAGTTCACACTGTGAGTTATTTCTACACTACTTAATTCATCTTTCCCCCACTTTTTTGTGATGCCACCTCTGTCATATATAGAATGACAACATAATTTATTGTCTAAACAAGAATAAAAAGGCCGTTATTAATCACTGTTCTGGGATAACAGGCAAAACTGAGACTTTCCCATGGCAAATGGGGCATATATTCAACCTAGTCATATATCAGGTTTCCACACACTCAACATTTAGTCCCAGACTTTCTATTCTAGTCTCCTACCCACCCCCTGCCCATGGCACTATATTTTAATTTCTAGAAGGGCAAGTTCCCTTTCCTTGTTCTTCTTATCAACATGGTATTATCTATTTGTAGGTCTTTATTTTTACATATATAGTATATAAACTCTAAAAACTCCCTTACCTCTGTCATTTTATCATCCTGATGTGATGAAATCCCAACCTTAGATAAAGTACTCACTCCATGATAAGACCAGTTGTCTTCTATGTTAACTGACTTCTAGTCTTGAGTCTGCCCTGCTACACTGCTGTGTGTATCTGATTAAGACCTCAGCAGGTTAGATTCTAGCCAAATACTTCCTATTTGTTATTTTACTTTCCCTTTCTTGTTAATGATGACTTTAGATCTTCTTGACTCTCCCCAAACCTCCAACTTTTATCTCTCCTTTTTTTTTTTAAATGATTTTATTTATTTGACAGAGAGAGATCACAAACAGGCAGAGAGGCAGGCAGAGAGAGAGGAGGAAGCAGACTCCCCAATGAGCAGAGAGCCTGATGCGGGGGCTCGATCCCAAGACCCTTAGATCATGACCTGAGCCGAAGGCAGCGGCTTAACCCACTGAGCCACCAGGCGCCCCTTATCTCTCCTTTTCACTTATTGTTTTATCTTGTGTCTTTATAGAAGAAACTGAAGTCATTAGATGTATAGGACATCATTCTCTCATTTGCATCTGCCCTGTCCTCTTTGCGGTTATAATAAAGGAGCCTCACTTTTCTTACATTTCTGATTTGTTCTCATTACTTCTTCCTGACTCTAAGAATGACTTTCTCCCTGCCAGATTCAACTTTTGTCCCAGTGGAATCATTCCCATTAGCCTGTTAAGCATAATTGTTAAGCATGTTTGGGTCTCTCCAATTCACAAATTAAGTGGCCCTGAGTTAGCCCTCCGTCCCTCCCCAGGAGGGGATGTGCTCTCTCCTATCCATCACAATCAAATGACTTGAAGGAGTTGGCTATGTTTACTGTCTTCACTTCAGCTCCCACTCCTTCTCAGCTTAATCCCAGGAGTTTGAGGAACATCATGGTACCTAGACAGCTCTAGGCTAAAACCATCAGTGCCTTCTGCAATGCTTAATCCAGTAAATCCTCTGTAGGCTTTCTTCTCAAAGCACTCTCTCCCTGTCTGATTTTAGCGCCATGACTCCTCTTTGCCTCCACTTTCTTACCTACTCTTTCTCCACTTTCTTTCTTTGACTGCTCATCCTCCTCTACTGGCCTTTGAATCTGTAATTGCTCAAGGTTAGTCCTAAACCCTCTTTATTCTATCTCTTCAGGTGATCTTACTCAACTGGCTTTAATTACTACTTATGTGTGGATGGTTCACAAATTTGTATTTCCAGTCTTGGTCATTCCTCTGATCTCCAGACATATAGCTCTGACCTTCTATCTTCTATCTGCATTTGCTCTTGGATCAAAACCACCTCAAACTACCGCATTAGCAACTGACTTAACTATGTTCCCCCTAGCCTGGCCCTACTTCAGTTGTACAAGTCAGAAATACTGGATGTCCTCTTTGGCTCTTCCTACCCTCTCCCCTTCATATCTAAATGCTGCCCATTTTACCTTCCAAGTATCTCTTGAATTTCTACTACCATCCCTATTACTATGCAGACTGAGCTACATCATTTTTAGTCTGAACTAAAATAAAGGTATTCTAACTAGCCTTTGTACGTTCTCTCTTGTTCTCTATATGGCCAGCCAAAGTGATCTTTTAAAAACACAAATTTAATTGTAATATCTCCCTCCTTAGAACAATTTACATATTTTCACTGCTTCTAGAATCAAGACTGAAGTCCTTAATAGAGTTGAATCTACCTTCCTACTTCTCTAGACTCATACTGTGCCTCTTTGTTTTTTGTACTTGACTACTTTGGACTTGTGTTTTCTCTTGCCAAAGACTGACCAATTCCTATTTCCTTTTTCCCTCCCATCTTTTCCGTTTCTCCGTCTTCCCCATTCCTTTCATCCCTCCTTCTCCCCTCTCCTCCCTCCCCTGCTTCCTTTCCTCCACCTCAGCTCACTCATGGTTTTCATTGGAAAGCCTTCCCTGTTTTCTTTCACTATGGCAATTTCTTCCCTGATATGTTCTCATACGACCCATCTCTCTCCTTTCAGAGGCTTTATTTTTTAATTTTACATATATTTGTTTGATTCCTTGATTAATGTCTATTTCTCTAATAACCTGTAAGCCACATGAGGGCAGGCACCATGTCTCTTGGGTTTTTTCTTATTGTTTCCCCAGTACTCAGCACAGAGCCTATTCCATAATATTTGCATGCTGAAGAACTTGGTGTACTTGCCTCCTCCCTTTGGTTGTGAGATTCCCCGCTCTGTGCCTGGGCTGTAATATCCGCCTTAACTCTCTTAGACAACTCCCTGGACTTCTTCTGACTTTGGACTTTTTCTAGATGGTAATTAATAGCCTTAATTATAATAACAATTAATTATAATAACATTTTTGAGACTATATTGGCCAAGGACTTTACATATATCGTTTCTACTTCCCCCCAAAATTGATAAGCCTATCCTTCAAGAAACAATTGTGACATAGATGGGTTAAATAAACTGTCCAAGTCCGACAGGGGCAGAGCCAGGGTTTGAATCCTACCTGGCTCTCATCTCTCTGTTCTTTTCCTATGCCATAGGCTGTCCTAATAGTGTCATTCCCTCATGTTAGTTAGGTCAGAAGTTTCTCTCTAGTCAAGCTTACTCCTACAGAACCACATACACTGGACCAGCCCACAACTAAATACCCTATTCCAACATGCACATAAGTACTTGGTAAATTTAAATAGTACTTTGCTTGAGATTTTCGTAGAGGGCACTTAGTTTCCCTTATGCAGCTTTATTGTTGTGAGGGTGGATTTCCAAACAATTGTGATTTTCTTAGACCTGTGCACTTGGCTTCTCCTTTACTGGTTCACACTGAGAACTTTTGGAACTTTTTTTTTTTTTTAAAGATTTATTTATTTATTTATTTATTTGTCAGAGAGAGAGAGAGAGAGAGAGCACACAAGGCAGAGGGAAAAGCAGGCTCCCTGCTGAGCAAGAAGCCCAATGTGGGGCTCGATCCCAGGACCTTGGGATCATGACCTGAACTGAAGGCAGACACTTAACCAACTGAGCCACCCAGGTGTCCCAACTTTTGGAACTTTTAACCCTAAATATTTACAATCTTTGGGAGATTCTAGGTGACTGTATCAGTAAAGCCAAAAGTAATTAATGTTTAATTACCATTTTCTATGTGTCAGTTACTTAGCATGGTCACATCATTGAATCCTTCATGGGAGTAATTATTTCCATTTTACAGGTGAAGAAATCAAGCTTGGGGTGATCAATTATTCATTCATTCAGCACTGTCTGAAGCCAAAACCTGTGCTCCTTCTAGTTGCCTCTGACGAAGATCCCAGGCTGGGTTAAGACCAAGGCCCTTGGCCAAGTACTGAAACAAAGAATGTTTTCCAAGACATTGAAGCCACCTCAGGTAAATATGATTGTTTATCCACAACCTCAGTTGCCAGATGGTAATTAGACATTGAACAGAAGGAGTTGTTTCCTCCAATTCAGAGAATGCTCCCAAAGTCGTTTGCTTTTCAGAAAATATTAGCTTCTACCAATAAGCTTTGATTCTATCAAAACCTGCTCTTGTACCTTGCCCCATCTCCTAAAATCTCCACCCTTCCTGTGGTCTGAGTAGAGCCACCATCTTAGCCATCAACTAATCTGACTAAATAAAGCCTTCACCACTCATTTCAATCTGTGATTCCTTTTCTGGGTATCCCAGAACAGAAAATTAAGACATATTACAATACGTGTTTGGGTCTGGTAGTATTATGGATGATTTTTATTTCCTTTCTATGTTTTTGTTTTTTCTAAATTTTCTACAGTGATGATGTATTACTTTATTTTTTTATTATTATTTATTTATTTGACAGATAGAGATCACAAGTAGGCAGAGAGGCAGGCAGAGAGAGAGAGGGGCTCTCTGCTCATCCTGCTCTCTGCTCAGCAGGGAGCCTGCTTCCTCCTCTCTCTGCCTGCCTCTCTGCCTGCTTGTGATCTCTGTCTGTCAAATAAATACAATCTTTAAAAAAAAAAAAAAAAAAGAAAGAGAGTTGGAATCTTAACCAATTCAGCCACCCAGAAACTCCAGTTGTTGTTCTTTTAATATATATATATATGCTAAAATAAACTATCTGAGGCTAAGTTTAAGTTTAAAGTCACTTGGGAGAGATTTGCTGCTAAATGGGCTGCCTGACTCCCTTCAAGAAAGAGCTCAAGGGACCTGAGGCCAATCCCCATCCAGCCAAGTGTGATAGGCATGTAAAACAAATCCAGGTTCAAACAGGGGGACAAGGTTTAATTTCCAGAATGCTTGGCAACCTGTAGTTAAGGGAACTGGTTGAGCATCTGGTCATGAATAGACCTTTTCAATACTAGGGTTTTTCTAGACTACCTCATCAGGATGCCTCTGAGAGTTTCTAAAACTTTTCATTGCTCACACTCTTAGTCCTGAATCATATGCCATACCATTTTGAAAGCTGCTTCGGGACCCGTCTTTACCATTAAGGTATCTACTCCTGCCTCATCGTATTTGTGGCCTCGCTTTCTTTTCAGACTCAATACACAATACTTCTTTCTTTCTTTCTTTTTTTTTTTTAGATTTTATTTATTTATTTGACAGACAGAGATCACAAGCAGGCAGAGAGGCAGGCAGAGAGAGAGGAGGAAGCAGGCTCCCTGCTGAGCAGAGAGCCCGATGCGGGGCTCGATCCCAGGACCCCAGGATCATGACCTGAGCCGAAGGCAGCGGCTTAACCCACTGAGCCACCCAGGCGCCCCACAATACTTCTTTCTTAAATCTAATCTTGATCCTTCTCCTCAGCTCTGAGCTGGGTCCTCTCCTGGTATGTTGTCTTACCCTTTCTGGTCTGACAGACAGAAAGAGATTTACCTAAACAGTGTCAAGGCCCCAGATGGAGTCTCGGGCATTCTAAGAAGTGGGTGGACCATGGCAGTGGGATATCTGGGAGAATTACTGTCCAGAAATTCAGGTAGGTGGCATCTTGGACATTGGCCTTCAAGAAGCAGAGCTTCAGGCATAGAGGTAAGGGCTGGTGGTCAGGGTTGGGGCTCCAGTTCCCACAAGAGAAACAAGGATAAATCAGATAATTGGAACGAGAACTTGGAATGGCACCCACAACAGGAACCTGGCCCCATGAACATGGTCTTGAAGCAGAGCTGGCAGGAGAGGGTAGGTTTGGAAACCTGGACCTTAGTTTAAGAAAGGACTTCTCCTACGGGGATGTGAGATGGGAGTAGGAGAACAACTCAGGAGCCCAGTAGTCAACGCAGAGCACCACAACCAAGGATGCCTCTCAGGGATAGTGATGTAGTAACCCTCAACTGGGAAGAGTGGTTGCTTAAGCATGCTGTCCTCAAGTCCTTATTGATCTTGGTAGTGGGTGAGCTGAGTCTGAGCGAGAGGGCAGTAGAATATCTAAATAGGGATTATTGCGTCCGAGAGTGCAGGTGACAATAACACCTGGGGTGGGTTAGGCTGAATGAAGGAAAACATGTCCTTTGGCATCATCTCATAAATATGTTTTCCTTTTCTTTGGATATTTGTGCAAAGTAGTATGGTAGACGGAAAGTGCATGAATGTTTCAGTCAAGTAGGTTTGCATTAAATCTTGACTGCCAATTTCTAGTTGGATGACTTTGGCCAAGTCACTTGACCTCTACAAGTCTGTTTTCCCATCTGAAAAATGCGGATAATAAAACCCATCTTGCTTGACTGCCATAAAGAATAAATGAGGTTGTATTTACAAAGCATTCAATACCCATAACAAGCACTCAGTATTTTGTAGCTGGAGGGAAATGTTCACCCCACAGCTTCTGCAAGCTAATCTTATTAACATACGAGGAGGACATCCTGAAGAGGTAAAGCAGGTCTAAAATTTTTATTATGACTACATCAGAGATATTTGTTTAGTGTAGGAAAATCAGAACACATAGAGAAGTAAACATTATGAAACAAGTACTACGTGTAATTCTACTACCCCCAAGAGAGTTATTATTAACCTTTTGATGTGTATCTTTTCAGGTTATACACACACACACACACACACACACACACACACACACATATATATATATAAAATACTATCATATTTTCTAAAATCCCATATTTGCATATATATATATATATATATATGTATATATATATATTTTGTTGCTTAACATTTTTAGGTTATTCTGATCATCTCTTATGGCTAAATTTCATATTTTTAATTTTTCTGGGAGTGAAATTAATGTAGGTTTTTATTGATGGGTCGGTCTTTCCAAGAAGGGATTTTGAACTACTTAAGTAAAATCTGAGTAAGAAGCCAAAGAAAATAATCCCGGTCATTAAATCACCACTTTCTAGTTTCCCAGGTGTATTACTTTTTTTTTTTTTTTTTTAGTGCAAAAGTCATGGAAGGAAAGACAGCTGCTTTGTCATTTATGAAAGAGATTTCAATACAGATTTTTAAAAACTAAAGAAGGATTTTGCCTTTATTGCTCTAAGGCATAAATACATTTTAGAAAAGTTTACAAAGAAAACTAAAGGCGAGGCAAGTCCTGCTGTTTCAGCCATTTCGGTCTGTTTCCTTCTAGACTCCTCTCTCTTGCTGTTCTGAAATCTGCAGATAGTTGTGTTTGTATTCTGTGCATAATGTTGTGTCTTGTTTTTCCCATTTGTCCTAGAAGCCCCCACATGTTTTCAGGTTTTTCTACACACATCAGAAACAGCATGGGGATGTCTGGATTAGCGGCACCGTGCAGGGTAGCTTTGTATGGTCCCTCCTCGGGGCTGTGACGATTTAGGTCCAAATCTTGCCCTCTTTCCCTACCAAGACCCTCACCTCTCCGTGCCTAGCTATATCTCTCACCAGTTACCATCATCCTTTTCTGCACTAGCATCTCTTCCAACAGATTCTTATTTTCATTTTATTCATCTCTTTTACCCTTTCTGCTCTATCTTCTCTTTGCCAGGGGTGTGCACACCACCTCTCAGACCTGAGAACACATGAGGACCTGGGGGAGGAGCAGGGCAGAGGTGACCATGAGCATTGTAGATGGCCCCTCTGTCACCTTGTCCTGGGTACACGGCCTCTGATCCATGGAAGCTGAGTATTGAGAACCAATGTACAGTGTTCCCCACGGTAGAGCAGATTAACCCTCCCTACTATGTGGGCTATTTCACATTCTGAAAGCAAACACAGCAGGCCAGGCTTGGGAGCTGGGCTGGACCAGGACACGTGGGTGTCCTGAGCAGGCTAATAATCTGGCCTTCTTTCAAAAGGATATTCTCTAAATATTTGCCCAACATTCCGTGGGAGGAGACGATGAGTGCCATGTAGGAGGAGGCAGGAAGACTGCTGGCTCAGCACTTGTTCCCTCTTTATTGTTCTGAGCAGTTCAGCTCCTGGCCCTGAACTTGCACACCTCACCTGGCTACTAGGAAGCCTGGAAGGCAGCCTAGATACCATCTCTGGTCACTTAAACACTCTTGGGAGTTTGCCTCCTATGCAGGAGGCAATGGTGAAGGGCCTGAGAAAGAGCCCAGCAGCCTGTTTATTAGTGGTGTGACCCTGGCAAATTCCTTAACCTTTCCAGAAGGAGTCTTCCTATCTGTAAAGTGGGAGATAACAATAGTCCTGACCTCAATAGGCTGAAAGGGTTTAATTGAATTAATATATGTAAAATAGTTAGAGATATTCCTGGCAGGAAGCTATCCCTGCGTGTATTATCATCGTGGTGTACTGTGTATAATAATAAATCTCATTACTATCATTATTCTCATCTCATGCTTACTCCCTATAATTCTGGTAAAGCCCATTTTCTCACATCTCATTACATTTCCAGTGATGTTGCAGGGATTCTTATAGACTATTATCCTGGCACTAACGCAGCTGGCCTGCACCTCTACCTAGCTTGGGAGCTTCAAGTATAGTGGACAAGCTTTAGTGGGGCTGGTGTGGGTGTGTGTGTGTGTGTGTTTGTGTGTGTGTTGGGTCATTGCCTGATCACTCTATCTACAGTACAGCCCTTGGTTAAAAAAAAATAACTTGGGAGATGCTAAGACAGGCAGCAATGGACTTAGGGAGAACTGGTAATTTACTAGCGGTAGGTAATTCCCAGTAAGAGACGAGGCATCTCCTTCAGGAGAACCAGGAAGAGAAGGAAGATTTCTCCTTGAAACCAAGTGAAATATGCCTCCCGGGGTCCCGAGAGACAGTATGGGGTGGTAGAGAGAGTATGAGGTTTGGGCTTGCAAACCAGGAAGACCTGGGTCTGATTTCTGTCTTAGTAACTGAATGACCTTGAAAAAAGTAACTGATCTCTGGGTCTTGATGTCCTTACCTGTGTAAACAGCAGTGTAGTGCTGACAAAGGAAGATCTCCAAGGTGCCTGGGAGGGCTAGGTGCCCAATAACTGTGACTTCCCTTGGAGACAACAGAGAATGGGCTCTGGCAGCACCCTTAGTGCCCAGAGCCTAGCAGGTGATTGACACACATGTGAATAAGCAGGAAATCCAGGGCTACCCACAGTGCACAGCCATAGCAATAACATCTACATTTACTGAGTCCACACTCCACGTTGCTGCTAACACTTCATAACCACTACTTCACACCATCATCCCAGCAAGCCTGTGAATTCAGAAGCTGGGCCTAGGAACTGGGGAGCCTGGGCTCACATCCCCCAGGACCCCAAGGCTAGTGCTTGTATCCTCTGGCTCTAACTCATTGTCCCCTCATCTTCCACTCAGGGAGCCTGTGCCAGCTTTGACTCAATGCTAGAAAATCACTCTGATAAATAGGTTTAAACAAACAGAACCATCTAATTGGGGGACATTATACTAGGTAGTCTAGTGCCTAGGAAATAAATCAGCCTTTTAAGTTTTCTATGGCAATCCAGTTGAAATGTTTAATAATTATTGCCAGAGAATGGTATAATGCAGTACTAAAAATGAGTAATTGAAAAGCCCATCAAGGCAGATGAGGCATCTTCTCACTGAATTGCTCTTGAATACATAATTATTTCATTCAGATTTATGATCAGCTCAGCAAAGCGTACATCTCTCTAGCCGGCTCTGCCTGTGGCTGTTCGGGAAGCCTTGTTCTATTGTGCCAGCACCTTCTGGGATGGACAAATGGATGGCTCTCATACATGGAGAGGACTTTCGATGGTGTGACTTCATTTAGCAAAGGACAAAGTGAAGAGTGAAGTTTCAGGTTGCCGAGGACCCTCTGGGTCCCAGGCGCTGTGCTGGAGTTTCCATGCATTACCCGTGTTGGCTCATCGAAAGCCCACAACAGTCCTGTGAGGGGACTCTGCCATCTCACAGAAGAAACTGAAGCTCAGAGCAGTGGGGTCACTGAATCAGATTCCCCAGGCTTACCGGGGACTCCTACCCGGTGGTCCGGCCCTGAACCCCTGACTCTTCCACTACATATATCACCAGCCTCCAGAAACACCCTGTGTGCCCAGAGAAAACTTAGATTTTTGGAAAGAGGAATCTGGGGAGGTCAGATGCAGAAAAAAACTAATTCCTGCCAGATTTTACTAGATGCTCTGGCTCTTTAAATATTTGAGTTGACCCCCCGACCCCAGCCTCATTTCCATCATTCTTGCAGTGTCAGGACCTCCAGACAGAAACTGGCTCGATGGGGGCCCCAGTTCCCCCACAGGGTCAGCCTCCCCACCCTGTCCTGATCATCCAAAGCCGTGGGCTTTCTCGGAGACACAAGCTTATCAGACTGCCTCTCCCCAGAGCCCGTGGAGTGGGCGTTCTTGGCAAATTTAGTTCACTGGCAAGTGCGGACAGATGGCTGCTGGGATGAGCCAGCAACCTTTGTTTCTGGTCTCACCCATATGTCAACATGACCCAAAATGAGGAAAAGTAGGGAGGGGGGAGGTGGAAAAGGATAGGACCACCTTACAGGCAGAAGAAAGAATATAATTCTTTTTTTTTTTTAATCTCATTGCATTTTGAAGATTAAAAATAGAAAAGTGAGACTCTCTGACTCTCCCCTACCCTAGCATTGGACAATGACATTTCCAGCAGAAAACCAATTTTTCTCCCCAACGCCCCAGTCTCTTCCTTACCTCTGATGCTTGGTTGTACTCTGCGTAAGTCAGCAGATACGATCACAGGAGCAAAACTCTGCTCCCTTCCCCCCAGCCCCTCACCTTGAGGAAGAGACTGCTGAGGGTTATTGCACAAGGGGCTTAAACAGGTCACAGGATACCTTCATTCTCCAGGACACAAAAGCATGTTAGGTTTCCTTCTCAGTTTTTTTGTTTCTGTTTTTGTTTGTTGTTTGTTTTAGCGTGAAAAGAGGAGACATCGTGCATGGACTTATTATATCCTACTGGATACGGTACATATCTGTGAACTTCTCCACCCCTGGGGTAATGCCAAACTTCAGTCTAGCTAGATTGTAACAGTAAGGTAGGGTTTCTCTTAAGGGAGTGGATTTATGCTAACTCTCAGTTGTTATTTGTCAAACACATCCAAGGTGGTTAGCAGTCTGTGAGGGCTGAGCACTTGCAAAACAAATCAAATATCTGGGGAGAATGTATTTGGTCTCTATGTGCCTAAAGGTAGAGCCCTGGGGTGAAAACACCAATCCAATCAGGCAGACAAGAGTGTGAGGTGTTCTGCTCTGCTATGGTGAGGCACCCTGAGCTGGGGGCAGTGGGCAGGGAGCCCACAGGAGAGCAGTTCACCAGCTCATGGAGGACATGAGGAAGTTCTCCAAGATCATTACTAGAAGCTAAAGAATCAGCCATGGTCTAGCCAAGACAGTGTATTGTAGGAGAATGAACATTAACGGGAAGGGTGTGGGGCCAGGAAGAACAAAGGGAGAGAGAGAAACAGGCAAAGGAACAATAGATGCAGTGCTCTTCTCTGGCCTCGGACTGTGTTAAATGTGTCTATCTGTGATCTCTCCGACCCTCACGGCAATTCCCAGAGGGACTGCAGCAACTCCAGACCCTGTTTCTTCTCGTTGCCAGACTGGCTTCTACTTGTGATCTCACTTTACATGCCGCTTCCTCTGGGAAGCCTTCCAGGCCTGAGGCAGCGGTGCTGCACTCTCCCCGCTCCACCCTCATCACCTGGATCCTAATGTTTCCAGGGCTCCTTCATAGTCTGAATCCAAACCTGAGACACCTGGGGTCTCTGTGAAATAGTGAAGCCTGAGCCCCACCCAGACCCACTGAACCAGAAGCTCTGGAAGTAGGACTCGGGCAGCAGTGCTTTTTGAAAGGCCCTAGATGATTTTGATGGATGGCTGGGATGAAAACCATCTTGAGTCTAGTCCATCATATCCAAAAGCTGGGATATCACTTACCTTTGTGTCACCGGCCCCCAGCCCTGTGCCAGGCACATCCCCTACACTTAATCCATCTCTGCAGAATGAATAAATGAATTAATTAAAATTAGATAAGTATTACCACTCCTTTTTCAGAGAGGAGGAAACGGAATCATGGAGGCAAAAATCACTGGAGTGTGGTGGCACAGTTGCCATAAAGGGGGGGGTGAGCTTCCTGTCTGTTTGACTACACTGTCTGCTCCCAGTGCCTACAGCCGCGTCTCAGACAGAACAGTAGCTCAGTACAGGTTTCCTGTGTGGATGCCGTCCCTGATCTCTCTTCTTTTACAAATCAATCTTTTTCCACTATATCTTGCTATCAGCCCTGTCTCTGCTATTATCTGTGTGGCCTTTTTGTTGTTGTTGTTGTTTTAAAGATTTTATTTATTCATTTGAGAGGGAGAGAGACAGAAACAGAGAAGAGTACAAGCAGGCGAAGTAGAGGGAGAGGGAGAAGCAGACTCCCTGCTGAGCCAGGAGTCCGATGTGACGTGGGACTCGATCCCAGGACCTGGAGATCATGACCTGAGCTGAAGGCAGATGCCTAACTGACTGGGCCACCCAGGCACCCCTGTGGCTTTTCACAAATCCCTTCTCTCTGGAGCTGTTTCCTAAAATGAGGACATTGGGTGAGATGGCCTGGGGGATTCCTTCCAGTTCGAATGACAGCCGACTACCACATCATACCTACACCATCACTTTGAAGGATGAGAACCCAGCTCTGACACCAGCACCTTCTGCACTCAGCACCTTCCTATGGTTCAGGAGGCTCCTGGATTGCTCCTTCCAGGCTTTTTACATACTTCTCCCCCCTACCCCTTTCCCTGCTTCCTGCCTCTCTTTACTTTCTCCTTCCCTTGGCAAGCTCTCCCAGGAGGCAGGCTGTGGTCAGCGGGAGCCAGCCTTCGTCTCCTGGTCAGCCCTCACTCCAAAGCATAAAGCCAGAGCCCAGAAAATTTAGTTATTCATGTATCATCCCCTGAAATCCAGTTAAAGAGAAAAGCCCTGCTCTGCAGACACAGTTGTAGCACCAGCCAGGGAAGACGGGAACTCACGTTTGTGAAATGTGTACTACATGCTCGTGTCTTCGCGACGTTGTCTTATTCAAGCTTCGCCTTGACTGCCTGCCAGCGGTGCCTCCACAGACTCTCTCTCCAGCACCCACAGAGCACCCACACTCCGCAAACACAGCGGCCACCTCCTATTTCTCTCGGCTTCCATCCTTAACCCCCACAATCCAATCTTCCTGCAGAAGCCAGAGGGCACACTGAAAACTATCAATCAAATCATGTCACTTCCCTGTGTGACGACTCCCTATGGCTTTCCACTGCACTGTCAGTCCAGACTCAGGGACGACAGCCGCCGTTCCCCTCTTGAGCCGCCCCGGCCAACTTCCCGCACGTCACCTCCTGCCACTCTCCATCGGTCCACCATGCTCGCCTCTTAAATACGCTCTACTCCAGGGCCTCGGGGGGTTCCCTGGGCTTGTCTCCATCCGACGTGATCCTACCCAGAGATCTTCAAGAATGCGGAAGGGAAAGAGTGAGGAACAAATTCAGACGTACTCCGGACTTGGGGGGCAGCTAGTTTTCCAGGTGAGCCGACATGAACCTGCTTTTAGCTTTGCTCCTCCCTCGGCTTCTGCGTGTTCTGCCGCGGGAAGGGCCAGGACACAACTTGATTTCTGCAGATAAAGTCCAATGCCTACGCGAAATGTGGTAAAGAGCCAAGTACGCTGACTGCTCTGCCCCTACTGAAAGACTGCGGGAATTTATAACTTGATATTTTTAGATGGTAAGGGAACAGAAGTTTAGGGGAAAGAAGCTAGAATTTACTGAGCCGTGCGCCAGGGCTTTTAAGTATGATTTTGCTGGATCAGCAGCTCACCTCTCTGAGATAGGTAGTACCTTTGCTACCCAGGAGGAAAGTGGGGTCCCGGAGAGTTAGTGATTTCCTGAGGAACACACAGCTTTCCTAATGGATGGAGCCACTATTCTATCCAGCTGTGGCTGATGGCAAATCTCGGGTTCCCTCTCAGCTGACCCAGCCTCCCTGCCATCCCCACCCCCACCCGTGCCCCCAGGTGGGGAGGAACACCTCAGAATAAGCAACAATGTACGGGTAAGTCACGATTAAGATATAAAAGTGAGAAACGTCTGTTTTACAAGAGCACATCTGAAGCTTCCATTTACCTGTACTAATTGTAGTGTCTTAGCAGGAAGTTGTTCTTAAATATTCATTACATCGGATCCCTTAAGGGCCTGTAGCTGAGAGCTCAGCTGGCTGATATTCTGAACTCTTAACTGTACTTGAAAATAACCCAATGTCTTTTCTCCCAAAGCATTCTCTAGTTTAGCTTGGTAACCAATTCAAAATGACCCTGTGGCTCTATTAGTGCTTTTCTGCCTTTTTCTTTTATGCTGGAACCTAAAGGTCAAATTGCATCAGTGTCACCTGCTGAGCCTCCCGCCAAGCTCTCTTTCTGGATGCCTGTTGCCAAGAGAACAATCCTACTTTCCACAATAGAAACAACAATCAGTGCTTGCACAAAAGACTGAAGGACAATGGGAGATGTGGGCGAGTTAATTTTGCGCCTAGTCCCTTTGTTCCTTACAAATAAAGGGCATGGGTGATCAGTGAACTTGAGTCATGCAAGTCACACTACAGACGAGAAATAGGTTCTCCGGGACCCAGTAAGTGTCCTCTCACGACAACTTCATTTAGATCAGAAATACCCACATTGGTAGGTCCCCGGAGGAAGGAGCCAGCACCGAACAGGAATTGGGAGGCATACATTTTGGGGCAGTCGGGGGAACTCCCCTAAACTTTCCAGTCTTTGGTGTATTCCTGTGAGAAATGGCTCCGTAGCACAGAAATCTCCTGCGGTCAGGCAGTATAGGGTTCTGCTGTCAGAGTCAGCCTGTTTGGGAAGTGAACAAACCAAGGACAGAATCCCGGAGCTCTGGGGCCTGATTTCTCCTCATGCAGTCCCCGTCCTGGGAGACAGCAGCATCCAGGCTGCTGACAAGTGTCCTCAGCCCAGAGCTCTGCTCCACTTACCACCTCCTCCCTGAGGACACCCTGGCTCTCGTCGGTACAGAACGAGCCGCATCTTCGCAATCTCCGTCTATGCAGCTCCCTCCGAAACACAAGCTCTTATTTCTCATTCGTTCGTTCATTCATTCATTCATTCGGCAAATGTCGATCGCCTATTAGCAATGTGCCAGATACTGTGATACACAAGAACAAAACGAAAAATGGCCCCTGCCCCTCCTGCGTTATAGTCAACCAGGTGAATCGGACATTAAACACCTGTGTTGTAAAGGTAAGAAATACAGAAAGTATTTTTCTGTATTTCTGTTTTCAGAGCAGAAAGTGAACTGTGTCCATGTTTCCACTTCCCAGAAAAAAAAAAAAAAAACACCGTTTAACTGCTGGATTGTATTATCTTGCAGTTCCTTGCCTTCAGGTTTTTTCTCTTAATATCACACAAATAGCTACTTCCATACATCTATGTCTACCATGTATTTCTAAATGTTTGCATAATAATATGTGCCAAACATATACTCTGTATTTCATTTGTATCAGGTTCCATAATCCTCAGCATAGCTTTGTGAGGTAGTATTATAATTACCCCACTTTACAGCTATGGAAATGGAGAGTCCCAGGAAGTTTCCCGGAGATCCGAGGTCATGCGGCTGGCCAAAGGCGGAGCCAGGATTCAAACCCTGGCAGCCAGATTGTGGAATACCAGCTCTCAGCCACTGTGCACAGCGTTCCATTGCCAAAATGTACCATCGTTTGTTTTCATTAATCCTATATGATGGACTTTTAGATCAATTACCTCTCTCTCTCTCTCTTTGGTTATAAAGAAGGCTGCAGTCAACATTCTTCTACTTGTATCCACCAGTACTCATCTCATTCTGCCTGCTGGGTTCATTTGTAGAAGCGGAATTTTAGAGTTAAAGGGTATGAACATTCTATGTTTGATACAGGTTGCCAAACCAACAGAAATGTTGGTTGCACTTCCACCAACTGCACGCGATCGAGATTGCCCTTCCCTCCTCAACCCCTGGTGCCACGGAATCTCTCTGGCAATGACCACTACAGCCTCCTCACTGCCAAATCTGACAGCTCTTTCCAGCCCCTTCCTTTGCAAAGCTCTGCCTCATGGACCCCAGCAGACGCGCCCTCTTGGAAATTCTCCCCCCGCTTCTGTACGGGCTCTTCTTTGCCTCTCCTCTCCTCCCACGAGCATCCCCTACAACTCCAAAAGGGCAATGCTAAAGGGCTACTATTACTCCTGTTTTACTGATGAGGACACCGAGGACTAAGGGACTTGCCCGTGGCCATAAATCTCCAAAGCAGTGGAGCTGGGACTCAAACCAGGGCTGTCTGGTTTCAGAATCCATATGCCTGAATACAATGTCAGACCACCTCTCAGCCACCTGGATGATAAGGGGCCTGGGATTTAATGTGCCCCCAGTGACGTTCAGTATCCTCCTCCCTCATAAACAGGCTTCTCCTCTACACTATTCCTCCTGATGAAGGCAGAAAGTTGGGAATCTCGCTGGACTTGTGCCTCTCTCCTGGCCCACGGCTAATCAGTTACCTTCTGACATATGTGGAGCTATTCTTTGGTGCCTGGTTTACAGTAAATGCTTAATAAATGCTGGCTGCTATTACCAGATTCTTCATGGCTTAGACAGTTCCTGTCATCTTGTCCTTCTCCAAAAACCCCCCACCCACTGAACTCGCCAGATCTACTGGCCATTCTCCTACGTTGGGTCTCTGAATACTATCTTGTCTCCTCTGCTGGGAGGGCTCTGGACTACACCCTCCCTAATTAATTCTTCTACAACGTGGCCCAAGTGTCACATCCACAAGGAGGCCTTCCGATCACCACCCCCACTCCCGAACTGACCTCCCAGCACGCTCCGCAGATCTCCCTGCTGCCCTTATCATAGCGTAGTTTAATCATCGGTTTGCTTATGTTTCCCTCCCCCTGTCAACCCTGCTCTCCCAGACCAGGTTATAAACCCCTCAGGAGCAGAACTGAGTATCTCAAACTCCACCCTTTCCCCTCCCCCTCCCGGTGCCCTCCCTCTGTTCTCTGTCTCTACTATGGGCATCACTGGACCAGGAATTTCCGACTCCTCTTTTAAAATTCACACCAAACTCCAACCTCTAGTATGTTTGAATCCCTTCTTTCTCCTCCATTCCCAAGCAACTGCCTGGGTATTTTAAGATCTCATCTTTGAGGGGCACCTCGGTGGCTCAGTCAATCCGAGGTTAAACATCAGACTCTTGATTTTGACTCAGGTCATCATCTCAGGGTCGCAAGATCAAGCCCAGCCTCGGGCTTGGTGCTGAGTGGGGGAAACTTCTCTCTCTCTCTTCCTCTCCCCTGCCCTCCCACTTGGGCTCACTCACTCTCTCTCTCTAAAAAGATAAAAAATAAAATCTGTTAAAAAAAAAAAAAAAAGACCTCAGCCTTGATGACTTCGGCAAGGGAGATCTCTTTTTTATTTGGGACCTAGTACGGACTTCCTGCAGGGCTAAGAGGCGGAGCTGGTTGTTTCCTAGGCGCTTCAAATTCCCACAGAGGCCCTCTGCCTCTTTTTGTCGATAGACTATATCCCTGCATTGTAACCCGGTTCACCTCTTTCAAATTAACAATGAGATCCAATGACTCTGAACAGACCTTGCCCCAGGGTTATTTCACAGGAGAAGGGAGGTAAAGAATTGCACAGTAGCTCTGGCAAAGACTTCTTAAAACCAAGTAAAGTGTAAGCTAATCAATCAGGCAGACGATCAATAAAATATAACACCGAACACAGCATTCAATAATAGTGAGCTCTCATTCTAAGTAGCTCATGACTCATGTGTTTGGTCATAACAAGTATGAAAACACAAGGAGCCTAAAAATAGTGGATGTGATGCATCCGTTATCAGAATGTACATATTTTTTCAAGACACCTAGCTAGTCCTCGTGAACCCAATAATTAACTTTTGCAATGGGCTGAAGAGCAGCAGAGTTCTGGCGGAGACCCTCCATCCGAAGGTCTAATTCTGTAAATATTTACAAGGGCATCACGGCCCCATGAAATTTGGTTGACCCTGCCATTTTCTGGCTTGGTCTCCTCCAGCAAATCGCTCGACTTCTGATTCTTCACCTGTAAAATGTGGATAACAACCCAGTTCTGTCTCCACCACAGCGCTACCATGGGGCTCACAAGAAAGGATGGATGGGAACACGATGTCAGCACTGCTGAGTTTTCTAGAAATGTAAGATGCATTTTGCAAAAGGGTCAGTTCCTATTTGAGCCAGACCAAAAAAAAAAAAAAAAGAGAGAGAGAGAAGCTTCGTTTACAGATTATTAAACAAAAATAATAATAAACTAATTTTAAGATCCTTCAGTGAATGCTTAGTCTAGAAACAGGGATCTTAATTTAAAAAAAAAAAAAACGCACTGATACTGATTTTTAAAATCAGGTTTTTTTTCATTTAATTATTTCACTTTCCCTATTAACTAAAGGGGTGGGAAATTTTTAAAACAATTTTTTAAACAACTGTTGTTATTTATAACTTCCCCGGCTTTCATCTCAATGAAAATGCTTTAAAGAGACAATGCCGTGATTTCAGGGCCCTGAATTCAGTTATACTTGGCCCTATGTTCAGTCTCAACTTGGAAAGTGGTTTGTAATATTTTCCTTAATAATGAGTACTGTTGGAGAGCAAAATTAAATTTCTCATGGGAACGTAGGAAAATGCAACTCTCTGCCAGGAGGGCCACTGTCAGTTCAAATGGGCCCAGCAGCAGCACTGGACCGAAAAAGGTCCCCCTGGGGACCAGCAGTCCACGGACACCTGCAAAGCAGGGCTAACGGCCCCCCGCAGAGCTGCAGTGCCTCATGTCGTTCTGGAAGCAGTCTGCAGCCGCCTGGCACACAGTGTCGCACGAAGGTCTCTCTGGCCAAACGTGGTGCCTGGCTTACTAAGGGATCACCAGGGGGTGCCTGGATTGGAGGGAAGCACATTCCCTTCTGCAGAGATCGAAGTCATTGTGTGAGTCAACACCAAGCTTCCTGACTTTCCCAACTCCAGTCCCCATAGCGCTCCTAAAATGATCACTTTAAAATTCTACTTTGAATGTGTTAATTTTAAATTAAACCAGATAGGAACTATCTTACATTCCTTTTGAACGAGGTTGGGCTTACATTTCTTTTTTCATGTGAGTATAAAAATATAGGAGGGAAAAAATCTTACTCTGAGAACTTGTTTTAAAGCACCCATTAGCAATAAGTGAACACTATGTTCAGCTGACTTTACTAATTAAGTTAAGGAAAAAAATATAACCAATGCTCTAGATCTGTGGGCTCTTTTCCAAATCAGTGTATGAATACGTTGGCTGTTTTTTTGGTATAAATGTCCACCTGGATGCCTATGGTTTTGCCTTCTTGCTGAATGCAGAGACAGCACCAAGGACTCCTGGCCCATCCGTTTGCTTCAGCAGTTAAACCCTTCCACAGGTCCACGCAGTGGAAAGTTCACAGATGGCAGACCCACCTTCCTAGTTTCCTAAACCACTTAGCTTCTCGGTGGTTCAAATGAATCATAGTCAACGAGATAGGCTGTAAAAAGTGCTCTAAACCTAAGTAAGCCCACGAAGGGTAGACTCCAGCATTGCACCCACAGAGAAAAGAAAGTTCCTGAGGCATCACCAGTAGGGTCTCCAGGAGCAATAGTGCCTGCCCTGAGAGTCTCTCCTCTTTTCGGCCTTCCCCTTCCCTGCCAAGGGATAGAAAAAGAATTCGTCCCAAGATTAGGTGACCCTGGGGCATAAGTCTTCAGCTCCCCAGGCCTCTGTGGCCACCCACACTTGACCCATACTAGGGAAAGGCAATGGTTTGGCACTCCAGAGACCTCTCCTATAGTCCTGACAGCAGGGGCATTTCCCCAGCCTGCCAAGAGCAATTCTGCTTGGGTAGGTAAAGCCAGAGGTGACCCAGAGCCCACATATTCCCTGCGGGTGTTCCTAAGACCCCGAGTCCCTGACATACAACACAGGGACAGCACGGACTTGCTCTAACTCCCAGCCAGAGCTGCTGCCAAACTGCCAACATAGTGAGCACTGAGATATTTCCAGTATCTTCTCGTGCTGTTTTTGGTGGGAACACAAAGTCTTTATTCCACAAGCTTGGATTTATCCATAGTTCCAAGCGTCAATCAACCAAGTCTTTGGAACATCAATTCACAAATTATCAAAAACTTAATCATGTTCATAGCTCTTAATAGACTAATTTCATTTCTGGGAAACCATTTTCATGAGTTAATCTAAAACATAAGAAAAGCTTTATTGGTCAAAGTTTTTTTTTTTCCCCCAAGTATTTATGCAAGTAAAAAACAGAAAATAATCCCCAAGCTACAGTTCAATGAGGAAATGTTAAGTGGACTATTTGGGGCCTATTAAAAATGATTTTTATCCAGGGGACACCTGGGTGGCTCAGTGGGTTAAAGTCTCTGCCTTCGGCTCTGGTCGTGATCCCAGGGTCCTGGGATCGAGCCCCACATCTGGCTTCTCTTCTCTGTAGGGAGCCTGCTTCCCCCCCTCTCTCTCTGCCTACTTGTGATCTCTCTCTCTCTCTGTCAAATAAATAAATAAAACCTTTAAAAAAAATGATGTTTACCCAGAAATCTGCCTCTAAAATTTATACATATACTGGTGTGTACATGAGTGTGCACACATACACATATGAACATGCATATTGGTTTGCAATAGAAAAAGATGTAAAAATAATCTATGCAACAAAAGATCCATTAATAGTCATGTAGTCAAATAGTCTATAAAATGAAATTTTTAAATTTCATACTTCTGTATCTTTGTTCTACAAGAATGTACTTTTTTTAAAAGAATGTACTATTTTTTTTAAGATTTTATTTATTTATTTGTCAGAGAGAGAGAGTGTGCACAAGCAGGCAGAGAGGCAGGCAGAGAGAGAGAGAAGGGGAAGCAGGCTCCCTGCCAAGCAAGGAGCCCAATGTGGGGCTCGATCCCAGGACCCTGGGATCATGACCTGAGCTGAAGGCAGCGGCTTAACCGACTGGGCCAACCACGCATCCCAAGAATGTACTATTTTTTATAATTAAACTACTACTTCAAAGGTATGAGAGATATTTCAAAGGACCAGGTCACAAATTTGCCTAAGATGAGGCAGACTTTTGACCTGGTCCCTGGGAAATGTCTCCCACGCATTATGTCCTTCAGTTTACAATGAAAGACAGGGCAGGCATTTATTCCTCCTTGTACTTCCAAAGACAGGGCACAAAGGTGCAAATGCCTGGCATCGGGGGTTCCATACCATCTCCCGTGCGCACAGACACCCCAGATTATCATTCTTCCCCAGAACACGGCACCGTACTCTTGTCTTCCTGAACTCTACGTGGTCTCCACCAATTGATCAAAACCGACGCACGGGACAAAACCTGCCTTGGTTCCTCAAATCTGAGATGCCACCAAGGGTAGGAGGCATCAGTGATACCGTCAGGCATCAGTTTATCTGGAGAGAAGGACTCCTCCTCCGTGCTTATCAATTGTAAGATGTATTCTGATTTCCCACTACCATGTTTTAAAATGGGCCTTTCGGAATCTGTAAGTTGCCGTCGCCCACCCTGATCTGTGATGGCCCCTCCTTCCTAGCCCTCCCCATGGCATTCTGTGCTTGCTACCAGAACCGCTTACTGTTAAGAAGCTGTAGCTCAGACAGAAGTCAGTGGGCAGGGCTGGAAGAGGGAGAAGGGCCAGGATCTGAAAGTGGCTGGCAGATTCAAGTAGACCACAGGCAGCTTGGGCTGGGAGAGGGGCAGGACAGGGTCTCTCACACAGCCTTTCCCCCAGCATAAGCTTCTAATTTAATTACAGACGAAGCTTCAAAAGAACCAGCCTTTTCACTTTACTATGCTTAATGCTCCCCTTTCTCTTAAGACCACAGCAACTGCAAAGAGGCTTTAACTTTCTTTCTCCTGTCTACAAAAATCCCAAGGGAAAAAACAGCCCAAAGTTTGGGAATCCTTGCTGTGTGGCTTCCGCCAGTGAATAATCCCTCAGAATCTGTTTCTTCATTTCTAAAATATTTATAACACTTTCTTACAGCCGGCTTGTAAAGACTAGAGGTAGAGGAGTTACAGGCACCCAGGGCATAGCTTGGTATCCAGTGGGCACTCAATCAATGCTGGCCATTATGAAGGGTTGGATGGCGGTAAAGACAGTGAAACTATTAGCACATTCTCTAGGGGGTGTGCTTGACCCCAATGGAGCCTAAATCTATAAAAGTGAATAATTTTTTTAAAAGATTTTATTCATTTATTTGACAGAGAGAAAGATCACAAGTAGGCAGAGAGGCAGGCAGAGAGAAGGGGGAGAAGCAGGCTCCCTGCCGAGCAGGGAGCCCGATGCGGGACTTGATCCCAGGACCCTGAGATCATGACCTGAGCCGCAGGCAGAGGCTTAACCCACTGAGCCACCCAGGGGCCCCAAAAGTGAATAATTTTTTAAGTTGCTGACATGTCCAGATATGTCAGAACCGTCTCTTAGAGTCTACCTTCCTCGAGAACAAGTGCTCTGGGATGCACTTAGAAATTTAACAAAGTGAGTTAGATTTTTCCCAGCTGGGCAAACTGGGTGTTTAAGTGGCAGCGTATATAGCGAACAGAATTCAGGCAGCTTCCAACACTGCATTTGAATTGCATAGACCCTGGGAAGATCCTACCCAATATCCAGGCAACACAGGGCAAGTTGCAACATAGGGCAAGTGCAGCCACAAAACCACTGGTGGGGCCAGAGAATTTGAAGAAAACAATTGTCACAAAGCCCTTCAATTCCCTTTTCTTTTTTTTTTTTTTAAACAGAATAGCCAAATTGGATTAATTTGCAAGTCTTACTCAGAGAGTAGCTCTAAAATGACTAATTATCACTCCTTTACTAATAGAGTTAGATTTTTTTAAATTCCCAAATCCCAAACTAGGATAAAAGCTGCCCAAAGGGAAGCGGAGTGGGCTTGGTTTTCTGGGTCTCTGAGCACCACCCCATGCCCTTACCAATGAAGCAGACAAGGCTACCCAGAGTGCGTCCAAAGACCAAGAAGCACAAGGACTAGCTATTCAGTAACCTGCATAATCAGCCCAAGAATTAGCAGGAGTTGTGAGCATGGGTCTCTGGGACTGTCTGGATCCATATTCTCAGCCTGCAAGTGATTCTGAAGGACAGGCAAGAACCTAGGTTCAGGCTGGAACAAACTGATTTAGTAACATGTGTGAAATCATGTTTGGAGGATGGGGTTGCTGTTAGAAACAGACCCACAGGGAAAAGATGTGAGAAAGAGCACAGTCATTGGGGACCATTTTGTGTGGGGACAGGCAGCACCTCTCCAATGAGGCAGGATATATAAACAGACATATATAATATTTGATAACTAAGAAACACAACATAAAATAGAGCTACCTTTTTGTTCAACAAGCTGTTCTTAATTAATTAACTACCAAGAACTAATTTCTGTGGCGTCGGACTCCGGAGATCCCAAGATGATTTCAAACATGCTTTACCTTCAAGGGACTTACACTCTACGAGAATGAAGACAAGGGGCACAAATTAAAGGAAAATTCACCCAAACCAAGGACAGTAGAAGCCTATGGTGGCTGGGGAGGGGCTGGGCTGGCAGAGGAGGAGGAGGAGTAGCTCCACAGAGGAAGTGTGGTTTAGTGGAAAAAACGTAGGCATAAGCTATGACTCCAACTTACTCTACCATACAGACAGCAAAGATCATCACAGCTGGCTTACCTGTCTCAGGGAGGTTGGGGAGCTGTGATCTATTGAGAAACAGGCTCGTGTTGAGAACAGCATAATCACGTTTCCAGACATACACACTCACTTGCAGGGAACACACACACGTACCCGCATAGGTTACCTGTTTCATCTATGGCAGCAGGAGCTTTCCTCCTTTGAGCAAACATAAAGCTTCCACATTTCTGCAAGCTCCCATCCTCCCCAAGCTCCTCCACCTTCACCGGCCTCACCTTCTGCCTCGTGTCTCCCTCCAACTCTGCCTTCCCTTCCCCCCTCCATACTTCTCTCTGCCACAGCCATCTTTCATATCTGTGCCTCTTCCTTTCCAGAAGGAGCTCCCTGTCTGCTCCTACTCCCACCCTGCTCTCATCCCCAGATGCTAATCCTCTTGTATCACTAGTCTTTCTTGTCTACCATGGTTTCACTAACAGCCTAAGTCCAAATAACCAGCCCGAAGGCCGTCTTGAGCTCCCAATTTCGATTTCCAACCAACAATGAACATTTCCAACTGAACTATCTGCTGGGCCGTCTAACAGGGGCAAGACGGAGTCGTGACTTTTCCACCAATCCCTCTCCTTTTCCTGTATCTGATCTCCACCCCACCATGGTTCCATTATCCATTCATTTCTTCCTGTAATATGTATTTTGGGGGCATCTAAGTATGTCAGACAACATGATAAGTGCTAGGAATATAATGGCTGCAGTCAGCAACTGATGGGAAAAATGGACATTAAACACATAGTCCTTAATTACAAACATGATTAATAGCTGTGCATTTTGTACAAAGGAAGAATATATGTGTAATGAGAGCATATAAGGGTGCTAAAGAAAACTTTTCCAAGGAAGCAGTTGCAACATACATGCTGTAATCTGAAGACTGGGTAGACATTAGGTAGGAAAAGATGAGTTGAATGTTCCAAACAACAACAAAAACATTTATTTACAAAGGTCCTGGGGCAGGAGGGAAACCAGAGTATTCAAAGATGAGTGTATCAATAGCCCAGGGAGCAAGGGGGAGATGAAGTGGCAAGAGAGATAAGTAGGGATCAGACCTTGCCAGGCCTTATAGGCTGGTGTGAAATTTTGTCTCCTTCCTGAAATTTCAGTAATCAATTGGCTACCTTCAACAAATCCTTATTGAGCACCTACTTTCTACTGGGCACTTCTCTAGATGCTGGGGACACAGGGAATATAGCAGAAGATGAAAGAGAGTCCTGACCTCATGGAGCTGACATATGGGTCCTACAGGCACTGAAGGGTGCTCGGCAGAACCACGGTGAGGTGGCTAATGTGAGACGGGGAGGTCACTGTGCTCATCCAGGGTATGTGACGATACACTGGACTAAGACTGAGCTGAGAAGAAAGGAGGCTGGTGAACAAGAAGGACACTGGGGAGGCACCATCAATAGGACTCAGTGGTAGATTGCTCAGAGAATGGTCAGTTTTTGTTTATTTTGAGATTTTTGGTTGTTATTTTAAAAGGGAGGTCATGAAGGAAGAGATGAAAACCCTGAGCTGAAGGAAAGGGTCTAATCGGAAAAAAAGACTGGTTCTACCAAAGGGAGAAGGGACCACTGTCCACTGAATGCTCTCAAGAAGGTTAGAGAGGGGGACGCCTGGGTGGCTCAGTGGGTTAAAGCCTCTGCCTTTGGCTCAGGTCATGATCCTAGGGTTCTGGGATCAAGCTCCACATCGGGCTCTCTGCTCAGTGGGGAGCCTGCTTCCTTCTCTCTCTGTCTCTGCCTGCCTCTCTGCCTACTTGTCTGTCAAATAAATAAATAAAATCTTAAAAAAAAAAAAAAAAAAGAAGGTTAGAGAGGGAGGTTCTCAGAGCCCAAGTAGAGAAACGTGGCCTTGGGAGGAGGGAGAGTGTGCTCCATCACCTTAGAGGGAGGATGGTGAAGAAAGATGCAGGTAGGTAGATTAACTTGATACCAACAAGTTAAGGAGTTTTGGTCCAGGAATTTCCCTTTTGGTTTGTGTGTGTGTGTGTGTGTGTTGTTGTTGATATTATTATTTTTCCTATAAGAAAAAAAGACCAGGCCATTTGATGAGAGTCATATAGAAAGAGGTAGAGAAAGTTGAGAAATTAGAGGAAATCAACAGAAGAGAAATGGGAAAGAGAACTTTCCAGAATAATTTAGTCAGATTGCCAGCCAGGTTGAGGGCCCTCTAAGGTCAGATACTCCTCTACATCCCCCAGAAGAAATGTGGTCAAGTTGACACTTTGATTTTGGCTCAGTGGAACTGATTTTGGACTTCTGGACCTTGGAACTACGAGAGAATAAATTTCTACTGTTTAAGTCCCCAAGTTTTTGGTATTCTAATACAGGAGCCCCAGGAAACTCAGACCATGTCTGTCCACCTACCTGTACTGTACTGAGACTTTCTGCAGGGCCCAGATGCAAGCACACAGAGAAAGAGAAGACATATTCATTCAGCGCTGGAGTCTGGCCAGGTGGGTGTGAAGACAGGGGTAAGGATGTTCTGGGTTGCAGCAGAATTAGTGGGACATTGAGTTTAGATGAGCAGGGGCAAGAAGAGAAGAGGGGCAGTCAGATGGAGAGGCAGCAGAAGGCTCCGTGGACAGGCCACCCTCCACCCATGGTCCAAGCAAGAAGCCTCCGAGTCCTACTGAGCCCTTCATCTGTTCCCAGTATTCAGTTGGTCAGGAACCCCGGCCATGCGGGCTCTTTAATGTCGGGAAATATACCTCTCTTAATGGGTGGGGTCTTGTCATCTCTCCAGTGGCTCTTGCCACAACCTCTTAACCAGCCAGCCTGCCTTTGATCTTAGGTTTTCCAAATTCTTCTAGACTGATAAGAGTTATCTTCCTCAAATGCAGATTTACTTAAATTAAGTATAATTTTGTTCCCTAGTCTAAAATTCTTCCTCTTGTCAACAAACATGTTTCCATCCACAGTTGGTAAAAGGATAAAGTCCATCACCCTAAACTGGCATGGAAGGGGATTTAGATTCTGGCTTTCATCAGTTTCCTCTCATGCCCCAAGCTAGGCACTAGCGACTTGTTGTTCCTTCTGCCAATGCCTCCCTCTCCTCAAGCTTTGAAATTCAGCCAAAGATTGGCGTCTCCCACTTTCCCCTAATGAAAAGTTCTAATGCTTATTAAGTAACAATGCTTTAGACACCAGGGAAAATCCTCTTCCTAGAGTTACCTCCTTTGATTTGCCCAGTGAATAGGTACCATTATTGCCATCCCCCTTTTACAGGGAGGAGGAAGTGAGCTTAGAGAGGCCTGGAAGGGAGTTGCAGAATCAGGATTTGAACTCAAGTCCCTCGGGCTCTAGAGGTGAACTGCCAACACTGTATTACTGGACCCAGTGGGGATGACCACACCTCTTTTGTGCTTCAGAAGCCCGTCATGCTTACACTTAAGGAGCTGTGTTCATGATTATGAAAGTTACGATAACTAATATTGAACCACTAATTATGGGCCCAGGCTTCTGATAGTCACTTATAGGTTTAACCTCTTCATTTTTTCTATTCTTTAGACAAAGGAATGGAAACTAGGAGGACTCAAGTCACACAGTTAGCAAGAGTAGAACAGGGATTTAAATCCATGCTATCTAATTCAAAAACCCTGTCTTAACTTATCCTGCCTCTCAGCCCAAAGTCTAGAACATGGCAGTGGGCAACAGATATTTAAGTGAAGCATGAATGCATGAATGGCCATCATTAGTATGTAGATGGCGCTTACAGCCATAGGAACAGATGAGCCTACCTTAGACTGTAGAGAAAGAACGGAAAGGGACGCAAGATCGAGTCTGGGGGAATGCAATATTAAGAGCAGTGAGGCTTGGTGAGGGCAATTTTGTTTCCAGGGGACATTTGACAGTGGAAACTTCTCGGGTTATCACAACTGGTGTGTGTGTGGGTGGGGAGTGCTAGGGTCTTCAGTGAGTAGAGGTCGGGGATGACATTCAGCGCCCTTCAACGTATAGGGCAGCTGCCCACAAAAAAGAATGATTTGATCCCAAATGTCAATAGTGCCAAGTCGGAGGCACAGATTTAGAGGTCAGGTAGTGAGGAGAAGCAAATAAAGCCCAACCATAGTCAGAAAGAAAAATAAAGAATACAGAGAAGACAAGAGAGGAGAGTGTTTTACGAAACAGAAAGTGGTTAGTCTTCTCTGACGCTGAAGGATATGTAAGGAGATGATGGAGAAGTGTCTTCTGAGAACATGGAGACCACTGAAAAAACTGGAAGAACCAGTTCAGTGGAGTCATAGGACTAAACCCAGGCTGATGGGGTTAAGACATGAATGAATGATGATGTAAGAAAAACAATGTGTGGGCATAACTCCCTTGAGATACTTGGCTCTGGAGGGGGAGCAGAGAAATGAGGTAGTGGTGGGAGATGTGCAGTCCTAGGACATTTTGGGTTTTTCAAGGATAGGAGATACTGGCGGCACTGCCTCCTACTCAGCCTGGACCCCTGACCAGACTTCTCCATGGTGCTTTGGTTCCCACTTCTCTTGGCCAGATGCCTGTGCCTTCTCATCTTCCATTATACCCCTGGGTTTGTCAGTCCTGCAAAATTCACGCCACCTGTTCCCTTGGCCCCTGCAACCAGGTTCTTGAGGGCTGATGAAGAAAATTCCAAATCTAGTCTGAAAATTTCAAATCTAGTCTGAAGGTTCCTGCTAGAAATGAGTGCTCTAAACTGGGTCTCTCTTGACATTAGGTGGTCTTTCTAGTCACCTTACAGACTTCATACTTAGTCCTGCCCCTGTTTCCAGCCTCTTCTCGCTAGCTCCTCAGTCCTTAGCCTTGTCCTCGCTCCTCTACAGATGAGCTTGCCTCTACCTGCTTGAAAAACATTTGTTGAGCACGTTCCTGGCCAAGCTGTCCTCAATGTTTACATTTTTCTTGAAGTGTGGTCTATGGGACACCTGTAGATTTACATGGGGCGTTTCTCTGCCCCAAGTCTTCACCCTTGTACATGCATAGGATCCAGTTCTCTGGGTTGGGGCTCAGAGAGGTGCATTATGAACAAGAACCCAGGAGATGCTGATGCTCACCACAATTTGAAAAACAGTGGTATGTATTATTTGATCTTCTCAATAATCTTTTGAGGGAGGTATTACTATTAAAGTCCGTATTATGGGGAGAGGATCCTACATGAGGTCTATCACCTTCATTTCTAGTGCATCAAATTGTTGTATATTTTCACTAAATTCCTTTACCTTCCTCCCACCCTGGTCAAGAGAACGTCCTCTTTCAAAGACTGCCTTTGACCCAAACCTTCCCTTTTCAATTGTCCCACAATTTAGGGCATTCTGATCTTCTCTCCCTCCCCGCCCTCCGCCCCTTTTTTTCCCCCACTCCTTTTTCTCTCTGCATTTCAGTTTGGAAAACCTCTACTAACAGATCTTCAAGCTCACTGATACCTTTCCTTGGCCATGTCCGATCTTCCAGTGAGGCCAACAAAGGTATTCTTCATATCTGTTACAGTGTTTTAGGCTTCTAACATTTTCTTCTGACTCCTTCATAGCACTTCAAATTCTTTGCTTACATTACCATCTGTTCTTGCATGTTGTCTGCTTTTTTTCATTACAGCCCTTAGCCTATCAGTCACAATTATTTTAAATTTCCAGTCTGATAATTGCAAAATCTCTGCTCTAAGTCTGGTTCTGATGCTTGCGTTGTCTCTTCAGATGGTGTTTTTCTTGCCTTTTAGCATGCCTTGTAATTGTGTTGAAAGCCAGACACGATCTACAGGATGACAGGAACCGAGATGAATAAAACTTTAGTGTGAGGTTTACTGTTTATCTGGTTGGAAGTTAGGCTGTGTTTAATGTTTGCCATGGCTGTAAGTGTCAGGGCCTTCAATTCCCTCCAGTCTCCTTTTTTTCTGTCTTCTCTATTATAATTGGTTTTCTCTAGAAAACTCCTTCTTAAATAGAGTTTGTGTCTTGAATCTCTCTTGGTTATAGTCCACTGTCAAACTAGAGTCCTATTGATGGGACAATAAGGTATAGAGAGGGAGAAACAGTATTTAACCTTATGGTTAAATCTCAGTTCTTTACTGGGTCTGTATCTGGACTATGACTTTCAGAAGAATTTCTTAGCCTTTTTTTTTCCCCCTCCCTTATGTGAGATAGGAAGGCTAGAGGAGACTAGAGTTGGCTCATTGCCCCTCCCAAAGCCCAGATAAGGCTCTGGTAGTTTAACTTGAGGGCAGATCTTATTATGGAGATTATTTTGGATATAGTTCAAAATATCAGGAATTTTATATTTCAAAACTTTATATTTCAAAAGATCAGGAATTTTTCTCTTATCTTCACCAGGTGAGAATATGGTGGGGCTTTTGGAGGTAAAATTCACAGAGTGTGGAGATCACCCAGTACTGGGCTCTGAGGTGTTTAACTCTCAAGCTAGTCTATACTCAGCCTCTAGCTCTCTGTCAGTGACCATGTCAGCTACTGTCTCCAGCAGATTCCGCTCCTGAGAAGCTGTGATTCTCAACAGCCCCTGTCTCTCCAGTTTTGGGGTAAGGAGGAGCAGTTCGTCTTGTGTCCTCAATTCACTGATGGATATAATTAGAGTTATTGATTTTCAGTTTTTCAGCTTTTCTCTTGTAAGGACAGGAGTAGACTTCCAAGCTCTTTATATGTCAAGGCAGAAACTGGAAATCCTTATCTCATCATTATAACTCTCTGAGTTAGTATTTTTCCAAACTGACAGGCAAGGAAACTGAAGCTTAGCAAGGTTAAATTAAGTGGCCAAAGCTTATGCAGTCAGTGAGGGGTAGAGCCGCTATGTTGCCACAAGAATGATACAATTAAATTGGGAGGCAGGCCAAGTCCTATACTAGGATCCAGAAAGGCAGCTGCACAAGGACAGGCTGCTTTGGAAAGAGGCCAGGAGGTGTGAGTAAGCGTGTGTCCTCACATGGATACACATGAAGGAACTCTAGGATGTCAGTGGAGTTTGAGAAGGAAAGGGGTTGAAAGTAGGCACCAGAATCCCTGTTTTTACCAAAAGTCAGTGTCCTTCTATGGTCAAAAAGAACAATTCAGCCAATTGATGGCTGAATTTTATTTATTTATTTATTTATTTATTTAAATATTTTATTTATTTATTTGACAGACAGAGATCACAAGCAGGCAGAGAGGCAGGCAGAGAGAGAGGAGAAAGCAGGCTCCCCGCTGAGCAGAGAACCCGATGTGGGGCTCGATCCCAGGACCCTGGGCTCATGACCTGAGCCGAAGGCAGAGGCTTTAACCCACTGAGCCACCCAGGCGCCCCAAGGGCTGAATTTTAAAAGTGCTACCTGGGTGGCTCAGTAAGTTGAGCGTCTGACTCTTGATTTCCACTCAGGTCATGATCTCAGGGTCATGAGATGGAGCCCCTTGTTGGGCTCCAGGCTGAGCGTGGAGCCCGCTGAAGATCATCTCTCTTTCTCTCTCGCTCTGCTCCTCCCCATCTCCGTATGTGTCCCTCGCTCTTCTCGCTCTCTCCAGAAATCAACAAGTAAGTAGAAAGCCACGCCTAAGAAACTGACAGCTATTTATTAAATGCCTACTATGGGGGCGCCTGGGTGGCTCAGTGGGTTAACCGCTGCCTTCAGCTCAGGTCATGATCTCAGGATCCTGGGATCGAGCCCCACATCGGGCTCTCTGCTCAGCAGGGAGCCTGCTTCCCTCTCTCTCTCTCTCTGCCTGCCTCTCCATCTACTTGTGATTTCTCTCTGTCAAATAAATAAATAAAATCTTAAAAAAAAATTTAAAAAAAAATAAATGTTCTGTGAGAGTGCAGAACAAATCAGTGCCCTTACTTTCATGGAGTAGGCACTGCAGTGAGGAGAAATAGCTCATAAGCCCTCAAGTTAGCACATGCCATGTGGTGACAAGTGAAAAGAAGAGAACCAAAGCAGGGTGAGTGGGATTGAGTGACGGGGCTATTGTTTTTGTAAGATATCGTCAGAAATGGACGCTGACAAAAATGACCTATAAGCAGGATCCTGAAAGAAGTGAGGGAGAGAGACTTTTGGATACCTGGGGGAAGGGCATCCTGGTTAGAGGGAAGAGGAAATAAAGAGTCCCTGAAGCCTTCATCAGTGGCGTAGCTGAAAATAAAGGCTCATTCAATCTGTGGATGATGGAAAGCTGTGAGGACAGTGATGAACTTTGTTGGATAAAAGATGCCAGATCTAGTAGAATCTTGAAATGCTGCAGAGGGGCGCCTGAGTGGTTCAGTGGGTTAAAGCCTCTGCCTTCAGCTCAGGTCATGATCCCAGGGTCCTGGGATCGAGCCCCGCATCAGGCTCTCTGCTCAGCAGGGAGCCTGCTTCCTCCTCTCTCTCTGCCTGCTTCTCTGCCTGCTTGTGATCTCTCTGTCCAATAAATAAATAAAATCTTCAAATAAAGAAAAAAAGAAAAAAAGAAATGCTCAGAGATGAGGCACATTGAACAAGTAATGTATCATGGCAAAAATCTAAGGTCTTGAACTTTATTTCAAGAAGTTAACTGCACAAGAATGGGCTTTGCAAGTTGTGGTTTAGTAACCACGTGGTAAATGGATGGAAAATCCTTCTAGGCAATACTCTGGCCTCCTCAAAACAAAGAACTATGGAACATCAGGTATCAGTAGGGGGCAACTGGAGGGGTAGCTTTGCATCTAAGGGAGCTCACCAAGACAAAGTAACTTGGCAAAAGTTATTTATACATTCTCTCTGAAAGTAAGATCGGAATCAGGCTCCTACTCAAATTTCTACTTGGGCAGACGGGACAGAAAGTGATATAATAATATACATCAAGAGCTTAATAACTATCTGATACAGTAACTTGGGGTTCTAACCCATGGAAATGATCTCAAATATAGAAAAGTCATGTCCACAGGGCAGGGATTTTTGTCTGTTTGATCATAACTATATTCTCAAAGCCTACAACATGCCTCATACGTACTAGTCTTAATAAATATTTGTGGAATGAATGAATGAAAAGGGATTTCTTTACAAAATTTTTATTCTAATGTTTTAAAAATATACCAAAATCTCCTACAACAGGCTACTGTTTAAGTAAACTATCATCCATTCACTCTTTGGATTCAACTCTATTTTAAAAAGCAAGCAGATGGTTTAAATGTTTGTAACACCAGAATTAAGATCTGTCCCATAAAATAATTAGATCTGGAATGGAGGCTCATTATTCTTATTTTATTTTATTTATTTATTTTTTTTTTTTTAAGATTTTTTATTTATTTATTTGACAGAGAGAAATCACAAGTAGGCAGAGAGGCAGGCAGAGAGAGAGAGAGGAGGAAGCAGGCTCCCTGCTGAGCAGAGAGCCCGATGCGGGACTCGATCCCAGGACCCTGAGATCATGACCTGAGCCGAAGGCAGCGGCTTAACCACTGAGCCACCCAGGCACCCCTCATTATTCTTATTTTAAAGATGAGGGGATTGCAAGGCCACACACTGACTTATGGGCATTTTAAAGCTACTTAATACATATGCGATAAAAATTCTTTTGAAGAGGACACAAACAAAGGACAAGATATTCCATGCTCATGAACTGGAAGAATTCATATTGTGAAAATGTCCATACTATCCAAAGCAATCCTCAAATTCAATGTTATCCCTATCAAAATACCGACAGCATTTTTCACAAAACTAGAATAAATAATACTAAAATGTGTATGGAACTACAAAAGAACAGCCAAAGCAATCCTGAGAAAGAAGAACAAAACTGGAGATATCACTATCCTAGATTTTAAGATATGCTACAAAGCTGTAGTAATCAAAACAGTATGGCATTGGCACAAAAATAGATATGTAGATCAATGCAACAAAACAGAAAGACCAGAAATAAGGCCATGCTTACGTGGTCAGTTAATCTTTGACAAAGAAGGCAAGAATATACAATGGGGAAGGACAGTCTCTTCAATGAGTGGTGTTGGGAAAACTGGACAGATATATATGCAAAAGAATGGAACTGGACCACTTTCTAACACCAGACACAAAACTAAACTCAAAACGGACTGGGGTGCCTGGGTGGTTGAATGGGTTAAAGCCTCTGCCTTTGGCTCGGGTCATGATCTCAGGGTCCTGGGATCGAGCCCCGCATCGGGCTCTTTGGCAGGGAGCCTGCTTCCTCCTCTCTCTCTGCCTGCCTCTCTGCCTACTTGTGATCTGTCTCTGCCAAAGAAATAAATTAAAACAAAACAAAGCAAACAAACAAAAAAATGGATTAAAGACCTAAATGGGAGACATAAAACCATAAAATTCCTAGAAGAAACCACAGGGGACCATTTCTTTGACATTGGCCTTAAGGACATCTTTCTAGATGTTTCCTGAGGCAAGAGAAACAAAAACAAAAGTAAACTATTGGGACTACATCAAAATAAAAAGCTTCTGCACAGCAAAGGAAACCATCAACAAAATGAAAAGGCAACCTACTAAGAGAAGATACTTGATATATCTGATTAAAGGTTAAAATGCAAACTATATAAAGAACTTAGACAACTTTACATCAAAAAATAAATAGTCTGATTAAAAATGGGTAGTGGATCTGAATAGACACTTTTCCAGAGAAGACATACAGATGAAAAGATATTCAATATCATTCATCATCAGAAGAGAAATGCAAAGCCAAGTGGCCATGGGATGTCACCTGACACCCGTCAGAATGACTAGAGTCAAAAAGATAAGAAATAACAAGTGTTGGTGACAATGTGAATAAAGAGGACTCCTACTCCCCTAGTGCACTGTTGGCAGGAATGCAAATTGGTGCAGCCTCTGTCGAGAACAGTATAGAGGGCGCCTGGGTGGCTCAGTGGGTTAAGCTACTGCCTTGGGTTCAGGTCATGATCTTGGAGTCCCAGGATCGAGTCCTGCATCGGGCTCCCTGCTCAGCAGGGAGACTGCTTCTTCCGCTGATCTCTCTCCTCTCATGCTCTCTCTCTCTCTCTCTCTCAAATAAATAATAAAATCTTTTTTTTTTTTTAAGAAAACAATATAGAGGTTCCTCAAAAAACTAAAAATATATTCCACTACTGGGTATTTACCCAAAGAAAACAAAACCCACTTATTTGAAAAGATACATGCACCCTTATATTTATTTCAGGATTATTTACAATAGCCAAAATATGGAAGTAACCCAAAAGTCCATCCATAAAGGAATGGATGAAGATGAGGCCTCTCTCTATATAATGGAATATTGCTCAGCCTGAGGATATGAACTTGACATTTGGGATAAACATGCATAGACCTAGTGGATGTTATGCTAAGTCAGACAGAGAAAGACAAATACTGCATGATTTCACTTGTATGTGGACTCTAAAAACAAAACAAATGAATAAACAAAAAGCAGAAATAGACTGGTAAGTACAGAGAACAAACTGATAGTTGCCAGAGGGGAGGCATTATGGGGGATGGACGAAATGGGTGAAGTAGAGTGGGAGATACAAGCTTCCAATTACGGAATGAAGAACTCACAGGGATGAAAGGGGCAGCCTATGGAGCAGAGTCAATGGTATTGTAATAGTGCTGCTTGGGGACAGACGTGAACACAGCATAATGTAGGCAGTTATCCCTACGCTGTACACCTGAAACTGATGTAACGTTGCGTGTCAGCTACACTTCAATTAAAATAATAAAAAATAGAGGCAGCTGGTGGCTCAGTCATTAAGTGTCTGCCTTCAGCTCGGGTCATGATCCCAGGGTCCTAGGATTGAGACCTGCAACAGGCTCTCTGTCCTGTGGGAAGCCTGCTTCTCCCTCTCCCGCTCCCCCTGCTTGTGTTCCCTCTCTTGCTGTGTCTCTGTCAAATAAATGAATAAAATCTTTTAAAATATTTTTAAAAATATATTTAAAAGTGAAAATAGGGGCACCTAATCAGAAAAGCATGTGACTCTTGATCTGGGGATTGTGAGTTCGAGCCCCACCTTGGCTGTACAGATCACTTAAAGATAAAATCTTTAAAAATAACAATAACAAAAGTGAACAGTAAAAATGAGAGGATTGCAAGGCTACACAGTGCTCATGGGCATTTTAAAGCTACTTAATACATACCTGATAAAAGTTCATTGGGGGTAGTAACAGGTTATCTATTGTCTGCTACACAATTCTACAAGGTATTTGAGAATGATTTCCAGACCTTTAGAAAGATAGATGGAAACAATACTAGTTCCCAGGCAAGAAAGCGTGAGACCAACTCATGCCCACAAACAAGCTGGAAGGGCCAGAAATTCCAGCAGCAAGTCATCCATCAATTTGGAAGACCTTTATCAACTGGCCAGAGTGCCAAGCCTTGGGGAGGCCGTGGGAATACAGAGATGGCCACGGCCCAGATTTCTGCTGCTCTGCAGACTCATGGAGGGGAGCAGGGCTTTCACGCCTCAGGGCCACAGGGTGTGAAGAACTGGGATAAAAGCGCCAAGCATGTGAGAGCTCAGAGATGGGGAAGGGGCCCAGACTCCAAATGGGATGGAAGCAGGACATGGGGTCAGGGGCGATGGCACAGGAAGGATCTATAGGGTGATAAAACCTGTGTGCTTCTGGAATGACCCTGAAAAAATTTTAGGGGACAAGCAGTCAACTTCTGTGTGTCCCTCCCACATTTCTCCTCCCGCAACTACCGGAGATGGTGAAAGGATGAAATAGCACAGTCTGTCCCCACGTGTCTCCATCCCCGTCCATGGCCATCTGTGGCCCTGTGACACCCTTTTCACATCTCTGTTTCACTCTAGTGTTACTTGGCCTGTGTGACGCGAATGACAATAGTGCCTACCTCATGGGAAGGTCAGAAATGGACAGGAAATCAGTACATTTAGTTATTTGACAGGTGTGTGCTGAGTGCCTGTTGGGTGCTGTCATGAGCGAAATGGGCCGTCCTATTCTCATGGAACTTAACAGCGAAGAGAGAGGGAATTAAACCAACAGACTAGTTCGTACCCGGAGGAAATAGGTGTGGTTTTCTCTGTCTGTTCATTCCTACTCTCCCACCCCCTCTTCACCCCCATGCACAGCCTTTGTCAATGTATCACTTGAACCAGTTTTCAGTGAGGCTGCTGTCTGGTCACAAAGCCAGTAATGGAGCCCAGCCAACCACCCCACACCCTCACTGACCAGACTTCTGCATTTATTACTGGGCATCCTGGATCCAGCAACTCTGAAGTTTTTCCATTTTACTTTAGAGCTTTCTCAGTCACATGACGATGAAGATAGAAAGAGTGAGACAAGTCTGTCTCTCCCCTCACTGGTGGCGTCAGACAGACAGCGGCTTGGTTTTGCCTCAGAAGGGTGTCTGCTCACGTGTCCGTAGGGATGGGGTTGGTGATTCACTGGCCACAGGGACGTGGAAAGGGCACTGAGCTGCTGGCTCAGGAAGAAGAAACATGGATTGAGGGTCCACTGTGTTGGGAATTCTACATAAATTATCTCCTCTGATTCTCAAAATAACCTTTATCATCCCTGTTTTATAGATGAAGGAACTAAGATTTCAAAGACATTAAGCGATTTTTTTACCTAGCTGGTAGAGACAGAGTTTGAGCCCAGGTCTGCTGTATTGGAAATAGAAAGAGTTAAGCTAGAATTGGGGAAATGATGGGATGCATGGTCTTTTTTGAGGAAGAAAATCAGCCTAGAAATAGGACTGCTTTCTTTTGTCAGAATAACCCATAATAACCCAGCAGCATAATAACACTGTAAACATAGACACATGTGTGAGTGTGTGTGTGTGTGTGTGCGCGCGCGCGCATATGCAGAGAGTAAGAGAGGCTCTGAACCCTGTAATTTAATTCTTGAAATTAATAATAAGGAAATGCTCACAGATACTAACAAAGATTTATGTGTTATATTTCTTGCAGTAGTTTTTTTTTTAGCAGAAAAGAGAAAAAAAATAAAGAGGAAAACTAGAACTACCTATGTTGCCCAACAATAGAGGAACAATTGAATTAATTATAATTCAACGGAATAGTGGAGCATTATAAAGCCATTAAAATTCATGCTGTGGAATAATGTTTAATTGCATTGAAATATACTCATAATGTTCATGAAAAATAAAAGAGGATATGAGACCCTATATATAGTTTTGTTCCAATATTTGTTGAATAACTCTATATATGCATCTATATTTAAGACCTGGGAGGAAATGTACTCAAATGTTAGTGATGATTATCTGTAAGATGACCTTTTTTATTTATTTTTTATCTTTCTCTGTATTTATCCTTTTCTGTAATCTTCAACACAAAACAAGGGTATGCTCTGTGCTCCAGTCCCCACAGAGCATCTGCTTCTCAGACTTAGTTACTTGCTTGCTTGGAAGTGCCTTTTGTCCTTTCTGGTAGCGGACGCCAGAGACTCAGGCTGTGGAGGCCTGAGGACCCAATGTCTACCCCTGGCACTCACAAGGCAAGCTGCTTTTCACTCTTCTTACAAAGGATTTGAGACAGTAATTTTAAAAAAGAAAGCTAAGCATTGAACAAGAGGTACTGTTTTCAAAATGTGTTCTTCTGGTGGTTCTATTAGGTCCCATCTCTACAGAGACATTTTACACTAAGCGAGTTCCCGAAGCGAAAGGGATGGCATGAAAGACCTCTTTCATCCCCTGGTTCATTCATTCATTCATTCATTCATGTAAGAAAACTTACTGTGCGGGTGCCTGGGTGGTTCAGTGGGTTAAAGCCTCTGCCTTCGGCTCAGGTCATGATCTCAGGGTCCTGGGATCGAGCCCTGCATCAGGCTCTCTGGTCAGCAGGGAGCCTGCTTCCCTTCCTTTCTCTCTGCCTGTCTCTCTGCCTGCTTATGATCTCTGTCTGTCAAATAAATAAATAAAATCTTAATTCTTACTGTGTCCTCGCTGGGCTCTCTGCCCTCATCAAAGACGATATATTGAAACATTAAATAGGGAAAGTTTTAAAATAGAGGTATGAGGAAAGAGCAGGGTGGTCTTCACACATCCCTTTCATCTTCATCCCTTGTCTGCCTGTAAGATTTAACCAGCCAAAGAGACAACACAAAGTAATCACCTCTCTGTCCTTTCTCTCCTCCCAAATCAGCACTCATGCCTCACTTCCTGAAGATGACTGTTTTCTTATCTGCACACATGCAGCAATTCTAGCACCTATCATAGTGTAGTATGGTTCTTCCTATATAGTTCTTAGCTGTTCGCTCAACGTGCTTCCACAAAGCCAAGTCTCTTCATGTACATGCGCAATTGGGTTGCTCTGTGTCACAGGTGCAAAATGATAGAACTTCCCTAGGGTCAACAAAGGAGACCACCGCAATATATAAAGAAATAAATATCTAGGTGTTCCTATAACCCACTTGGGATCCTCCAGTATACCCAGCATACCAGGGTTGGGAAGTTCTGCTGTAGATCTCGACCTCCTGCTACCAGGAGCCAGGGCTTAATTATTCATCTTGGTACGCTCAGAGCCTAGTGTGTTGCCTTTCACATCGCTGGTAATTCGTGCTTTCACTAATGCATCTCGGCCAGCATTTACCGAGTGTCCACCAGTCTGGTGCTGATTGTTAGAAATAAACTAGTGAATAAAATGGATACGGTTTTGCCCTACAATCTGGTAGGGATTGAGCAATGTGAAACAATCCAACAAAGAAACATATAAGTTTTAAAAACCATGCTGAAGGAAAAGTACAGAGAGCTATGAATGCTAAGAAACTATCTGAATAAATGAATGAATGAAATACATATCTTACACTGTAATATTCATTCAATAGGAAGGTATACTCTATATATAGAGAGAGAGAATATTGTGAGCTTTCTTGGGATGGATTAAGAATCCATAAAATACTCTTGATCTCGAGAAACAAACTGAGGGTTGCTGGAGCAGAGGGGTGTGAGATAGGGATAGGGAGGCTGGGTGATGGACACTGGGGAGGGCATGTACTATGGTGAGTGCTGTGAAATGTGTAAGACTGACAATTCACAGACCTGTATCTCTGAAACAAATAATATATTGTATGTTTAAAAAAAAAAAAAGAATCCCGTATGATAATCTAGCTCTTGTGTTTATGCTCCTATGATCTAAGACCTCAGTAGCTTTTCATGGTGCTATCTCATAGGTGACTCTTTCTGAACTTACAGGTAACTAAAAATCCTAAGTATTTTGTTGTTGTTTGTTTAATGTGTTTCCATAAATTCAACCATCTCTTCTTGTACACATGCCATTGGTTATTTGGATCTAAGTAGGTGACTTTCTGTGTTCCTCCATTAGCTTTCATCTTGCTAGATCTGGTCTATCAACTTGACCTATGCCAAACCTATGATTGAGGACTGCCCAAATCCTAGTCCTGACATGGGAATATACTGTCCCCTTCACGTCAGTGGGTGTGGTTACCACGATGAAAGGCCCATATCAGGTTGTTGACAGGAGTACTGTGTGGAATTTTATAATCACCTGTACAATACATATCAAAAACATTAAAATGTCCATATCCTTTGCATCTGTGATTATAGTTCTGGGAATCTACTCTAGCAAAATATTACCAAACAAAGAAAAACAAATGCAGAAGATATTTTTACTCCATTATTTATAACAGTGAATCGCAGATTGAAAAATCCTAGTATCTTTTAAGGAGCATGATTAAGCTTGGGTGGCTATACGAAGAGAAAATTTTCTTATAAACTAAGAAAATTCCTAAGAATAGGCTTGCGATGGAATTTGATTTTTAGAAAAGTGTGTCCAAACCTCTTTAAGCTCCTCACATGGCTCAGAACCCATTAGATGCTAAGACAGATTATTAATGAAGAAAAGATGAAAACAGGTTAGAAACAGGTGATTAAGAGTATGGGATAATTCATTATTAAAAAGATACTTGTTTGTATGGTATTGATAAGGGATCTTCTGAGGCAGACAACCCTTTATAAATGAGGTTTTCTTCCTCTATCGGCAGACTATTACCTAAGCTAGTTGATGCATATGGGCCTTAAGAATAAAATAAAGTGGGGCGCCTGGGTGACTCGGTGGGTTGGGCCTCTGCCTTGGGCCCAGGTCATGATCTCAGGGTCCTGGGGTGGAGCCCTGCATCGGGCTCTCTGCTCAGCGGGGAGCCTGCTTCCCCCCTCTCTCTCTGCCTGCCTCTCTGCCTGTGATCTCTCTCTCTGTCAAATGAGTAAAATCTTTTAATACTTTTTAAAATATTTTTTTATTTTTTTTAAGAATTTTTATTTATTTATTTGACAGACAGAGATCACAAGTAGGCAGAAAGGCAGGCAGAGAGAGAGGAAGGGAAGCAGGCTCCCTGCTGAGGAGAGAGCCCGACGCGGGGCTCGATCCCAGGACCCTGAGATCATGACCTGAGCCGAAGGCAGCGGCTTAACCCACTGAGCCACCCAGGCGCCCCATGAGTAAAATCTTTAAAAAAAAAAAAAAAAAAAGAATAAAATAAAGGGATGGCATTATAAATTAGCAGCTTAATATCTGGTCAATAAATATTTGAGTGTCCACTCCATGTGGGGCACCGTTGTAGGTATTGGGATACGGCAGCAAACAAGACAAATAAACATCCCTTTCTCATGGAGCTTATAACTGAAATGGAAGGGGGCAGAGAACATTCAAGTCGACAAGTCAAATGGCCCATCAGGTGCCAATAAAGGCCACAAGACAAAAATTAAGTGGGGAAGAAGAAGGCTCGGAAGTCCAGCCCGGGAGCTGAAGGAGTAGGGGGAGGGAAGTTTCAAACAGGGGAATCTGGACAGCCTCCCCGAGAAAGGGACATCTGAGCAAAGACCTGGAGGGAAGGGAAGAATGAGCTGGACAGTTGGCTTGGTTGTGAGCATTCCAGGGAGCAACTGGGCTTTAGAAATACAATGTTAAGGATTAGCAGGTTACTTCTGTGCAGGCCGTCCATCCCCTGCATTCCTTGTCAGTTCCAATTAACCATAAGTACACGCGCTTGCTCATCAAAGAGAGATTCCCATGTCTCTCCCTTCTGGCAGCCAGGGACAGACGCCCTAGTTGGTGCAGGCTGCCATGTTGGACCCGCTGTCGGAAGCAGAGGAGCAACCCACCCCCTTCTCCTTGGGCCTTCTGCTGCCTGGTAAGAGCGTGACCCTGTACCCAGCCTCCCCGTTCCCCCGTTCCCCCGCCGAGTCTAAAGGGGCGTTAAAATTCACATTTGTTTGTACCCGGTGCGTCTATATGCTCTGCATGAGGGCTCCCTTGTGTAGAAGCAAAATCCCCCACTCTCAGAGCCACTTTTTAGAACTCAGAATATCATCTTTGACCAGATTGAAAGAGGATGAGAATTTCGCTTCTGTTGTCAAAGTCCTCAAAATTGTTGTCTTTGGAGTGAGGGTGTGAACAAAGAAGCAGACGGAAATATGCGTTCATCGCTGCATGTTATGTTGTTAAAATCAAGAGGGCACTTGTAGGTTCTGGTCACCTGCTCAGTTCCCACTGATGACTCGCTGCCAGTTGGTCACAGAGGTAAATGTAAGCGTCCAGTTCCAGGGAGGCCACCGTCAGCTACGGGTGGGCAAGGCTGCATCTGCTGTTCTCACCTCCGTTACCCCCAGTGCCCACCTCAGTGACTGGCATGCAGGAGACACTCTGTAAATGCTCACGAATAAATGAGTGACCCCCAAGATGACAGCTTTGGTAGACAGAGAAAAGACATGCAGGAGAGAGTGGGAGGGGCGAGGACAGAGACAGCGGCGTCTGACGCAGGAGAGGGAAGGCGGAGACAGGGGCTGTGTGTGATTCCTCCCCCTCCAACCTCCAAGATGAGAGGAACAGAAGCGGAGTGTGAATTTAGCGCACAAGGGCAGAGGCAGAGGGGAGGGGACAGGAAGTGTGAGAATATCACCGGCACGAGGTCTGGCCCCTCTCCCCCACGGAGGACTTGGATTACTTCGGTCAATTTACTTAGTACCCTGGAGACTCTGTTCTATCTTCTGGAAAATGGAGGTAACAACACGGACCTCGCAGGGTTTCTGTGAGAACGAAGGAGGACAATGCATGGAAAGCCCTTGGCACAGAAACTACCCCCACAAAAAAGTCGTAGTAGACGCTCATGTTTTCACTGAACACGGACACAGGGTAAGGCAGTGTAGACCGTGGTCGGGTGGTCGAGAGCAGAGATCTGCAGCCAGACTGGTTGAGTCTGAATCCCGGCTTTATCACTCCGAGCTGAGTGGTCTTAAGAAAGTTACTTAATTGCTCTGTGCCACAATTCCCTCCTCTGCGAAAAACAGGACAACACTCCTATCCAGAGTGTTGCCCCGAGGATTAAATCAGTTAATAAATGTAAACCACTTAGAACAGTATCTGGCACACAAGCATTATTACTGTCTGCTCGGCATGTTTTGAGTTTGTTTCCCACTTTGATTCCTCCAGGGCTGGCGGGAGGAGCGAGGCTATGTGGGAGCAGACGGATCTGTGGTTCAAGGCGGATGGGCTGGATCCAGATCTCATTCCAACGTGGTTCTCAAACTCTAGCAGATGCTAGATTCACCCAGAGGCTTGAGAAAGCAGAGGTCATGGAGACCCCCACCCTCAGAGTTTCTCAGTCAGTGGGTCTGGGTGGGCCTTGAGATTCTGTCTTTCTAAAAAGTGCCCAGTCCCAGGTGGTCCAGGGACCACACTCTGGTGGTGATCCATCGTGAGGTAACAAGAAATGATGTCCAAAGCTCCAAAAGAAGGAAGAAGGGAGGATGCTTAAAGAGATAAGAGTTCTGGAAAATTCCAAATAGGACTGAGCAATGGACACTAGTGGAAAGAGTAACATGTTCATTTATTCATTCAACAAACATCTACTCATTGCCCACTGTGAACTGGGCCCTGTATTCACTCATCAGTTGAAGGGACCAAGATTTAGCGGAGTAGGAATGACAGTGAGTTGGAGAGAACTATCAATGTATCATATTAAAACAGAAGAGCCTTTAAAGAAAGAAGCCACGTAACTCCTCACACCTAACTTCACATCAAGTCCTCATCAGGCTAACTCAGGCATCGGTTGTGTGTGTGTGGGGGGGGGGTAGAATATACATAGAATTGGCCATCCTAACCATTTTAAGTGCACAGTTCAGTGACATCAAGTACATTCACATTTTCATGCAGTCATCACCCCTGTCCCCCTCCAGAATGTTTTTTCATCTTCCAAACCCAAACTGTGTACCTGTTCATCAATAATTCCTATTCCCTCCTCCTGGACATCCCCCGGCAGCTACCACTGGACTTCCTGTTTCTCTGGATTTGACTACTCTCTGTCACATGAGTGGAATCATACAGTATGTGCCCTTTTGTCCATACCGTCCATATAGTACGTGACTGGCTTATTTCACTTCACACGGTGTCTTCAAGGTCACCTATGTGGTAGCATGCACCGGAATAAGAATTCATATTGCACAGTGTGTGTACACCATGTCTGTTCATCCGTTCTTGCTTCGGTGGGTGCTTGCATTGTTTAGCCTTTTGGCTACTGTGAACACTGCTACTATGAACACAGGTGTACAAATCTCTGTTTGAACCCTGATTTCAACTCTTTTGAGCATATATCTCTAAGCATCCTTTTAGAGAAGATTCATTTTGTCTGGGTGAAAATTAAGGTCCCATCCTCCCCCATTCCCCCTCTACCTCTTCCCTTCCTAGAACTTTACCCCTCCTGACAGGCAGGCACCCAGATCTCTCAGCTGCCCGAGTCTGAAACACCAGCCACACCTCCAGGTAAATTAGCGCAACAAGGACCGGGGACTAGACCTCAGTGCTCTGTGGGCTGAGCGCGTGCCTGAATTTCCCTCTCTCGAGGATGATGACCTCACCGACACTCTGTGCAAACACACTTGTGCCCGGAGCTTATTCAGTACTATTCAGAGCTTAAACAGTTCAGTCTCTGGAATCAGACACCTGGTGGAGGAACCTGGCCTTACTCCTCACTAGCTGATTAAGCAAATGATGTAACCTGGCTAGTTTCAATTTCCTGATCCATGAAACAGGAATACAAGTTCCTATCTACTTGGTTGTTTGGAGAACCAAAAGGAGATGAGGTATACTAATTAGATTAAGAGGAGATAAACCAAAATAAAGTAAAGAGCTTAACCTAATGCCTGGCATAGGGTCAGAACCCAACAAATATTGGCCATCATTAGTATTATAATTGGGCAATGTCTTCGGATATATGCCAAGAAAGTTCCTGCTCATACCTAAGTACACACAAGGACATTACGATGAGCATGGAATTAACGATCCCACTAGGCTGGAGGCCCAAAAGCTGAAGCAATGGAATTTTTTTTTTTTTTGCAATGGACATTTTTTAAAACAGGGGATTCAAAATTACAACCTGGCTACAAAAAGATTAAAAGATATCTTTGGACGAGGAAGATATTTTGGGGCAGGTCCCTCTACGGCACCCTCAATTGCACCAGAGGCCCCAGCAGTCAACTACGGGCGTATTTCTGAGGTTTTATTTTGTTCTTCTGAGTTTGCAAATGCCAGATAAAAAATGGATTCTAGAACAATGGAAATTTGAGATGAGAAATGGTTCCAGCCAATTTGGCCAGGCCTCCTCCTAGGATGGCCCCAATCCTTCTGGGACAGGTTCTGACGACTGGACGGCCTTTTTTCTAAACCTCTGAAAGGGGATGATGTTCCCGCCACTTCCCTTGGAAGAATATTCCACGGTGAAATATGACTCACTGTCAGGGCCCTCGCCTTTGCGATTCCCTTTCTTCTCTTGACCCACTTTCGTCTTACCGTGCCCTTTTGTACAAAGTCAAACGCAGCCTCCCCTGGAGGAGGCCGCTCTGTGAGGACTGACATTTAAAGACCATTACCACCTCTCACACTCAGCCCTGTTCATTTAGCCAAGCAAAGCATGTTTAATTCTTTTAATCTCCTCTCATAAATCAATCTCTTCGTCCCTTTAATAGCCCTTCTCCTATGCTTCGTATTCCTTCCAGTCGGGCCATCCTAAGCTCTCGTTCGGTGGACGCTTGAGAATTGCCAGTCAGTCACCAAAGGGGTCTCAGGAAAAACAGCCGGGCCCGACCAGGGCTCCGAGCGTCCCACAGAGCTGGGCTGTCTGCCGCCCGCAGGCACTGAGAGCTCAGAGCAGAGCCCTGCCTGCTGGCCGGGCCCGAAGGCCTTCCGGCATTTGCTGCCTACTCCTTTATGCATCTTTCCAACGGACCTGATCCGCCATGACTGTGGCCAAGGGAAGTGCCCTCAGGAAGTGGCACCTCAGCCACCTTGGGCCCCTGGGTCTCTGCTGTCACTTAAGCTCCTCAGTCTGCCCAACTCTCACCTGGCTTCCACCCACGAGGGCACGGGGGCTGTGGAGGAGCCCAGAGGGGTCTTACCTGGAAGGTCCCAGCGTGGTCTTCTTCCTTATCGCCCTCTCTGTTCTCTTTGAGGGCAATTAATGTGAATCCTCTGAAGTAGGAGGGAGGGGCAGCTGAAAGCGTTACTGTGGAGAGAGAAGAAAGCAAATTAAGAGCACAGGAATCAGCTGGCTTCCATCTGACAAAGGGATGTTCACGAGTTCTCCATCAGTACACCAGACCTGTGGGTTGGACGGGCCGTGGACAGTGGAAAAGCCTCATTCCTTTGAGTCATGAACTATCGCCCTCCACCCTGCTCCCCCGTACATTTCAGAACTTGTGAAATGCCTCAACTGTGATCTCAGCTGAACCAACAAAGGCTTCAGTGAGCTCTCTCCAAGTATCCACAATTTGATAAAGAGAGTCCCTGGTCAGTAGTCCCGTCTTGACAGCTGTGTCATGTTGGACTTCACCATTAGACTGGTCTGAGAGAAACCTAGCTGATCACAGCAGAGACTCCCTTACAAAGTCCTTTGTGGGGGCAGAGATGGCTGTATGTTTTCCAAAACATACTTCCTTTTTCTTGTGAGATCTCAGCTAGGCCACATTCCCAGCCTCCCCTGAAGTTAGGTCTGTTTGCACCCTCATTCTTTCAAGGGAAAGCAGACAGACATGATGAATCCCACTTCCAGCCTGGCCCACACAAACTTTCTACTCTTGCTTTCCCACCTATGGCTGCAGAATGCAGGGGATCCAGCAGGAGACTCTGGTGTCATGCGAGAAGATGGTGGAGCCACAAGAGGGAAGGAACCTGGGTTTCTGAATAACTACACAGAGGATCACTCATGGACCAGAAATATCCATGTTTACTTTGCATGAACTGGAAATAAACTACAGTTATAAAATATAACTATGTTTTCATGAAAATCTAGCTTAAGGGTCTACTCAGCAATGATGGTCACCCCTTCATTTGTATCTTCAATCTCCCGAGATGGAAATTCTTTCTTGCAATTTTTGCATTGCATTGCAATACTCTTTTTACCAGCCTTCTCCATTGGACTGTGAGTTATGCTGGAGAGGAATTCATTTTCATTCTTTGTATCTCTATCCCCTAGCACAGAGCCTGACATCCAAAAAAAAAAAAAAAAAAAAATCTCAATTCCAGTTTCTTGAAATTTATGTAAGTTGAGATTTAAATTACTGTGTGGATTAAAGTGCTAAGATTCTGGACTTTAAATGTGGAATTATAGACTCTTAGAGCCTCAAACCTCTCCCAAGAATCTTCCATTCCAGCCCTTTAATTTCAACGACAGGAAACAAGGACACAGAGAGGTCAACAGACACACCAAGGTGGTAAGATGACCCAGAGGCAGACTTTGGGCCATACTCCCTCCCCAACTTAACATTCTGCCCAGAATTATACATAGTGAGTATATTAGTCATAGCATGGGTATTTCACAGGGTTAAGTTTTAAAATTTTAAAAATCAATTCATTTAACAAATAATATTTACATGATTCTGATAAGCAACCACCCATCACGGAAGGATATTCTAGTCTTCTAGTTTCAGTCCTAAAACTAAAGGACCCCCAAACCCTAAAAGCTAAAACCCTAAAGCTAAAAGCCACCAGTGGTCACAGTGATATTTCAGGGCAGGACTTTGAGACGCAAAGATTGCAAATCTCACGCTATAATTGGTCAGTTCATCCCATGAAAGCAGTAGAGCATTCTAATTGGCTACTGATGTCTAGAAAAGGTCAAATAGACCTTCCCAGTAAGGAAGAAAGGGTGAGAGGAAAAGCACAGTAAAACAGCCAGGAAAGTATAGTGCTCAAGAGTGGCCGACAGAGAATGATGACTATGACGTCAGAAGAAAGAGCTGAGATCCCTGAGGGACAGACTCCAGCCTTACAGCAGTCTGAGGCTATCTAGAGTGGGGCAACAAATGAACAAATAAAAGAAAACAAAAACAGACTCACATAACAGAGAAAAATCCGGTGGTTGTCACAGGGGAGTGGAATGGGGGGGATGGGTAAAATAGGGGGAGAAGATTAAAAGGTACAAACTTCCAGTTATAAAATAAATAAGAGAAGGAGACGCAATATACAGCATAGGGAATACAGTTAAGCATATCATAAAACCTTTATGTGGCCACAGGTAGTAGCTAGATTTATCATGGATTGCCTTGCGATGCACAGAAATTTTGAATTGCTATGTTGTACACCTGAAACTAATATAATATGGTATGTAGACTGCACTGCAATTAAAAAACCTACAGGTGGGCACGATAACAACACTTACGTCCAAGTATCAGTGGGAAGGGTGAATGAATTAATACATGTAAAGTTCTTAAAATCCTGCCTGGAATATAAGAGGCACTTAATAAGTATTAGCTCTTATCAGTGATGAGATGATCACATTGCATTTTGTGGATAAGTGTTTGTTTACCTACTCGCTCAAGTCCTTCAAAAGCGAGAACCACATCTAGGCTTGGCACAGTGATTAGCACAGAGTTGATGTGCGGTTAAGTTTACTGAATTGTGTTCATGGACAAGTAAACTCACTGTTATAAAGATGTCAGTTCTTCTCAAATTGATTTATAGATTCAGTGCAATCTAAATTAAACTGTCATCATGTTTTTTGGGGAAATGACAGGTTGATTGGAAAACATACATGGAAATACAAAGGGTCAAGAATATCAAAGGCCATCTAGAGAGCTGAAAAGTTGGGGGGCCTGGGCTACCACGAGTTGAGACTAATGCAGCTACAGAAGTTCGGCCAGTGTGTCCTAGCAAGGAAGGAGGAAAGGCCAATTGTATAGTTTGGGGTCTAGCAAAAGTTCTACGAGTACCTGGAAACTTGATGTATGATTAAGGACGGGATGCAGGGCAGCTGGGGGAAAAGACAATTATCTTCAACAGAGCTGCTGGGGCAACTAGACAACCAGGTAAAAACAGGTGTCTCTTGGTCTTACAGATCACACACACACAAAATAAACTTTACACAGATGGTAGAGTAGATGTGAAGAACAAAACAACAAAGCTTTCAGAAGTTGGCCGAGGATAAAATATGTATGACCTTGGAGTCAGAAAGACTTTTTAAGCAGGACATACAAAACAACAACAACAACAAAACACTGACAATAAAGGAGAAGATATATAGATGAGATGATATAAAAATTTTGCTCAAGAAAAGACACCATTAGGAACAAGCAGGGCAGAGTGTGGAAGAAGGTATTTGCAACTGACTTTAATCCAAAACATATAAAGCTTCTTTCTGATCAATAAGAAAAAGATAGACAACACAATAGAGAAAAATAGGCAAAACACAAGAACTAAAACTTCATTAAAGAAGGTCTCCAAATGGCCAAAAAGCATATGAAGACACCCAACCTCGTTAGCCAACAGGGAGATAAAAATTACTGCATTTCCATCAGGTTGACTAAACATAAAAGGACTAACAATATCAAACGTTAACTGCAACCTTCAAACACCGGTGAACCAAAAATAAGCAATTTTCACTGGAAAACTCTTTGGCGGTATTTACTGAGGCTGAACACATACACACCCTATGATCCAGTAATGTCACCCTAAATCAACAGGAATGCATACAGATGGGGACCACACAACACCCATCAGAAGATTCATAGTAACATTGTATGGAAACGCTCAATGTCCATCATCAGTAAGATGGATATGTAAGTCATGGCATATTCGTATAATTGAACGCACTGTAGTCATGCAAAGGAAGGAATTACTACTACATAAAACAGGGATGAATCTCATAAACATAACTGAGTGAAAGAAGACACTCAAAATAATACAAAAGCTGTGTCTTCTTTCACTTGAGATAATTACGAAGTTCAAAAACAGACCACATAATCTATGATGCAGAGGTCAGGACAGCAGTTACCATGAGGCAAAGTGGAGTGAGAATTGATCTGGGGGTTGGGGGCACAAGAAACACCTCTGGAGCACAGATCATGTTCTGTTTCTTGATCTGGGGACCGGTTGCCCCAGTGTACTCAACATGTGATAATTCACTGAGCTGTGTGATTTGTGAACTTTTCCCTGGGTTAGTTATATTTTGATAAAATTATTATAAAGTAATGTTTCTGAATGATAAATATTCACTTTTTTGTACATCTGGGTAGTGCCCTTAAAGGGCTAACCATAAACTCAGCTTCCCAGAGTGCTGCACTCCTGCTGGTTCAAAAACACTGAGGGGTACTCTCCCTCACTGAGTACAACCAACAAGATGGCGGCTCTGGAGGTGGAACTCAGTGTGGGGCTTCGATCCCTCATTATCACTGGTGACGATGGTGGTACACAGTATAATCTGAAGGAAGACAGGAGATCCCAGCCCTCCAGAGAGCCCCATTATATGACTCTCCTGAAAGAAACAAATGTGCAGTGTGTTCTGAGTCCCAGTAATGACTGAAGATGACAGCTCGGCAATAAATAATAGAATCTTCTCTCTAATGACTCCTCCCAAGCGCCTCCCAAGAGAGGCCATTAAGAGACCCAAGAAATTCAAGAAAAAATGTTTATGAAGGATTTGAAAAAAACAAAAAAGGTCCATCCAGAGCCATCCTGTAAGCACATCTGGGGGACTGGTTAAGAGCAAAGATTTGGGATGAGTACCCTAGAGCTATCATTTATTAATTACATGACCTCTGGCAAGTTATTTCACCTCCCTGTTCCCTCATTTTTAAAAAGAAGTTAATGATATTGCCTTCCTTGTGGGAATGTGGAGAGGATTAAATACACATTCATCACAGAGCCTAACATAAAAGGATTCGAGACCTGTAACGGATGCTGGCCGTGGTGCTGGTGATGTTGGGGCTGCAGAAGACGATGACGAAGGTGATGATTATGATGACAAAGATCGTGATGCCCAACAGGCTGATGAACCAATGATGGGTTTCAAAAAGCTGGTCCTCAGGGACAATCACTGAACCACCCAAGAAAAACTCTAGGAGGTGCCCCTGAAGGACCCCTGAGAGGACTGCAGCGGGGATCATCCTCACAGGATTCGGGGATGATCCTCACAGGCCAGGTTCTGGGGAGATCTGGGTAAGCACTTGTAATGAATAATCTTCCTGTAGCTCATCACACCCAGTACAGGGTTTGCTGTGACGTCCCCTCAGCCCCACACACACTATAACCTTCCAACACGCATTCCCTTTTCCAGATTCCTCTCACCCGTTTTAAGTATATACTTACTTGTGAATTATATGTTAAATGCTGGTCTCCTCTAAAAACCTGTAAACTCTACGAGAGCAGAGATCAAGTCTGTCTTAAGCTGCACTATATTTTTAGCCTTTAGTGTGCCTTTTATCACACAGTAAATGCTCAATAAAGATTCATTGAATGGGGGCGCCTGGGTGGTTCAGTGGGTTGAGCCTCTGCCTTCAGCTCAGGTCCTGGGAGGTCCTGGGATCGAGCCCCGAATCGGGCTCTCTGCTCAGCAGGGAGTCTGCTTCCCTCTCTCTCTGCCACTTGTGATCTCTCTCGGTCAAATAAATAAATAAATAAAATCTTCAAAAAAAAAAAAGACTCATTGAATGAATGAATGAATGAATGAATGAGAAGGTGTTCGTTTGTCTTCAATGCATAGTGGGCTCCCTGCTGCTCTGGTCCCTCCTCCAAAATCCCCCTGGGTTACTATGTGGAGTGTGTTAGCCTCCCTCATCCTTTCGTTACTGAGCATTTGTCTCTGACAGCCCAGGGCTCTGCCTCTGGAAACACAGAGAAAAAACAGGGCTTCTCCCTCTAGGATCATATAATCTAAAAGCTGGGAAGAAAAGACACATCTGGGGAGCACCTGGGTGGCTTAGTCAGCTAAGAGTCTGCCTTTGGTTTGGGTCATGATCCCGGGGCCCTGGGATCGAGCCTCGCATGGGCTCCCTGCTCAGCAGGGGGTCTGCTTCTCCATCTGACCCTCCTCCATCTTGTGCTCTCTTTCTCGCTCACTCTCTCAAATAAATAAATACATAAATACATAAATCAAAGACACATCTGCAGATATTTTGTACAGCTTATGATGGGTGTTATGGAGATAGGAACAAAGTGCTCTGGGATCCCAGAGGAGGGAGGATCTGGGTCTACTGTGGGAGCCAGAGGAGGCTTCCAGAAGGATGTAGCATTTGAGCGCCAAGTTGAATGAGGAACAGGAGTTTGTTCAGTGGACGAGAGGACTAACAGCACTCCAGGGAGAGGGAAAGGCATGACAAGCCAGTCTTGGCTTTGGAAACCGGAAGCAATTCTGTATTTCATAAAATGCAAGCTGGGAGGAAGAGTAGGTATGCTAGAGGTCAGGGGAAGAAGGCAAACAGGGGGTAGAAACTTCAAAGCCTTCAAAGCCTTGGGATACCACCCTGGAGGAGATGAGGGCATCCTGGGTTGGGGGGAACGTGGGGTTTAATTAGGGAATGTCACATTCAGATTTATGTTTTAGGAAGATGAGGCTGGAAGTTGTATGGTTACTGAATAATAGCCCTTCCCTAAAAACCAGTGCCCAGGGCCTCTCTGGCTTGCCTTGCTTACATGAGGACCGACGTTTCACACTGGAGCGTGGCCTTAAATCTCTGCGCAAGGTTGAGTTCTCCCCAGCTGTGGGTACACTGGCCATATGCAAACCCCAGTTCCCAAATACTTTTCTGGGTCCTTCAAAGGTTGGTGCATCAACCATGTAACACACACTCTGAAGAGCCGTTACCCAGTTCATCTGTTGTGCTTATCACCCTCACTGGAGCTCACCCACTACCATCATGTTCCCCACTCTGCCTGTGGGCTTCAGACTCCCCGGCCCCAACAGCAGTGAAAATACCCCAAACCAGACCCCAGACCCATCCCAGGGCCAGCATCCGCCATCCACCTGCTAAATGTAACTGAGCTGCCCCAGTCCTCATGTCCCACATGTCAACTACAGGGAATTTAACTTCTGCCTTAACTTGCAACAGGGGGGTTCCAAGGACTACTGGAGCAGTCCACAAGCCACCGTGGTCCCCTCCCTGCTCTGCATGATGTTCAGAGAACGTGGAAGCTGTAACTCAGATGCTTCACTTAGAAATTGGCCCAGTTGAGCCCACCCAGTCAGGATCAGAGAGGAGATGCTAGTGATGGGTTGACCGATGGGAAGATAAGGCTGAAAATCTAAAGATGAGCCGTGTGTATGGTAGGGTTGGCTTACCCTCCTCCCCTGGATGGTCTTCTTTAGCCAGTGATCCAGCATCCCCAGCCAGAGATGAAACACCTCCCATTCCAAATGAAATAGCACACATATCTAAAAATCGAAAACTGCTTTTCTATAATGGATGTAACTAATAAGTCTGGATTTGAGTCCCCCCGACCCCATTTCCTATGTGCAACCTTGGGCAAGTGACTTCACCTCTCATGGTCGCAGTTTCTAATCTCCTCTAAAATGGCAGTAATAGTATTTATCTCATATTATTATTATGACAATGAATTACTATTTGTAATAGTGAGTATACATAAATGTTAAAGTGATCAGCTGTCTTAAAAATAAATCATTCTCATCCATAAAATAGGGATCATCATTCTCATCTAATGGGTTTGTTGTAAGGATGAAAAGAGGGAATGTGTATGATGCACATTGCAACAGCTCAAGAGAAGCTCATTCTTTCCCCTATGTGCTCCCACTTCATGGGACAGTTGGGAGCCAGATGAATGAGTTTTGAACTGACCATTGCATGGACAGGAAGCAGGATGGGTGGGAAGGAAGCTCCTGGGGACCTGGAAATATGTCAGCCAAGAGAGTGTGGCTGGGAACATGAGTGAGGGCAGGTAGCGCCAAGGCTGCACACTGCCCAGGAGCCTCACTTCTTCCCCTATTTGGACGATCTTTAGGGCTTAGATGATCTCCCTCCCGAAACATAACATCACAGAAGTGACTATGACCCAAATTTAATCTCTCTCCACATCCCAGTCACCTGGGTCTATGATCCAAGATGGACCAATCAGAATCCTTCCTTGAGATTTTCCAGTTTATAGTTAAAGGGACAAGGGCCTTTCTTTTAGTTACAGAACTAACTGAAAGGCTTTTCATTCAAGGTTCTTGGCGGCTCTCCTCCTTGTTATTTGGAGAAAGTTTATCTGTAGTAAGAAAAATGAGGACAACTCACAGAAACACAGCCAAGAGATAAAGGATAGGAGGAGTGAGACAGACAAGGTAGAACAAAGGTGTGGAAAGCAGAGAGGGAGGAGAGAACCTTTTTGGGTTCCTAGATCCATTTATACCTGAAGCCAGATCCACCCCTAGACTTTCCAAATATGAGACTCAATAATTCTCTTTTTGCTTTACTTAGGTTAACTTTGTTCCTGACATGTTGCATGGAAAGAGCCTCCACTAATTTTGAAACAAAGAAAGAAAGTAATTCTGCCTAGACTGTATGATTCCTTAGCAGTCTGGGGGAACAGTATTTGTGGCTAAACCGAGGTGGTTGACCAGGAAGGTGGCAGTTGGTACTTAAAGGTCACTGAGATGAGAGCAAATCAGCTGACTTCAAAAAAACTATTAACTAGATGTTGGGGCGCCTGGGTGGCTCAGTGGGTTAAAGCCTCTGCCTTCGGCTCAGGTCATGATCCCAGAGTCCTGTGATTGAGTCCCACATCGGGCTCTCTGCTCAGCAGGGGGCCTGCTTCTCCCTCTCTCTGCCTGCCTCCTGCCTGCAAATAAATAAATTTTTTAAAAAATCTTAAAAAAAATACAACTATTAACTAGATGTCAACTTTAGGGAAAAACTCAAGGAAAGTCAAAGGAGGCCTGACCTGCTCAACTATTCTTATCAGCTTTGCTAGAGATTTCTAAGACTGCTTATCAAAATTGTAGATAATCCAAAATTAGATTATGTGGCTCGATTCCTCAGTGACAGAATCCAGATTCATGAGTGGTTGACAGCTATAGGGAGGGGCCCAAACGTGCTGGATTAAGTCTGAGGAAGGCTAAGACCAAGTCAGGAGGAATCGTGTCAAATTTTAGATTCAAGAACCAGTCACACCAGTACAGGGAGAGGAGGGATACACGCCTTCCCAGGAGTTCACAGGCATGTTAACTGGCAAGAAGTTCAGCACGATCCCAGAGCACAGCACAGCTGCCAAAGCAGCCAACGCCAGACCCGGCTTAACACAAACACAGTGTTCGGGACAAGGAAGATAATCCTTCCTCATGTTCCATCCCTATCAGGGCACATCTGGAGTACAAAGTGCAAGGGGATGAGAAACAGCACCCTAGAAAGAATGGCTGAAGAAAGGGGGGGCATTGGAGTGAGAAGAGACGCTGGAGTTGGTATTTCTCCACAAACACCTCAAGGGCTGACATGTGGCCAAGGGGGAGACCTTGTTTGCTCATCTCCGGACAACCAAACTTGGACCCATGAGCGGAAGTTACACGGAAGGGAAATGTTGGCAAGAGGAAAGTACAATCAGCCCAGCTGTGCCTCAGGCTCTGCCAGTTTGGGAATGTTGTCAACCTAAAGGAAGCTCTCGATTCTTCTCTCCCCACCATTCCATGGCCAAGGCAGGGAAAGGCTGCTATCATGTTAGCTTTGAAGACATTCTACTGGCCACTCACTGTAACAGGAAAGGGCAGTGATGTGAGCCGTATTCACCTACATAGAGCACGGGAGGCTGTGGTGGGGCTGGGAGAGGCTGTGGTGGGGAAGCATGCTCATAGAAAAGTGACTACCTTTTGGTCACCCTCTATTTGTCTCTCCCCATCTTGTTTTAAAATTTAAAAAAAGGTTGGGGGGAGCACGCCTGCGTGGCTCAGTTGGGTAAGCATCTACTCTCGATTTCAACTCAGGTCATGATCTCAGGGTCGTGATATCGAGCCTCACATCGAGCTCCACAGGGCGTGGAGCCTGCTTAGGATTCTCTTTCTCCCTCTCCCTCTCCCTCTGCTTCTCCCTCCCTCTCCATTACCAAAAAAAAAAAAAAAGAAAAAGGCAGATAATAGATTTCTGGAACCCAGCCCTTTGTCTGGGGTGGGTCCGGAAAGCTATGGTTTGTTTGTTTACTTTTCCAAGTGATTCTGATGCATAGCTAGGTTTGGAAACCACACAAATAATCCCACCAAGTGGTAATTCCAGGGAAAGTCACTTGATAATTGGTGTCTAGGTGTGATGGGTCAAGAGTCCTCTCTGCCCCCTTTTTCGTTCAATCAGAGCCAGTGTCTGAACCTGGAGCCCTTTCCCTTTGCTCTTTTGCTTGCTGTCCTTCAGCTCTTCACCTCTGAACCATCCCTGACCTGGCTTTCCAACAGTCTTCACCTGGGACCCAGCCATCTGCCTGTCCTCACCGCGCCACCCCCCAGGCAGTGCCCCCAGGGCCCCGGGCATCCTTTCTCTCTGCCCCCACCACCTGGAGCTCCCTCCTTGCTGTTGATCCCCGTCTCTGGTCTCACTTCTCTGGCTGACAAACACTTTCTCTTCTTTCTCTTTCTCATATCTAAGTCTCTTAGAGAGAGATCTCACACGAGCATTCTTCATTGTTGGTTTTTTTTTCCCCCAAGAATGATGATTTAGTGCCTGTTATGTCCATAGATTGTTCTGGGTGCTAGAAATGGCAAATAAGAAAGACACAGTCCTTGTTCTCATAAAGCGTCTATTCCAGCATGAGGAGGTAGATGATACACAAGATAATTTCAGAGAGTGATTAAGGGCTATGATGAAAACAAAATCAGGCAAATGTAATGGGGAACATAAACAGGTGGTCAGAGAAGCCTCATTAAAGGGATAAAATCTGAGTTGAACTTAAAAGATGAGGGGCAAGCCACACGAAGATGTGGGCATGACCATTCTCATCATGGGGAAGTGTATGTACAAAGGCCCTGGGGTGGGAATGAGCTTGGTGTGTCTGTAAAATTCAAAGGGTAGTGTTGCAGCTGTGGGAAGAAAGAAAAGGAAAGAAAGGAAATGAAGAAGGCTGAAGAGAAGGAGAAAGAGAGAAGGAGGAGGAGAGGACAGGAGGAGGATCATAAGAGCTTCCTATAGCACCTAGAATCACCACCCAGTTTTTATGACCTGCTCTGACTCTGCCCATCCACCCACACTCCTATCCCCCACCCCTGAAGTCCAGGGATGCATATCTGCAAATACCTGAGCAACAACTGTAGATAGGGTTCAAGTTATTTCCCATGTGTCTTCCGGGCCTCAGCTAATCCCATAGATGTGTCTGACTTTTCCAGAACTTTTCATGGAAGTTTTGAATATTCTGTGAAAGTTAGAAGCCTTGACTATGTAGAGCTCCCAAAGACATCTCGTGATGTCACCTAACTCCTTACCCTTCCCAGCCTAGCCCCAACTCTAGCCCAGCCAAGACACTCTATAAAAGTGGGAAATGTATACCAGCAAGAGCTGGCCAGCCATGCGGAAAGCATTCTATGACATGATAAGCTCCCTGATACTGTAGACATTTACGACGTCATCACATACACAACTGTACGCTGTCAGAAGAAGATAGAAGAAAGAACACCTTTGCTAAATTGGGCCACTTGCCACTCCATTCAATGCACACACGTGCTTGAGTGTGCATGAGAGGAGACTCCCACCCCCTCACCCATCACAGTGAGTATTTTGTACCTGTCACGTCAGTGGTTGGGGACAAGCAAACCGTTTGTTTTACCTGTTACTCAGTTGGGGGAGCACTGGTCCCTTCCAGTGCTGGAAGGACAATTAGCAGCGCTGGACCTCTGCAAAATGTTGGTTTGCTTCCATTCCCCACTAACAGAACTGTCTGGAAGGGGACACAAGTAAGGCTACCTTCAGTCTAGTACCTGTGTAGTTTATGTACAATTTGAAAGGATTTTTAAGGAATAATTTTGACTTATGGGATCTTTGCTTTCCATAGTGCCTCTTGAACCTAACCCTGGGTCGCCTGTCTCCTCAAATTGTCTTTCATTTTCATTCTGAATATATACCCCAGGGAGCTTTTGTTTTTTTCTCTTTTAGTTTATTTTCCCTTCTCCTCCTCCTCCTCCCTTTCTTTTTTTTCCTCCTCCTCCTTCTTCTCTCTCTCGTTGTCTTATTTTATCCACTTCCGCCGTCATTCCTTTCTTTCCTTATAGCTTCCTCCTTTACTGAGGGAGAAGGTGAGACAGAACAGGCCAGTCTGACATACCTTTTTCTTCTAATTATGAAGCTTACCAATACTCCTCCCCCCCACACACAGGAACTCTCCTTTCCCTATGGACTCATTTAGCAAGTATATCAACCTCACATGCTGTTGAGAAGACCGTCTAGATACCTTTCACTGGGTGAGAGGCCTTAAAATACTGTGTTTTTATACGACTGTGCCTTAAAACATGTGGCAGAGATAGCTAATTGTGCCTTTAAATCCATTTTCACCTTCATCCTTTTGGAAAACAACGAGTCCTTTCCCCATGTTTTGGCTAGGCATTTGGCTGCCCAGCTAAATGTTCTATTTCCCAGGCTCCCTTGCAGCTAGATGTGGCGAAGTCACTAAATTCTTAGCAGTAGAGTGCGTTTGGAAGTGCTGGGCACCATTCTGGGTCACGTGATGCAAAAGAAAGCTGCCAGCTGACCAGAACCCAGATGTGTTGGTAGTGACATGACTGTAACCAGCAGCAATAAGCTCAAGGCAGGTGAAATTCACTGTATTTGTTAACAAGTATCTGGTAGATGTAAGTGTAAAACAAGTAAAATTAATCTTAGCCCTATGTTTTGTTTAACCTAATATATATAATTATCACCTCAATACGTAATCAACATAAAAAGCTATTGGAGAAGTTTATTTTTCTTTCATCCTAATTTTTCAACAACCAGTATGTACTTGACACAGCACATCTCAATGTGGACTAGCTACATTTCAGGTGCTGTCACTCGTGGCCACCTATGGGACAGCAGAGTGCTAGGGGTTTGGCCGAGCCACACAACAGAAGGAATCTGGTCTCCTGGCTGACCCTGTGGAGCAAAGCTGTCCATCATCTGAGACTTCCCATTTACCTCTTATTTAAAACACTGTATTTTTGGGGTCTCTTTGGAACACGAGCTTAACCTGTATCTCAACTAATATAACTTGGTAAGGGGTTTTCCTCCCCCACAAAAATTAATATTGACCTACATCTGACACTCTGTGTAACAAGCAAATGGAGAGGAATGGTGAAAAGTTCTTGCTATGTTAGCCCATGTTGGTGGACATATCGGCAGTTATACCCTATTGTTCCAGCTGAGTCAGTCGGCAGCAATGGAATGACAACTTCACCGTGCGTGGGGAGTACCCAAGTTCTTTTTTTTTTTTTTTAAAGATTTTATTTATTTTTTTGTCAGAGAGTGAGCGAGCGAGAGCGAGCATAGGCAGAGTGGAAGGCAGAGTCAGAGGGAGAAGCAGGCTCCCTGCGGAGCAAGGAGCCCGATGTGGGACTCGATCCCAGGACGCTGGGACCATGACCTGAGCCGAAGGCAGCTGCTTAACCAACTGAGCCACCCAGGCATCCCGGGAGTACCCAAGTTCTAACCTTGACAAATGTCTATTTGATATGCGTTCATTTTTGGTTAAGTTTTAATTTTTTTTTTTTGCATTTCATGAAACTCTTAATTTTTATCAATCTGAACTAAATAGTTATTAAAGGGGGGGAAGTTTAAAAAATTAAGTAACGTGATTAAAAAAGAGGGGGATGGTAGCAGAAAAAAGGAGAGGGGGGGCGACTTACAGGGAATTACAATTTCATCAGCAGTACTTAATTTTTAAAAACCCCACTAGAGCAGAAATAGTTTACTTAAAAGTCCTTATCCAGTTTAAATTTCTCAGATTCTCCATATGTACTTTCCAAATACATCATTTGGTAGGCATGGTGGTATACATCTGCATGTAAAAATAAACCAACCATCAAATTAGGGTTTTTCCCTATCCAATTTGTTTCTGGTTCCCCACAAACAAAAGGACTTGGCTTATAGATTGACAAGGTTGTTCATGTTCCTAAATTAATTCTCTGGTTTATGAGGAAATGCAATCCTGAAGTCTATAGAAAGAAAAAAAGCAAATGTAAATAAGGAGCCATCACTTTATACTTTGTATCCCAAGATATGTCAGTTATTATCTTGAAATGTTGCTCCTTCCCTTCAATGAAGACTCACCATCCAGAAGCCTGAGGGTAGCTAGAGTGAATTCATTTTATTCCCCCTTCATTTTACTGTGTCAATATAGAAGGCTGGTTAAGAACATATGTTTAGGAGTCAAACATCCCTTAGTTTGTATCCTGACTCTACTGATTATTAGCTGTGTGATCATGGGCAAGTTACTAAACCTCTCTGAGAGTTGGTCATCACATCTGTAAAATAAGAATAACAATAAATTACCTCAAAGTAATGGAAAGAATAAGTCAGATGAGTAGGAAGTACTTACACAATGTCTCATCCAGTGTCTCCACCAAGTATTTTTCTATTTCCAAAATAATCATCTTATTATATATATTTTTTTGAGCACTTACTCTATGACAGCTTCCCCCCACCACCACAAAAAGATTATGTCTGACTCTCCCAGCGATGCTGTAAGGAGTGGGGGAGCTCTCTCATTTTACAGCTGGAGAAATTATGGCTCAGAGAGGTGAAGTGGCCTGCCTGAGGTCACACAGTAAATATATGACTGAGCAGAAGTTGAAACAGACCCAGTTAACATCAAAGCCTAAGCTCTTTCTACCAGACTGAGATGGGGCTCTCCGGGACACCCACTCCTATGGCATTGTGTGCCCCAGGGTGGGATAAAGAAAGAGAAAGCCAGGCAGCTTTGGAGGTCTCCAGACCTCCCTGTTTAGAATAAATCCCGCAATTGTGCTTGAAGTTGGACAAGCTTTTGAAACCGCAACTGGACATTCTTTTCCCATCAAGTTCCTTGAAATTTCCCTTTAAAGAGCATCTAGGAAAAGCCACTCTCATTAGCCAGGGTCTGGCTTTATTTTCCTCATAAACAGACCTTTCGTTAGACAAAAGAGCCTCTTTTATTTTCAATCAATTCTTGAACATTTCAGCTGATTTTCTTCTATTTGGCTTGAAATTGTGATCTGGGAATGGCTGGTCCTGCAAATTGTCCTCCTATATGGGAAGCCCCTTGAGGATCCTCAACTTGTTATTTTTAATCACTGTAATCTCCTTGTCAAAGGAGGCCATGGTCAGAAACAGAGCAGGCCTTTCAGAGCTTTCTAAAGCACAGTTATTGCCAAGGGAGGGGGGATAGGGGGAAGAGGGAGGGAGAGTAGAGAGAAGTGGTGGGAGAGAGAAGGAAGTCAATATAGTACTAACAACTTAGAAAAGCCTGAATAATAATCTCCATTGGATCCTGGCTGTTGAGAAGAAATCCCATGTCATCTCTCTCTCTCTCTCTCTCTATATATATATATACATTATATATATATATATATATATATATATATATATATATATTTTTTAAACACAGTGCCCATTTTAATCCAGTGTAGAATACCTAAAGCAGATCCTGGATGGGGGGCATGGAGAGCAGAAGCTATTCAGGGATGAACAGGAATTCTGGAGACAAAGATTTCAGGCAGGAAAACAAGCCATTGATTCCAAGGCTTGTGAGGGGCTCTAACTCAAGAAAAAGTAAAAAAGCAACCAGAACACCAGAGGAATGTTAACTCCCACGGCCCTGAGTCAATACCCTGAACAGAATGCATTCGATTTACTTTTAACATAATTATTCTAAGAAAGTATAAGCCAACAGAAAATGTCACAAACTAACTAGGCGAGCGCCCTTTTCCTCCTAACTTTGAGTGGCGGAATCAGGTTTGCTAATCTCAGGGTATTTGCTCAGAAGGCCCCAGCATGGTTCCTGCAACATCTTCCTTTCAAGATCCCTCAGGCACCAGAAGGGAGAAAAGGAGACTGCAGGCCAATAGCCCTAGTGAGGAGTCACAGTCCAAAAGGCTAATGTTTAGGCTGGAAAAACCTATTGGCGGAAGTCTGGTGCCCCCCACACCCAGTCCGGGTTCTCACCTCCAGGTCATGGAGATTCTGCCAATCATGAGACTACCAGGGGCCTCTACTCCCCAAGGTTAGGGTACCAGCCGCCCATGCTCAGCCCAACAGGGAGGATTTGTGTGGAAAGAAATGCCTGGTAGGACAGGGGCATGGGCCCCTCGACTTGCCTAAATCACCTAAAAATATCCTCTTGGGCTTATACTAAGAACAGTCTTGGGCTAATACGAAAAAATCACTCATTCATTCATTCCATTAATTCATGAGGACCCAGATAGCCACCATTCCTTTGTAGATTGGACTAAGCAGTGCTGAGAACACCTACTTTTAGTTACATACACACACACCCAAATCAGATCTGACTAGGCACATCCCTCTGTTATTAAACCAAAAAGGTTTAATCCAACTCAAGCAAACATGTCCTGGGCACCTCGGGCGACCCAACTCTGTCATCTCATTTACTCCTTACAACCACCAGAGCGGTTGGGTAAATAGCTAGTTCCACTGCTGGGAAATCAGTTCAGAGAAATTAAAGGACTTGCGCAAGGTCACACAGCTACTAAAGCCGAGTCCGTCTGACTCCAAAGCTGCCTCTTTCCCTGCCACGTGGAGCTTGGGCGGGTTCCCCAGGGAAACCAGGTCCTGGGTTTTTGGTGAGGCCTCAAGAGGCCAAGGGGAGTACTCCCGCCTCCCTCTGGTCCACGGAGAGGACTGGCTGTCTCCCAGCTCCTCGGAAAGGCTGAGGCCGCACCCGCAAGCCCCGCTATCCCGCGGGTTCCCTCCCCGGGTTGGGCCGGGGGCTCCTTCTGCGCGCAGTACCGAGGGTCCCGCTGGCCTGTGCGCGGGGGTCAGAGGGGCTCGCCAGGCGCTGATCGCTGCTGTGTGCGGGGGGCGCCCGGACGCCGCTCTGGGAAGCTCCAGGTGGACAAAGTCTGGGACACGATCCCGGGGACATGATCGGGGGAACCGGGAGGAGCGTTCAGAGAAGGGTAGCGGCTGCTTACGGTGGCCTGTGCGGCGGGTGCGCCCGCTGACAGTGGCCCAAACTTTCTCCAGGGCTCTCCACCGCTTCCTGCCGCAGAGCTCTGGGAACCCGGAAGGCGGGGATGCAAGGGCAGCGGCCTGGAGCCCACCAGCTGCCCCCAAGACCCGCTCTTACCCGCGAGGCGCCAGGGCGGCCTTACGAAGAGGCGAGGGGCGCGGGGGACAAGCAGCCCGTCACTCCCCGCCCGCGGGGCCCCACGCGAAACCGGGCAGCCTTCCTTCCCTGCCCCAGGTCCTGTCACCCAACAGGAGAACGGCGGCTGCTGCGCGGGTAAAAGATGTCTAGGGGAGATGCTGGGCTGCGGAGAGAGGTGGTGGGCGGTGAGGATGGAGTCAGGGGGCTTTAGGTCTGCGCGGTTCGAGCGGCTCTCCTGCCCAGGAGGCGCTCACCTGCCTGGACATCCCCTCCCCGCGCCCCTGAAAGCCCGCGCTTGGCGGAGGAGTGTAGGCGCGACATCCCCCCAGCAGCAGAACCTCGGGGTGGCTGGAGCCAGGATCCTCCGGCCTCCAGGGAGCAGGTCTCGGGAATTTGGGCTTTCCTTTCCGTCTTCACGGGGTTTCCCTTCCTATTCCGAACCCTCACAGCGCTCCTTGGAGGCCGATTCCATCGGGAGCCTGTCCTAGAAATCCAGACTCTTCTCCCTCGCCTGGAAAATAATTTGGAGTTCTTTCCGAGGGCCCTTCCCAAAGCTTCAGACTCTTCCTCCTCTCCTCCCCGTGCCCCGGGACCAGTCAAGGGAGAAGCTGAAGTCCCTTTTCCTGAAGTCGTCTGTTCAAGGAAGCTGGAGTGACCGTCCCGGGGGCTGGTCTCAGAGAAGCTGGTATCCTCCCCTTCAGGGATGGGAGAGAGGGAAGCCTGTCCCCCACCTGGTCTGGGACCCGACAGAGAGAAACCAAGGTTCCCTCCACTCCAGAGGCGGATCCGGAGGAAGACGGGTTTCCACTGCTCTCCCGGAGCGGGCTAGGGGGCGGGAGGGAGGGGGGAAGCCAGGTTGCCTCCCAGCCAGGCCGGCGTGGCGCCTAGCTCGGCTGCAGCCCACGCCCGGGGACCGCGCTTACAAACTGGGGCTGCACCGCCTGGCTGCGGCCCCCGCGACGGCCCCGGACGCTGGCTCCGGAGCCGCGCAGGGTTCGCGGCGACAGGGGCTGAGGGCAGCCAGGACAGAGGGCCCCTGCTGGGCTCCGCCGGCAGCGTGCGCCCGGGGACCGTGCGCCCTCCTCCGGCACCGCGCGGTCGGCGCCCTTCCGGGGGCCGGGGTCCGCGCCCCCGGCACCACGCCGGGCCACTTACCTCGGTAGCTGGTTCCCGGCTTATAGAAGTCGGGGTCGCCCTCCACGCGGAGGCTGAACTCGGTGTAGCCCTCGCGCCGCGTGCCCTGGGCGCGCAGGATGCGGCTGCAGTAGCCCTCCGACTTGGGCACTTTGTCCAGGGTCTCGTCGGAGAAGGCCAGCGCCGCGGCCAGGGGCAGCGCCAGGGCCAGCAGCGCTGGACTCCGACTTAGCCTCAGGAGTGCTGGGGCCAGCCTCATCCTCGCGGGCGCTCAACTTTGTGCGGCTGCCGCCGGCCCTCGCCACGCGACGCCTGCCCGAGGGTCCCCGTAGAAGCGAGACCCGGCGGAGCCCGGGCGAGGAGCGGGAGCTCGGAGCCGGCGCTGGCAACCGGGAGACCGTGCCGGTCTCGCCTTGGCGGCTGCGGAGCTGCGCCGCGCTGCGCTGAGCTGAGCTGAGCTCCCGAGCCGCGCGAGGAAGGGAGGGCGGCGGCGTAGGGGGAGGAGGGCGGGCTCATCTTGCCCAGATCCCCGAGCGCAGCGCTGTTTTGTTTCCGAGCGGGTGATTAGCGGCGCGGCGGTGTTTGTTTTGCGACGCCGAATTCCCAGGGTCTGGCGAGGAAATCATAAGGCACGGGGACGCGACGGGTTCTGTCCCACCACCAAGGAGGTTGAGGTCCCCACCCCAGCTACAGCTTTGCACCCTGCGCGGTCGAGTGCTCCAGGGAGGGAAAGACTGAAAACTAACTTTTGTTGCACACCTACTTTGCGCCTACCAGTATGCTGGGTGCTTGGCGAAGGGTATCTGCTCCACTCTCCACTCTCCCTGCGCACAGCAAACAGGACCGCACTTTCACTCGTTTTACAGATGAGCAGACTGAGGCCTGCCGCTATGAACAGTTAAGTGAGGGTCGGATGCCATGACTGTTGGACTCCGTTGCTCTTTTGGAGCAGGTCAGGCTGGAGGATGAGAAAGGAGCCGAATGACTCACCCAGCTGCGCCCAGTAGGCACAGCGCCTACGGCCTGAAATATTTTTGGAGACTCCTGAAAATATTTTCTTTAAAATCAGAAGAAGAAAAAACCATTTAGGTCTAATAAAATGTTATCCTATATAACGTTAATGTATTTCTACTTATACCTACACAGTCATAAAATAGAATGTTTACTATTGTTTTATGAAGGAAAGAGAACCCCCCCTCCCCAAGACCCCAAAGACAGAAGTGTCCAAGGCCCGGGTAAGTCCTCATGTAGCCCTAAAAAGGAGTTTCGAAAGGTTCAAAGAAAAGTCTGTGTTTTCTTGGCTTAGAGTTTGGTTCAGGTTCTCCGTCCCCAGGAACCGATGTTTAGAGAGGAACCGAGCCTGAGGCATCAATCCGAAAGCCAGACGGGAAAAGGCCCAGGTGAAGGAATCGCTCCCAGCGTTTCCCTGGAGACAAACCTGAAGCAAGCTTTAGTCCCGCCCCTCACCTACTGTGAGGCTTTGGCGATTTATTTGGTCTGGAGGGACCTGTGTAAGCCTCCAGGCTAATAACGCCCTTCCTCTAGGCGGTGCTACAGTTCCAGGAAATGACCCAGATAAAACACTAGGGCTAGCCTCCAGGGCTCCCCGCCTCCATCCCCATGGGTCGTTCTGGGCTGGTTCTGGGTACTACAGCAGGGAAGACCAGGCCCACTGGGGAGATGCCTTAAGGCCCGTGCCTCCCCTCAGTGTGCACAAGCAACCCTCTCCAGGTGGTTTCACGAGTTTTAGTGACCCCCTTTTCCTCCCCCTGGGTCATCAACACATCTTAAGGGCCTACATTTATAAAGCAATCTCCTCTGTTTTCCTGGTCAGGTTTTTCCTTTTGACGTCACTAACAAATAGCTCGGAAGAGCTGTCTGCATGGGAGATCTCCATTCATCCACACCGGCTCACTTAACTTTTCAGTCTGTGTCCTGGGACTCCCGCTGAGACTGTTAACTGGGCACCCTCTCGGAAGTCACCCGCAAGTGTCTCCTTACTTAAGCCAGTTCTGCTCTTTTCTCAGTCCTGACCTTCCTTGACCTTCAGCAGCTCCTGATCCAGCTGACCAGCCCTCCTTTATAGAGGTGACACTCGGATTCGTGTCTGTGTCCCGAGTGAATTTTCTCCTGTGTCACCGGCTGAGCTGATGCTAGATTCCGTAGTGCACAGTCCCAGTCATGCAGACGCTTCTGTTGAGTGCAGATTTGGCCCAATCTGTGCTGAGCAGCGGGCACCACAGGGAAAAAAAAAATCATTCATTCATTCATTCGTTCGTTCGTTAATTCATTTATGTTGAGGGCCCTCCATGTGCTCAGCACCAGGACGCAAGATAGACTTATTACTTGTCTTCATGGATCTTACAATTCAGTGAGAAAAGGAAACACTAAGTACATAGTTACCGAATCTTTTCAAGTTATACTTGTGATATATGCTACAAACTAAAATAAGTACTGTGTGAGATTTTATCTCAGAGGACAGCAGTGAGTTTACAGGGATGCATAAAATGTGGCTTCTGCCTTTACAGATCTTACTCCATGTCCAAGAACCCCAAAACATGCTCTTTTCATCTAAATCAACGTATTCAAATCTAACATGAATCTGGGCAAGGACGGAGTGGGCAGGCATGGAAGAGTTAATTTTTTATTAAACGTTGACAGGAAAACCATGTCAAGAAGGAGGTCCATTTCCCCTCCTGCCTCGTTTCCCAAATTAGGAACCTATAAATTCTCTTGTCTAGGTGCCACAGCTAGTAAGGGGAAAAGATGCAAGATTTAAAATAGGTCTCACCGAGCACCAGAATGGGGTCCTTCCCACTATGCAGCGCTGACCTCGTCATCTGGGCTATGACAGCAGGCTCTAAGTGGCCCAACTGCCACTCTCCAGGCTAGATTTCCCAACCCAGCTCTGCTGCCACGTCAGACCTCTGTTCTCTCCCCACACCTCCAATCCATCACTAAGTTTCACCTTCTAACTACCTCTTGAACCTGTCCATTTTCTCTCCCTCTCCTCCGCCACCACACCAGTCAGGTGTCACCATCTCTCAGCCTCCTAATTGGGCTGCCCATGTCCACTCTTGTTTCCTTTTCAATATGCCTTCTGCACAGAAGTCCAAATGATCCTTTTTTAAAATGCAGATTTGAATGTTAATCCCAAGGTTAAAATCCATTTCAGTGGCTTTCTGGGGCTCTCAGAAGAAAGAAAGAACCTTCAGCATGGCCTCCAATGCCCTCCGGAATCTTCTCGGTCCGTGCACCCCTTCTATCGCAGGCTCCAGTCACCAGGGCTCCCAGGTGCTCTGAGCGTGCGCCTGTGCTGTTCTCTCCTCCTGACGCCGCACGCTTGAGTCTCTCCTACCTGCCACCACCCCCAGCCAACTCCTGAGCCTCTCTCAGATCTCCGTGCAAAACTGCTTCTTCAGAGGAGTCCTTCCTGATTGCCTATTTATATGCTCCTCTTTATATGCTCTCCTGGAATCGGATATATTTTCTCTTAATATTCTCAAGATTTAAAATTCCATATTCATTTTTAGGTTTGATTTTTACATTGTGCACTTATTCCACATCTGTCTCCATCACTAGATTCTAAGCTCTGTAAGGGTAGGGATTGCCTCTGTGGTTCAACACCCTATTCTCCACGCACATCATGTTCTAGGAATAAAAAGTCTTTCACAGCCCAAGTTCTTCAAGTGACCTTCAATGCTCTCCATGATTTGGATATAGATCCCAGACTAAGCTCTCAGAGCGCCAGCTGGGTTCCCTGTGTCCCCCGCTTTCAGTCCTACCTTAACATCTTTGCCAGTAGCTTCCCGTCACCTAGAATACCTTCCCCTCCTACAACCCAGTTATATTCTCTCTTCCTTGGAATGAGATCCTGCATTCTCTCCTCTGGACTTCAGTAGAACCTAAAAGGAGAAGGTTTTGTATTTTGACTGTTGCGTTCTCGTGGATTGTCATGAACTGTTTCGTGTGTGTCTGAGTCTCATCTCTTAGCTATGAATCCACTTTACTTTCTATGTAATTTCCTGTTCAGATGTTTTGTTCTGCTGTAAAATACACTGGACTTCAAGAAATCTCTTTCCAGTTTTGTAGCCTAAGGCAGAGCTGATGTTAGTTGCTAGGGTGTTGCTAGGGAAAGTCATTTAGCCTGGGCAGATAATTAACTTTATCAGTGTGTGTGAGTAAGTCACAGAAAAGAAGAGCTGAGGGCCCTACTTATCCAAGACCCCCCCAAAAAAGGGAAAAAAAATTCCTTTGATTGGTAAGAGGTGAGATCAGCCTTTTTTTTTTTTTTCCTTTAAGAGAGAAGGGAAAAGGGAGTTTCTAGATAGTGTTTTTCAGAGTATGTCCACTGAAGCACCAGCAGTAGATGTTTGCCTCAAAAGCAGATTCCAAAATCCTACCCCAGACCTATGGAATCTGCACTTCGAACAAATTCAAGCCAGAGTTTAGGAAACCACTGCCTCAGACTTGAAATGCAGGGGTTCTAATCTGGCTTTCCCACATCTGGCTATGCAAAGTTGAGTGCTCTTGGCATCACAGGACCAGTTTAAACTATTTTCAATGTACAAAACTGAAAACAGTAACACCCATTTTTGCCTTCCTCCTGGGGTTTTAAGAAATACATGGGTAACTGTGGCTGTAATTTGTAAACCTCAAAATGACTTAATGCAAAAATTAGTATTGTTACTCTCATTAATTTAGAACAAGAATCAGGAAATACCTATGCTTCTTGAACTCCTAGAGTTATCCTCAGAGGCTTCCATGGAAAGGGGTTTCTAGAAAAAGAAAGCAGATAGATAATAACAGAAGCTGAATCACTGTGAAAAATCTATTTGTAACCTTTCATGCGGAAAAGCTGTCTACCGGTGAGCCAATATATTTCGGGACTAAGTTATGGAAGATGAATACAAGAAGGAAAATTTTTAGGGGTGTCTGGGGGGTTTAGTTGGTTAAGAGGCCAACTCTTGATTTGGCTCAGGTCTTGATCTCACAGTGGTGAGATCAAGTGAGTGTTGGGCTCTCAGCTCAGCAAGGAGTCTGCTTCTCTCCCTCCCCCTCTCTTTGCCCCCCACTCCACTTGTGCGCTGACTCTCTCTCATTCTCTCTCCTAAATAAATAAATAAATCTTTAAAAAAGAAGGAAAATTTTTTAAAATTATAAAAGAAAAATCAAATGGGGCACCTGGGCAACTCAGTCAATAGAGCATGTGATTCACAATCTCAGGGTTGTAAGTTTAAGCCCCATGTTGGGTACAGAACTTACTTTATTTTTTTTTTAAAGATTTTATTTATTTATTTGAAAGACGGAGATCACAAGTAAGCAGAGAGGCAGGCAGAGAGAGAGAGAGAGGGAAGCAGGCTTCCTGCGGAGCAGGGAGCCTGATGCGGGGCTCGATCCCAGGACCCTGAGATCATGACCCGAGCCAAAGGCAGCAGCCCAAACCACTGAGCCACCCAGGCGCCCCCAGAACTTACTTTAAAAAAAAAAAAAAGATCAATTAACTGAAGAGATATTTACCCAGCACCTGCTGTGTTCCCAGGCATCAGCCATATCCTATGGAACGACCCTACCTTTGGAATTCTGAAGCTGATTGGGTCCATATCACAATTCCAGCCAAATTGTGAGGTCTCTGTTCACCTGATCTCTCCAGTCCTTTGACCTCCACTCAGTTTTGCCCTTCCTTGAGCATTTCTCTACCTCTTTCCCACTGCTGCATCCAAAGAGGCATTCTAAATGTCCTTCAAAAGTCCCTCTAACTTTAAAGCATCCAGGCTACACTTCTTCATCCTCCCCCTTGTCCTACCTCCATCATCTATAGCCTCCGGGTCATTCTCCTGCAGCCACAGGAAACTCTGCCCCTGGCCAGCAGCTTCCTGCCCACCCTAACACTTGCTATCGTCTTGGGAGACTAACAAGTCTGAGTGCTACACCGCCACCTGTCTATCCTCTTTTAGTCCGACAAGCGTGGCTCCCTCCATGTCAGCAGCCATCAGTGACAGAAACCTCCCTTGGGAGATCTGGATTCCCAGCAGCCCTCCATCATTCCACTTGTAGCTTTCCCACGTCCTCACCCCCTTGACCCTCCCGTGTCACTGAGACCTACTATTGCTTACTCACTTCTGACTTTCCCAGCCCATCTTGTTGTCAACTCCTTTCCCACCCCATCTGGACGCCATGCTTAACCATTTCAACCACATCCTCACCAAGGCTCTTCATGACGTCATCTCTTTTACTTCTCTGGCTAACATCGCCAACTAACCCCCAACCCTAGATCAACTAAGCAGAACCATCGCGCTATCTCAGACTTCTGAGTTCTGCTGCATTAAGCCTGATAACCCCACCAATTGCCTTACTACAAACCCCTGAATTCTGTTCTTAAACGGTTTTTAAATTTCTTCCTAGCCAGTTTCCTCTCCCATTCTTCCCAATACCTTACGTCTCTCTTCTACTCCTTACCACCTGCTCAGGCCTGCTCAATCACCCTTGATATTCTCGCTTTTTGATAGGAAGGAGGGGATAACCCGGTCTCTTATTCTAACCCCCAAACAGAAGACAAAACTTCCTTCGATCTCTATCTGCTCTATCATCGGCACCAAATCGGCAAAACCCAAGTTCCTCTCTTGCCTCAAAGGCAGAAGGGTTTGATTCTTTGATTCTTCCAAGGCTGATTCCCCTACCTGTGGTCTTGTCCTCAATTCCCTCCTGCCTTCTGCACAATGCTAATCTGGCTGTGAACCTCTCTGCCTCTTGGACTTCAGTTTCCCTTCCTGTTCGTGTCTACAGCCTGCAGGCATGCGTGAGTGGGTGAGTCTCTCCCCATCCTGGGATAGGACTGGGAATGAGGAGGGGGCAGCACCAGGTGTCACTGGACATCTCACCCGTCTTCTCTCCCTCTCCAGCAGTTCTCTTACTGGGCTTCAGAGCCAGGATTGTTGAAGCAGATGCCCCCCCCCCCACCCCCTGCCTGCTCTACTGCCGCTCCCTCCGTTTTATTCATTTTCACATGTGATGCAGTTTGGGATCAGCTCATATCTCTTAATGACTGTTCCAACAGAGGTCACCTAAGACCTCCAACTTGCTGTAATCATCGTCTGAGTTCCGCTAGACACAAGTCATCAGGTAGACCCCTGTCATTGCACAGCTGAATGGGAACGCACCACTAAAAGAAGTTAAAGGGAATTGCACAGTGTGAATAGGTCCAAGGCAAAGACCTAAGGTGTAGACCTGGTCCCAACCTGGAGACCTCTCAGCCTCCCTGCTTTGGATTTATGGATAAGAGAGAGCATTGCGTCTGAATGCAATGCAGCATGCGAGGTGCAGCTGTGGGTAGCACCCAAGAACAAGCCCTTGCAAATCCAGCCATGGGACCCAGACTCAGCTCACACTCCCCCTGGGGCTTTCTTGCTCTGAATCCAGCCACTGCCACCAGGCAAAGCCACCTCCTTGAAGTTTCAGAACATCCTAGCTTAGACCACATGACCACAGCACACTACTGCCACCTGGTGATACAGAACAGAACATGCAGCGATATTAAATAAAGAACACTGGAGCTCATAAGGTCACCTCCAAGGGCTTATTTTAGATTGTTTGTTTTTTATAATAGAGTCATTGGGTTTTCCACTGTGTTTAGAATAATGGGTCTGCATGAAGTAGATGTTTGGCGAATTTTTGGTGAAATCTAATCCTTTCATTCAACAAACATTTATTGATCAACCAGGAGGAAGGTAGTATAAACATAGAACATAATTCCTGCCTTCAAGAAGCTGCGGAGACAGACAAAGCAGATATTTGTAAAACAAAGAATCGTATATACTATTAGTGAGCCCCCAGAGAAGGGAGTGACTAATTCTGATTGGGGTGAGGGTCCAGGAAAATGCGACATTTGAAAAGGCACTCGACGCCCTCTTGCAAGACAAATGAAAAGTTACTGATTGCACAAGAGACGAGGTGTTCTAGGCAAAGGGAATGGCTAGTGCAAAGCAGAGGTGTGTGAAAAGGCAGGATGTGTCCTTGGGGTAATAGAGCGACCTTTTCAGTGGCACTGTGTGACAGTGGGTTGTCAGTGAGCGTGTGGGGCATGGACATGTAGAAGCTCAGAGGCTTCAACAGCGGTCCGTAGGAGGGCCACAGGCTGAGGCTGGAGAAAGGATGACATGAAGGGTTCTTTAGGGTGAAGAGGACAGAGTGCATGGTGATGTGTAGGAGGAGAGAAGGGAGCTGGAGAGCTCTGTGGGTTCTTCCCTGATCCACGGAGCGGGGAGGGGGGCGGTGTCATGGTGGTAGAATGACCTGAGATAATGGATTCAAGAAGAGAAGCCACAGCGTGTGTGGGAATGGGGAATAGTAGATTATATGTATGCACCTGTGGTTATGTCCCATCTTTAGGGGTCTTTCAAAGGTCTGTCTTTGACAGTGGACTGTCCAAGGTTATAGGTCTCCAGCTCCAAAGCTGGGTGGGACTTGGGGACAGAGACCCGGAAGCTGGTATGATCTTGTGCCCCAACCCTCCCTTTAAGATACGCTCAAAGCTTAGGTGTCCTCTGTTACTTCCTCTCTGCTTTGTGCTCTGATTTCCAAATAAAGAGACCAATTTGATAAATGTGCCATTGCTAGAATGCTAATGGAAAAAAGAATAATCCTCTGTGTCCCCTACCCGGCTCACCAGGTGACATACATGGCGGTCACAGCTGGGTTCAAGTGTGAGCCCAAGAGGTAGGATGTTAGACGGCGTCACCTGCAAGGTGTGTATCTGTGGCCTTGGCGAACTGCCAGAGCTTGTTGGCTGTTAGCTCCTCTGCTCACACCCAGGGCTGGAAGGAAGCACTGAGAGAGGAAAATGGACCCACATCCTTTCAGCCTGATGCCATGAAGAAACAGAGGGAGGGAAGGAGACACATAAAAAGAGGAGGAGGTCAAGGGAGAATATAGAAATGGCCAGAATGTGTATTTAGTACGAAAAAGCATACATAGGAGAAACGAAGAAAGGGCAGAGGAAAAGATGCTTCTCTCTTCCTATGACCATAATGAAGTGTCTATGTGCTGCAAACAAACAAAAGCCTTCTTTGCTTTCCAATTAACTGTGGCCCAAGTTTTGCACCTCTCCCAATCCGGAACATACCATTGCTGAGGTGTCAAGTTTATGGATTGGATTGAGGCTTAACTAAGCTGCCTCCCACTGTTACCTCAAATACATACCAAAAGGGCAAGGACCTGGGGGGAAAAAAGTCCCCAGAACACTGTTCAGCCCCAAACTCATTTCTCTTGGAAAATTGAAACCAAATTTACGGGACTGAGGGTTAAGAGAGAGAGAGAGAGTAAGAATAAAGCACATTTTATTCATTCGTTAAATAGTGATGACCTTGACAATGCTGGGCCCTTTATTGTGTCTCGGAAGGATGGCAGGGCCTGCCTCCTGCCTACAAGTGCTTGCTATAATCAGAGTGCATGGCCCCAGGCAGGCCTACTTCTCATACAGGGACTCATCTAATCCTCACGACAACCTATTTTTATAACCCCCATTTTGCAGATGAGCAGAGTGAGGCATGAGGAAGTTAGCAGACTGGCTTGCCCAAGATCACCGTCTATTTGAGAGCCCATGCAGATCTGTAAGAGACATTTCAGTGGCAGCTAAAGACCAAGACAAATGGTCTCTGTGTTTCCTGCGAAGTCCCTAGAGAGAAAAATCCCCATAGGTTGGTGTGGTCCAAAGAATTTCTCGAGAGCAGTGGAGCCTGCTAGAGGGGTAGGATTTGGAGAGTTGAGGGGGGAGAGGCACCCTCAGTAGCACGGACTACAGGGGCAAGTGGCAGAGGGGTGAGGGGCCTCTTGGTCTGGAGCAGAAGGCCCGTGGCAGGGAATCACGAGGGAAGCTGTCAGGACAGAGATGGTTGTGATGAGCCTGCGGCACTGGGAGTTCCTCTTGCGAAGATTTAAATGTGAAATGAGCTTTAGTTCTCGGCCCAGTGCACTTTAATGCTGTGATACAGAAGCCAGAATTCAGAGAGCATTCATTCATCAGGCTCCATTAACTCATTAAACTTACATTTCACTTTTGTCTCTGTTCCTTTGCTCTCCTTAACACATCCTGGCATCTCTGATGCTGACCTTTTAGAAAGATTCTTATGCTGATAGTCAGTCCCCTTTCTTATCCTTGAAAAATAAAGCTTAAATGGCACCCCTATGAAGTCTTCACCAATGCCCTGGGCAGAGCTGTCACTCGGGTGTGCACCGGGCTCCTTGTGCAAGACCCCTGTAGTACTTACCACCCAGGATCACCATCCATGTAGACCCCTTGGTATCTCTCGGAAGACCCCAGGGTTCTTACATCGTGGAACTGTTTCCTTGGTATCCCTAATGCCTTGCACAGTGCCTGGCATATAGTAGATGTTTAGTTAAGTGTCTGCTGAATGAATGAAGAATTAGATGGAGGAATGAATGAGTCACCATCATTCTATTGGAAGGAATCTAGATTATCTGGCTCCTTAATCTCTTCTATAAACTATAAAACCAAAGTAGTTCCCTAGAACTTTAGCGTAGCCTATTTATTTATCGCCCTCATAACACTCATCACAACCTGAAATTATTTGACTTGCTTGTTCCCTCTCTGGGGACAGGGCAAACCCCATATGAGTGCAGGTGCCACACCTGTCTTACTCACTATTGCACCTACATCTCCTTGCACAGTGCAAGGCATGTAGCAAATGTTCCCCAGATAGTGATTGAATAAAAGAAAGAATAGCACATCTCCAGCTAACTATTCAGATTCCTTTTGGATTTCTCGAGTGAAGGGAGGCGGGTAGTATAAACATAAAGCATAATTCCTGCCTTCCAGAAGCTGCAAAAACAGACAAAGCAGATATTTGTAAAAGAAAGAATCATATATAGTAACTACTAATGAGAGCACAGAGAAGGGCGTGACTAAAGGGGGTGTCTTTCCTTTAGGTCCTCTAATTATAAGGCAAACATTCTTCCTATTGAAATAAAAACTACCTTGCTAGGATCCTTACAGAATAGGCCTAACTCTCTGCCAAGAAGTAGACTGTGCTTTTTAAAAAATAGGTCCCCAGGTTCTTTGAGACTCCTTCCTTCTAAAGGTAGAGCTTAATCTTCCTCCCCATGAGTGTGAGCTGGATTCAGGGACTTACTTCTAATAACTAAAATAGTACAGAAGTAACGGTAACTGGTTTCAGAGACAAAATCATGAAAGGCACTCTGACTTCTTCACTGTTGTCTTAGAGAGCTCACTCTGGGGGATGTTATCTGCTGTGTCATGAGGACATTCATGCTACCCTACAGAGAGACCCACAGAACAGGAACTGAACCCTCTTGCCCTCTGTATGCGGTTTTGGAAATGGGTCCTCCAGCCCTAGTTAAGCCTTTGGAGGACTGAAGCCCGTATGGACATTTTGCCTGCAACCTTGTGAGGGACCGCAAGCTAGAGCCACACAGATAAGCTACTTCTGAATTTCTGACCTACAGCAATGATAAAATAATAAATATTATTTTAAACAACTAAGTTGTGATGTAATTTGTTACACAGCAACAGATGACTCATACATAATTCCTCAAGTGTTTGCTGAAAATTACCACGTGGTAATATTTTCTTCTCTTTTCCAGGTTAGGCATGGTTTCTGGTTCCCTCACCATCCTCTTCTCTTTCCCTAGGACATGGTGTATTTTGTCACTGACCCTGAGAAGGTTGGTACCAAGAACTGAATGTAGAATTTAAGGTATGGCTGTGTTATCTCAGAAGAGAGAGGCTATTATCTTCCCCATCTAAATGTGGTCACATCATGCCATCAATTGACATTGACTTTTGGCTTCATTTTACTGTGAAATTTTCAAACATATGTAAAAGTTGAAGAAATTGTATGATTCCCACCCATATATCCACTACCTAGATTCCATAACAATCATGCTTTATCACAAATCCATCTCTTCATCCTTCTATCATTTCTTTTGTCCCTGTTAGCTGCAGTTGTTAGTTGTTAGTTGTTAGCTGTTAGTTGAAGACATCCACATTGACCCTGCAGCCAACCCAAACCTCCAAATCCTTTACTTACCTGCTACCTCCTCTTACCTATTTGTTCTCCATCCCCTGCGTGGTCTTGAAATACAGGACTTGTTTACATCTACTAGCATAAAAAGCAGAAGGGCATAAGGGAATAGAATAGGTTTTGAAGGTGGATAGACCTGGGAAGGAATCTCGTTCTTTTATGTCCAATTATGTGATATCAAGCAAATAACTCAAACTCTTGAAGTCTTGGGTTTTTTGCATCTATAAAATGAGGAGGATAGAAAGACCTACACTTCAGGATTATTTAGAGGACAAGAGATTACACATGAAAAGCATTTAACATCATGTCTGGCATGTAGGAGGTGTTCAGTGAATGATGGCTAATATTATTTGGTCCACCATTCCTGCCCATCTAGTTAATTTTGGATTCTGAATCTGTCATTCCAGATTTACATCACCTTCAAGTCTATAAGTTCTGCTAGATATTCATGCTAGAAATTGACATAAACGTGACTGGGACAAGTCCTGAATCTCTGCCAGTTATGTATATCATTATTGTTCTAAAGTCTGATATTAATTAAAATAATACAATTTGGCACTAATAGTTATTGCTTATAAATACAGTTGACATTGACTATGTAGCAGCAGTGCTCTGAGTCTTTTAACTAGTTATAAATCTTTTAACCAGTTATAAAACCTTACTCTATTGTCACATCATCTATATTTCTCCATCTTATCTCTAAGAACAGTACAAGTGACTTCGTTAAGTGCCTTGCTCATGATGAATGCACTGACTATATGTACCGTATTTCCTTCACTACCAGCCTAGGATCATTTTCACTGAAGAAAAGTCAGTTAATTCTTTTGGCAGTTCCTTTGCAAACTCACGGCATTTCCCAATGATCAAGTCTTTCTCGCTTTCCTTCCTTCCTTCTTTTTTCTTTCTTTTCCTTCCTTCCTTCCTCTCCCTTTCTCTCTCTCTCTCTCTCTCTCTCTCTCTTTCTTTCTTTCTCCTTAATATACTTATTAAACCTGTTTCTCAGAAAATCTGTTGTTGGAAAGCCTGCTAGATGTATAATCAGCACCAACAATCACCTTTTTTACTAACAAGTTCCTGGTCTTGTTGGAAAGGGGAACAATATGCCCAAGTAAAAACAACTATATCCTCCAATTGTTTCAAATACTGTGGACCATCTGCCACGTTCTGACCAATAGGATATAGGTGGAAGTTGTTGGATAGAGCCCTGGGGGAAAGCTCCTTAAGGAGTAGGTGGGGAGTGAGGAGCAGAATCAACTTGCTCTTGTCCTTCCCCTTTCCTCTGTCCAGCACACAGAAACTTGTGCTGATCATGGAGAAGCCATCTTGATACCTTGGGATGACAATGAAGGAAAGGCCAAGAGAATCTCAAAAACTGAATCCTGATATCCTTGAGCCGCTAAACCAATGCCTGCCTTAGGGCTATTAACAGAATGAGAAAACCAAGTCTCTAAATTGGTTAAGTTACTCTTTAGGGATTTCAATTATGAACAGACACATGTGATTCCAAAGGGATACACCTGTCCTAGAATCCTGACCAGGATCAACATCACCTCCACTGTAGTCTGAAGACTCCATCTTCTTCTGTGTTACAGAATAAAGATGATGTTTCACTGTTTTCTGATTTCCACCACAGATCCACCATCTACATGCCCATGATTTTGTTGACAACTTACCTTCTTGATGAGGTGGGTAATTTGTTTAGTTCAGGAGATTTGGCCTCATTTTGAGTGGCTCATTTTTCTTTTTTCTTTTTTGGTTTCCTGTTTTGGTTAACATATTTTAGTTTTTTTTCTTTTTTGTTTTATTAACATATAGTGTATTATTTGCCCCAGGGGTACAGGTCTGTGAATCATCAGGATTACACATTTCACAGCACTCACCATAGCACATACCCTCCCCAGTGTCCATCACCCAGTCACCCTATCCCTTCCTCCCACCCCCCAACAACCCTCACTTCAGTTTGTTTCATGAGATTAAGAGTCTCTTATGGTTTGTCTTCCTCCCTATCACATCTTGTTTCATTTTTTCCTTCCCCACCCTCCATAACCCCCCATGCCTCTCAAATTTCTCACATCAGAGAGATCATATGATAATTGTCTTTCACAAATTGACTTATTTCTCTTAGCATAATACCCTCTAGTTCCATCCACGTCGTTGCAAATGGCAAGATTTATTTTTTTTGATGGCTGCATAGTATTCCATTGTGTATATATACCACATCTAATTTATCCATTCATCTGTTGATGGACGTCTGGGTTCTTTCCATAGTTGGCTATTGTGGACATTGCTGCTATAAACATTCGGGTGCACATGCCCCTTCAGATCACTACATTTGTAACTTTAGGGTAAATACCCAGTAGTGCAATTGCTGGGTCAAGGGGTAACTCTATTTTCAACTTTTTTTTGGTAAAGATTTTATTTATTTATTGGACAGAGAGATCACAAGTAGGCAGAGCAGCAGGCAGAGAGAGAGGAGGAAGCAGGTTCCCTGCTGAGCAGAGAGCCGGATGCGGGGCTCGATCCCAGCACCCTGGGATCATGACCTGAGCCGAAGGCAGAGGCTTAACCCTCTGAGCCACCCAGGCGCCCCTATTTTCAACTTTTTGAGGAACCCCCACACCGTTTTCCAGAGTGGCTGCACCAGCTTGCACTTCCACCAACAGTGTAAGACGGTTCCCCTTTCTCCACATCCGTGCCAGCATCTGTTGTTTCCTGACTTGTTAATTCTGACTGGCGTGAGGTAGCATTTCACTGTGGTTTTGATTTGTATATCCCTGATCCCAAGTGATATTTAGCACTTTTTCATGAGTGGCTCATTTTTCTAATAATTTTTCTTGGACTTCAGGTCTCTCATGCCAGTATCAGTTTCACTCTCTTCAGTGCAACAGGCACTCTCATTGATGGAAGATGGAAGCTGAGTAGAAGAAATGCTCTGTTTCCCTCTATCATCCTCTACTTCTACAGCCCCTCCCTCAGCCACAAATGCTGGGTCCTGCACTTATTATTCTTCCAGACAGAAGAAAAAAGTCTATTTTTTTTTTATCTTGACATTTCTTGCATGTCTCTGCTCAGTTGGTTTCCAGCCTTCCTTGCACAATTCCCAATATATGTATGTATCTAAGATATGAAAAATCTAATGAATTCAGTCAACCATAGAAATACAACAAGGAATGCTCAGTTGCTCAGAGAGTGCAGGCGTGGCTTGGGGCTTTGTTTCTGCTGCATGGACAGTGCGGGCTGACTGCCCTACTTGACTGTATTTGTGTAGCAAGCCTCACCATTCAAAAATGCCGGGAGTCTTAGCAGAACACACTTGGGAAACAACTGACAAAAGAAGGAAGTGCCTGAATTAATTATTTTGGGGGCCAGCCATATCTCTGCCAGGCTAAATCCACGTTCCTTCTCTGCTCTTGCCTTCTTTTTTTTTTTTATTAAAATATTTTATTTATTTATTTGACAGACAGAGATCACAGTAGGCAGAGAGGCAGGCAGAGAGAGAGAGAGAGAGAGAGAGGAGGAAGAAGGCTCCCTGCTGAGCAGAGAGCCCAACGTGGGGCTCGATCCCAGGACCCTGAGATCATGACCTGAGCTGAAGGCAGAGGCTTTAACCCACTGAGCCACCCAGGCGCCCCTCTGCTCTTGCCTTCTAACTGGATTTTTTAGGAACAGAAGATGATTCCATCAAACCCAATCAGAAATATGCTGAATGATCTAGTCTCTATTTTAAAGATCCTCATAACCTCTAATTTCAGAAAGTACATGTATTAAGCAGGGCCCTTTTTGTTGTGTGAAACAGAGGAGGGATTGGCAAACTTTTAGATAATAAATATTTTAGGTTTTTATAAGTCATTTGCTCTCGGTAGCAACTACTCAACTCTTGTCATTATAATGTAAAAGCAGCCATAGACAATACATTAGCAAATGAGTGTGGCTGTGTTCCAATAAAACTTTATCGATGGACACTGAAATGTAAATTTTATGTAATTTTATGGTTCATGAAATATTATTCTTCTTTTGATTTTCTTAACCCCTTAGAAATGCAAAAACCATTCTTAACTTCTAAGACAGGCTAAATTTTGTCTACAGGTCATAGTTTGTTGATCCCTCGAATAGAGCTACCCTTAGGTCTGGTTCAAACGAAGGATTCTTTTTTATAAAGGTATAGTAAGAACTTATGGAAACTGGAAAAGGAAAATAGAAAGCTCTCTGGACCTCAGTCTACTATGGAGTAGACATGGTCTTCTTTGTGGCTTCTCTGTATCATTCAGCATTTCAGCGCACTCTGTAGGTCCATCCAGCTACTCCTTCCCACTTGGAACCTACAAAGATAAATCAATAGACAATTCAATATGATGGGACAAATGCAATGGAATTTGTATGCACAAGATGCTATGGGGAACAATAAGAAGTTAGTAGCTCAAAAATAAGGGCCACATTGGAGAAGGACATTGGTAGTCAGGTGTTTGAGGAAAGCAGAAGAGGTTTGGAACAATCAGTATGGAGAATGAGATAGGAATCAAACAGAAGAAACAAAGAAATCTCTTAGGTATTATTGAAGACCCAAGAGATGCTTAGAGTTTCAGCATTTGGTAGGTGTATTAGTTTGGTTGTCTGTGACAAGTAATAGAAAATCTTTTCAAAGTTGTCTAGGCACTAAATTCACTAGAATACAGGCATCATAAATGCAGGAATCTTCCCATCATGTTCACTGATCAGCTCCATTTTCTACGAAAGTAGCTTGTGCATGGTAGGCATCTAGGAAATATGTATTGAGTGAAGACATGAAATGATCTCATATAAGAATAAGTGAGTGCTAGGCTTGGTCAACTCTGACTCAGTATATTAAGGATTCAGGTTCAGTCTATCTTTTGGCAAGTAGGCTCTGACTTCAGGCTAGTTTTTCATGGTTATAAGATGGCTGCATAGTTCTGATCCTTATGACCAGACCCCAAAATGTCCAGTGGAAAGAAAAGCAGTTGTCTACTCCATGTTCTCTTTTAAAGAGTGAGAAGACCTTTTGCAAAGGCATCAGCAAACTTCCCTTCAGTTATGTTGGCCAGAAATACATCACACACCAATGTCTAAATTAATCAATGGTGGGGATAGTAGGGCCACTATGATCAGCTTACACTGCTGATTCTCCACTGGGGTGATTTGTCACCCCCAGCCCACCCAGCAGGCAGTGTCTTGAGACCTATTTGATTGTCATGATTGGGGAAGGGAATACTGAAAAACCATCTTAAGATGCACAGGACAGCCTCTACCAGAAGAAAGAAGTATCTCATTCAAAATATCAGTAGTGCTGAGGTTGAGAAACCCTGACTCAGACCAAGCCAAATCTTTCCCTGGAGCTGGGGCAGGGGCTACTTTCCTTGAAGCACATGCCCAGGGAGAAGCATGAATATCTGTATGAAATCAGCTAAAACACGGGAGGAAAGGAAAAGGAAGTAGCAGTGGGGGAGAAATAGATGCTGGGGAGGCAATCAACAGAATGGACACCAGAAGGGTTGATTGGGTTTTCCAATTTAGCAGAGGACCGAAGGAGCCTTTGGAAAGACTCTTTTTTTTTTTTTTTTTTTTTTTTTTTAAGAAATGAAGATTTCCTGTCTTCTGTAAACACAATAAAGAGTTCCTGCCTTTTTGACCAAAATAAAAATTATAACCTGCTGCCCATTCCACCACTCCAATAAATACATAGGTGGAACTGATGTTCTTAGATGGCCTGCAATGAGTGTCAGTGCCAGGAGGTAGCCAAGATGTGCAGAACCCAAGCCAAGTACTTAACACATACCATCCCATGTCATCCTCTCACTACACAGCAAAGCATGCATTATTATCTGTGTTTTACAGCTGAGGAAGCTCAGGGCCAAAGTGATCCCCTGTGAGTCAGGGAGCTAGGATTCTCTGCCACATTCTGCATCTGAAACCCCTTCTCTTAGTTGAGGGTAAAGTAGAAGGTGCAGCATTTCTGGGAGCATAGCTGGAGAGGATACCATGTGCTGACTCATGGTGTCTGGATGGCTCAGAGGCTACAGCATCTTCGAAGGGCAAACAGGCTGGGTCAGATCTGCTCTGGAGAAAGGGCCTCCAGACAGAGAGATGCTTCTTTTTTATGGCTTACAAGGCCCAGGAGCATCTCCCCATCTAAAACTCTGTGAATTCAATGATTTCTTCAGAGACCTCCTCCCCCTCCCTCTTCAGCACATTCTCTGCTTTTATACCACTCAGCTCTCTGAGTTTGATGGGAAAAAAGTCAGAGGAGTGATAGAAAAGAGAGCCAGAAGTTTTCTTTAAGTATTCTTGTAAGACCGCATTGGGTCACTGGAGAGTCTTCACCTATTGGCTGTAGAAAATCTTCCCTGAGAAGCCCCCTCATACGCTTGACATTAGGATTCAGCCTGGGTCTCCTGGCATGCATGCTGGGGCGGGAAGGGGCCCAGTCCCAGCTGTCCAAACAGAGGAGAATTGAATGCCTTTGTCTTGTATGAGACCACCGAGCTCCATGGTGATTTTCAACTCTCACCCAGGGCTCTCTCCCTCCCTCTTTCTTTCCTCTAACTTCTGTTTGTCCGGGTTGGGGAAGAAAGGGCTTATGGTAGATAGGCTGCTGGTTTGGGGGCTGGGTCTCCAACAGAACAAGAAAGGGAAAAAGCCCTAGCTATTATGCCTACTGGGTCCCACCCCAGAGCGTGGTTCCACCTTCTGGTACGTGCTATGGTGCTGTAAGAGTTCCAGGCACGTTATTAGAACACAGATTGAATTCCGTGGAAAACCAGGGGCTTTCACACAACTCTTTTGGTCTGAGTTGTCTCACCTATAATAAATCGCACTTCACAGGGCCAGTGTGGGAAATCAGATGGAATATAGGCTCCTGGTTCGAAATGTACAGTTAAGTTGGTTCATCGGTTCATTCATTTGCATTGAGCTATCCTAACTGGAGCCCAGTTTCATGGGACTTACTGGGATAGTTGCCCTGCGTGCCCTTATATTGGTGATCTTTCATTGCATAACAAACCACCACACAATACAGCAATTGACATCAACCACCATTTCGATTACTCATGATTCTGTGGGTCAGCAGATTGGTTAACGACAGCGAGTGCAGCTGAAGTCATCTGGTGGCAACAGTCTGTAGCTGGATGATCTGAAAAGGCTTCTCGCACGCACTCATGCTCTCTGTTGGCTGTGCAGGGTGTCTCCAGGCTAGCCTGGACTCTTCCCCTGGTAGATGGCTTCCCAAAGCAGCAAGACATAGGGCACGGACCCATGTGCAAGCTCAAGCCTCAGTTTCCCTCACATTTGTTAATGTCCCATCAGTGTAAGCAGGTCACAGGAGGCAATGGGAGAGGCTGTAAAATGAGATGGGATAAGCAAGCATAATTCCCTGGGACCATTTCTGTCAGCATCTTGGAAAGCTATCCTTTGCTTCTCACTGGGTCTCCCCAGTAGACTGGTTTTTCAATGCACATAAATCTGTTGCAAAACTCAGTTTGGTTAAACTCAGTATAAATTTTGTTGAAAGCCCCTCCCCTCCCACACACGCACCCCTTCTTGCTGGCTGGTAAAAATTTAAATTTTATTCTTAGTTGCTTCCTCTTCTTCTACTCTTCCTCTTCCTTCTACTTCCTGGTAGCCCCATCCAAGTTCCAGGGCTGGGGAGACATTTTCTGCTATGGGTTGTCAGTCTATTCATAACCACATCTGTGGGATGTTCTGGTTCTTCTATCAAGGGTCCATGCAGGTCCCCTGAAGTCTGGCCACCTCTCAGCTACTATTCTGCTGCTCTCTGGTGCTCTCAGTTTTGTACCCCTATGCCCTCACTAGGCTGTGAGAATCTCTATGGGGCTGCTGAAGGACCTGTCCATACATTATGCAGTTCTTTTTTCCCCGAAGTCTTGCTAACTTTTGAGTTCCACACAGGAAATAAGACAAGAGTCTTTCATCTCAACTTTTCTGGAACATCTGTCCTGAACTCATGCTGATTAAAAGATAAATGAGTACCTTCTTCAGAGATCCACAATGTTGATGCATTTATGCCTTCCTTGGTAGTTCCCCCACCCCATGGACTCTTTCTAGTTAGAAGTAAGTAGAGCCTGGCCCTTACTCACTTGATTGTTTCCTAATCTACTATTCAGGCCCAGAGTCCTCCTGTTGCCCCCGAGGACTGGCTTTCTGAAAACTGAGAACAGAAAATCTTCTGGTTCCTCTCCCTTTCTGGGGCTCATTTCACTCCCGAGACGAGGAACTCAGAAAATTTTAATTTGAGCAAGAGAATGTCCATTCTTGGGAATGGAGAGTGAGGACATGTTCATATTTCAAAATATTACCCCAGGACACTTGCTTCCTGTTTCCCATGTGAAAGGATTTCAATCTAAAGTAGAACTGGAAGATAAGAATTGGAGCATCTCATGCATGGTCCCTCAGAAGAATGGAACTTAGGAACTGAGAGACTGATTTATTTTTATTAAATGCCTGATTTACAGAAGACTGAGATTTATCTCCTGACCAATGAACATCTGCCCAGAATCCCTCTCCATCCTCAAGCCAGTGAACTTACTGCTTGAACTCTGGGTGGACTTCCCCCCCTTTGCATGTCTGGTCCATAAATACAGCCTTCCCCAAACCTTCAGTGGGCTTGCCTGGCCCTTACTCACTTGATTGTTTCCTAATCTACTATTCAAGCCCGGAGTCCTCCTGTTGCCTGTTCTGACAGCATGCATTTCCCGAATTGCATTTCCTCTGCTGTTCCTGAATAAGCTCAATTTCTGGTCATTTGATTGTGCCTCATTTTGCCTCCGTATTTAGGTTGATCTCAACTCCAAGGGTCCAGAATCAAGCCCACGCTTCCCCCACCTAGTAGTGCTCCTTGGAAATGCTCGCTCCTAGGATGCATTTTGTTGGGCTGCAAGCGGCATTTACTCAGAAGAAGGTATTGGAATTGAAGGAATGGAGTTTTATTTTGTTGGGGAGCAGTCATTTTCTAGAAAGATCATCTTAGTATCTTGATCCATATAGTCCTTTGTCTGGACCATGGTTTCATCTGATTCTTTTTTTTTTTTTTTCACGATTACTGGTAATTTTTAAAAATGTCTACAGTTTTGTGTTAGTTTTCTATTGCTGCATAACACATTACCACAAATGTTACCATTCATAGTGTTGCTTATCTCAGAGTTTCCATGGGTTAGGAGTCTGAGCACAGCTTAGCTGGGTCCTCTGCTCAGGGTCTTGCATGCGGCAATCAAGGGCTTTGGTCTTATCTGAGACTCAGGGTTCTTGTCCAAGTTCATGTAGTTGTTGGCAGAATTCATTTTCCAGCAGCTGTAGACCTCATAATGTCTCACTCCTTCAAAGCCAGCAGGAGATGTTTTCATTTACTTAGGCAGACCCATCCAGGATAATGTCTCTTACGATTAACTTGAAATACATGAATTTGGAACCTTAATTATATCTGTAAAATCCCTTCACTTTTGCCATATACCTTACTAGATGGAAATCCGTCACTATTCACAAGTCCCCCACTGCACCCTGCCGCACTCCAGGGGAGGGAATTATAGGGGACGTGCACACCAGGGGGCCATCCTAGAATTCTGCCTACCACACACTTACTGATGCTTGGGCCAGGCACCATGCTAAGCACTTTTATAAACACTGCATTTTTGTGAAAATGAGCAACTAAATGATATCACTTGTCTGAGGTCATTATTAATAACATCAGTCTCCTGCTTTAATTGATGTGGTATACTGCCTTATACTCCGGTACAAGAGTGCTTTTTTAGCCATTAGAGGAGCTGTGTTAAACCAGACAAACACATGGGGTGCCTGGGTGGCTCAGTTGCAGGGCGTCTGCCTTTGGCTCTAGTCGTGATCCCAAGATCCTGGGATTGGGCCCCGCATCGGGATCCCTGCTCAGTGGGGCTGGGGAGGGGGTGCTGCTTCTCTCTCTTCCACTCCCTCTGCTTGTGTTCCCTCTCTCACTGTGTGTGTGTCTCTCTCTCTTTCTGTCAAATAAATAAATAAAATCTTAAAAAACAAACAAACAAACAAATTAGGAAGATACCATAGAACATCCATAACACCCCATCAAAACATAAAAGGCCATGCAGAGACCATGTTAAGGGCTCTGGCCAATGATTGAAAAGGAGTCAACGGAAGCATTAATTGAGGACATATGTGAAACACATTAGACTAGATTTTTCAAAAGAGATTTATTTATTTATTTATTTGGGGTGGGGGTGGTTGGAGGAATAGAGAGAATCCTCAAGCCGACTTCCTGCTGAGCTTGGAGCCCAACGTGGAGCTCTACCCACAACTCTGAGATCATGACCTGAGCCAAAACCAAAAGTCAGACATTTCACCGACTGAGCCACCCAAGTGCCTCTAGACTAGGTTTCTAAAAATAGGATTCAACTTTCAGGTCTCCAATAGCCCTGCAAGTAGGTATCGGCATCAGTGTTTTGTTTTGTTTTGTTTTTAAGATTTTATTTATTTATTTGACAGACAGAGATCACAAGCAGGCAGAGAGGCAGGCAGAGAGAGAGAGAGGGAAGCAGGCTTCCTGCGGAGCAGGGAGCCCGAAGCGGGGCTCGATCCCAGGAACCTGAGATCATGACCGGAGCCAAAGGCAGCAGCCCAAACCACTGAGCCACCCAGGCGCCCCGGCATCAGTGTTTTGATAGGCGTGGAAACTGAGGCTCCTGGCCAAGATCACAGAGCCTGTAAACGGCTAAGAGGAATCCTGATCTGAGAGCGTCATAGCAAACATCCTGCCATTAATACAGGTGGACAGAAGTGCTTCTCAAGATGCACCGATTCTGTATGTTATAAATACCTCCAGTCCTCGGAGCCTTCTCTCTTTTCTGGACTGGAGATGCAACCCAAGGAGGGACAGAGACTTTGAATTACATTGATTTGTGGGACTCCCTGCCGTTTAAATGCTCAGGCTCATCTTGGGGAACTGAAGCGGTACAGCAACTCTCCTGTGAGCTGTGCTTCCTCCCTGGGGGAGAGGATTAGCCTGCGATGCTCCCCTCAGCTCTAGAAACGTCAGCAGGCACACCCCCACAGTGCAGCGGTCTCTCCGGACCCACCTCCACTCGCAGCCCATGGCAGTGCCAGCGGCTCCCGCTGAGCTACTCTGTCCCTCTTTGTTTAAGACACACTAACAACATTTCCATTTAGCACATCTTTCTTCTAGAAAATGTCCTGACAGCTTTACTACTTTGGCTCCTTTATAGGGCAGTGGAAGACTGAGGGCAGGAGAAAATCAATAGCCGGCAATAGCGGATGCCGGAGAATGCTCAGCCCCTGTGCTCCCTGACACCTGCACGGCCCTCCACCCACTTCTGTGGCCTGGCCCTGGCCCCAGGCAGAGCTACCACCACTTAGCTTTAAAAGTGTGCTGCCCAGACCTGGAGGGCATCCCAGTGGGGCTGACTGGATCCAGGGAGCTCCACGGAAAGGTCATGACCATGGATTCATTTGCTCAGGACCTCCAGGCTGCTGGGAAGAGGTGGGATCCAGCTGGGGGCATGAAAGACTCTTTGTATCTAAATGGTTGGCACAGTGTTGCTGTCCCTCCCTCCAGTGGGGACACTCAGAATGGAGTAAGGTTGTTAAGCAGAAACCAGTATTTTCCAGGCAGGCTGGCGGCACAGGTCAGCAAGAAGCAATGATGGGATGTAAATCATTGTGACAAAGTCAGCCTCTTCAACCTGGGAGAGCTCTGCAGTCCTTTACGGAAGAAGCCAGTGGCAATCCTTTTGCAATAGCTGAGTGTATCAAATCAACGTATTGTACACCTTGAACTCACACAATGTTATGTCAATTATACCTCCATAAAGTTGAAAACAAATAATTTTTTAAAATGATAGCTCAGTTAAAAAAAAATAAAGGAGCTAGAGTTTCCATCTGCTGACTGCCCCCATCAGGAAGAGAATACCTTTCACTTACTGGGGGCTGGGGTAATGACCATAGCCCTGAAACTGGCCTCTCCCAGCCAGCCCCAGCGGAATCCCCCCAAATGACAGATGGTTGGGAAAAGAGTAAATAGTAACATTCAACCCCTTCTTAAGTGAAACTCCTATGAGAAGAAAGTAATTTCCTTCATGGTGTTATAGTAAATTCCCAAGCTGCTGTATTGCTGTATGGTAAGTGAGTAAATGACTGTTAAAAGAAATTGTCCTCTTGTGGCTTGGACTATCTAATGCAAATTCCCACCAGAAGGGCTCTACCAACTTACATTGTCACAGGAAATGGGACCTGCTTCCCCAAGGACTCGGGTTCCTGCGTTCAAAATTTTCTGACTGCCTTCACACCATTTTCATTGTTAATTTGCACTTCTTTGCTTATCAGTAAGGGTAAATGCTATTTTTTTTTTTTTTTTTCAGATTTGTGCTCCCTTTTGGAGGTTTGGGTGATTCCCTAACCTGATGATAGAAATGGGTGCGAGGTGCTCTTGAGATACCAGTGGGAAGAAAGAAAAAGGATGAGAAATAGGAAAAGGGAAAAAATCAGAAAAATTTCTGCACTGAAGTGAAGCAAGTCCCACAGGTACAAAGCAAGCGAAATCTGGAGTCAAGCCCCACCCATGGCGCCCGCGTCTCCCCTCCCCCATTCACAACACAGCTCTACTATTTAACAGACATGTAATCTTTTTTTTAATTTAAGATTTTGTTTATTCATTTGACAGAGAGAGAGAGCACGCACAAGCAAGGGGAGCAGGAAGCAGAGAGAAAGGGAGAAACAGGCTCCTTGTGGAGTAGGGAGCCCAGTGGGGGCTCGATCCTAGGACTCTGAGATCATGAGCTGAGCTGAAGGCAGATGCTTAACTGACTGAGCCACCCAGGTGCCCCTAGGTATGTAACCTTGGGAAGTCACTTTATGTCACCTGGATATATTAATAGTTCCTGATTCATGGGATTATTTAAAGATTAAATGAGCTAATGTATGAAAAGTACCTCCCTTACAGACTAACCATTATAATAATAATTATTACAAATACATAATTGTTCTAAATATAATAATTAAAAATACATAATGTTTGCTATGAATATTATAAATGTTTACTAATATACGAAATAAGAGTATATTTATAATTTTTATTATTACGGTTATTATTATCCAAGCATTATCCTAGGCAGTTTCCATAGGTATGTATGAATATATTTATAACAATAAAGCAGCAGGATAGTGAATGGAGTAGTGTGTCTAAAACTGGACATGCCTGAGATGAGTCCTAGATCTATTATATACTAGCTATAATAGTTAAATACTTTGGGATTTGATGCTCTTATGTATTAAGTCAGAATAAAAATAACTGGCTTACAGATTGTATCTAAAAATGAAATAGCATAGGGGTGTCTAGATATCTCAGTCGGTTGGGCGCCCAGCGTTGGTTTCACCTCAGGTCATGGTATCAGGGTCATGAGATCAAGCCCTGTGTTGGACTCCCTGCTCAGTGCAGAGTCAGCTTGAGGTTCTCTCTGTCCCTCTGCCCCACCCGCCCCCCACTCACACACTCTTTCTTGCAAATAAATAAATAAAATCTTTTAAAAAACTCAGGTAGCATAGACAAAACCCTTGGCCCAGTGCTTGGTGAGTGGGAGTTGTAGTAGTGCTAGCTGTAACAACTAATACTCAGTGAGTATTGCTACAACAGGCAGTGTCTAAGTACTTTACATGTATCTCATTTAATCCTTAAAAAGCCTTGTGAGGTAGGTGTTCTACCCATTTTACAGATGAGGCAACATGAGGCTTTGTACCCATTTTACAGAAGCTTAAATCGGGCTCATGTAACTTACATTAGATCACAGACCTCGTGACAGAGTTAGAATTTGAACCCAAATCTCTTCAACTATTGGCACGTAATAGCTTTTAGTAAACTTCTTCATCTGCAATTTTAAAATTATAGTACTTTATTCCAACTTTATTTTTCCCACTTTTCACCTAAAAGTACTCTTGGCTTCCTCTCTCTACTGTGAAATCCTAGAGCTTGCTCTTGCCTCAGTTCCCACAGTGCTTTCCCCTATTCCCTAGCTTGCCTCTCCCCTTCCCCAGGCCCACCTCCAAGCACATGGTACACCCTGTAGAATGTGAGGCCCTCCTAGCTCACCCTCCCCACTCTGTACCAGTCCTTCTCTGCACAACCTGGGACCCAGGCTCCCCTCTGGGGTATGCTCTGTTCCTGCTTTGCACTTACAACCAATCCCATATGCAGAAGTGCTTGGCCCAGTGGCAGCCCTGAGTTTGGGGGCTTGTCATCCATCTCCTAGTGCTGGTCCTTGGACTCTAAGGCACCCCCCAGGCTCTGGTAACACAGCCTCCAAACCTATCTTCAGCCCACCTCTGGTGATTTCTCTGCACCCCTAGCCTGCTTCCAGGATGGAGGGGAAGACATAGTCTTAATGCTGTGATGAACTTGTCTTCCACTCCTCTGGCCCTTAGGTACGCCCATCTATGCCTATGCTCAGAGTTGCAATGTTAACCTCAAGAACATTCCCATTAAGAAGATGCTTTCATTTCAAGCCTAGTGAGATAAACACCCTGGAAATCCTGCAGATAAGACCTGATGCAGAAGTGGGGAGGCGAGCAAGGAGGGGTCCATTCACTTTGAGGCTGACCCTACTGATGGACCCAATGGCTACATAGTCTTCACACTGAAAATGGAATCCATCTCCACCGCACTTAATGCTACCAGCTGTGTGCCCAGCTTGTGCAGGGCCCTGGGACCACAATGACTAGAAAGACCCAGTCCTTTTTTTCAGGGAGCTCTCGTCCATCTGGTCCACATTCAAACTGGTTCAAGTTCATGGTAGTGCTAATCTTCCTCTTATACATAATTATATTCTATGTATAGGTTTTATTTTTAAACAATCCACTAGAGAGCCATGCCACCTGCGTGGATTATCTCTTACAGCACTTAGCTTGGTGCCATGGGTCTGAAGGCAATTAATGTAAGCTCTTGGATGATATTGAATTTCCTGGAAGCTTCGGGCATTTTCTTTCAGTCATTCTAGTTAGTGTCTTAATGTGATAATAGGTTGATTGATTTTTATGTGAGTCTTAATCACCCATCAGATGCTCAACTTGAAATTCAATTCCAGCTCCACCAACCATATGACCTTGGGCAGGTTGCTTAACCTTTCTCAACATCAGTTTCCTCGTCTGGTAAAATAGGAACAATAAAACCGCCCACACGGGCTTGATGGGATAATATAATTAAATAGAATTCCAGCCAAAAGGTTATATACAACCTTAACATGCTATTTAGTTCAAATTTCTTTTCTCTTTTTTCTTTTCCTTCCCCTCTCCTTTCCTCCCCCCTTCTCTTCTCTTCTCTTGTTTCTTTCTTTCTTTCTTTTTCTTTTTCTTTTTTTTTTTTTTTTGGCACATACCATGGTCCACATACGTTGCTAGATCTTGGGAATACTAAAAGAAGAACACACAGTCTCTCTTCCCCACAAAATCCACAGTCTGGTGGGCAGAGACAGTTGTAAGCAAGCAGCGATGATACACATAGATCTCTAAGAGAGGCTCTTTAGAGACAGCAAGGTAAGAGGGAGTAGATACTTACTACGCATCAACTATGTGAGTGTGAGGGCCCTGAGGAGAGTCAGTGTGGTGTGTATTTGTATGTGTGTGTCCCCACATTCACACACCTTCTGGACTTCACCTTCTTCATGGCTGGATTCCCCGGATGTCTGACTTTCCTGTAACAAGTATCAGGAAGCCAAACTTGATTTTTTTTTTCCTCCGGAGCAGCCTTGTCCGCAAGAACGGCAGGGAATGCTGATGACCGCTTAACACATTCTGAAGCCATCAGCCAAATCTGGGGCCGGATAAATATGCAAAGAAGGGCTCCCTGTTGACCATTCCCCTGAATGCTTTTCCCAGCCCTGCTGTCTCCTGCTGCCCAGTAACCCGTTGCCGTGGGAGACAAGTGTACTTAGTGTGACAAGTCACACCACACCCCAAGCCTCCCCAGTCCCATGTCAGCCTGATCCCAGTGCAACAGCCACTCCGCCAAGTTATGGAAGACAGAATGCATTTCTGTTTAAATGCATCACACACTATGAGATCTTCCTTTGCATAATGGTATGGCCTCTTCCCTCCTGGCAAGAGCCTGCAGAGGAATGGATCTTGCCTGGCTGACACCTTCATAGATGCCTCGGTTGATTCCTTTGCTGCTACCCCCATCTCCTGGGTGTCAGGTTCCAAAGGCACCCGAAAATAAGCCTGGATGGGCCCCTTTCTTGATGAGACAAGAGACACTTACAGAATACAAATAGCTACCCTGCTTTAGGCTCCCCAGGAGCACAGAGATGGAAGGAGAAGAGAGAGACTGAAGCCAGATTTTAAGACTTCAGTCATAACTTTCGATGGATAGGGTTGGGATACAAGGAGGCAAACAGACTTAGCTACTCTGCAGCTTAGCCTGACTTTTTTCCTTTCTTGCAGAGACAAATTGCAATATTTGGCGGCCCTTATATTTCACATGCCCTTGTAATGTTTTGCTTATAAGGTTTATTATGAATAAGAACAGCTAATATTTATTGAATGATAATTACATGTCAAGCACCTGGTATGTGTTTATCTCCCTTACAGTAACTCTACGAAGTAGGTCACTGGATTAGTTTCTCTTTACAGAGTAAGCATTTGAGGCTTAAAAAGTGCAATTCTTTTGCCCAAAATCATGTCCAAAGTGGGGGAGGCAGTGTTCAAACCTAGGGTGTCTAACTTCAGATGACTCGAACTTAACTCTTGCATGATACTGTTGTTAGAGAAGCAGCCTGGGAGAGTGACAAGTTACTAAAGACCACCCTGCTTTGCTATTTAGCACCTGCATGACCTTGGACAGGTTACTGAAGTTCTAGTACCAGGAGCAGTAGTATTCAGGGATTCAATGCAGATAAAACATTTAGGATCTTGCCTGGCACAAAGTATGGATCCAGCATACATGAGTTATTTTTATCAACAATACATCCTTCTAAAGTTACGGGCCTTGTCTTAGTCCCCTTTGAATCTTTATCACCAATACACAGCACGGCACAAAGCATGTACTAGAAACCAATTCAACATTATCGGGATAAATGAGTGGATTCAGTATTCTAGAAGGCAGCTATAATTAAAATTTAAAAGTGCTTCATTATTTACAAAATGATGTCATTTAGTTTAATCTGGTGTAAGGTTTGTGTTTGATTTAAAATAGCAAGAAAATTGGACCCAACGATTTTGATTCCTAGGTAGAGACTCAAGAGAAAGGAACACATATGTCCACACAAAAACTCATCCATGATTGTTCGCAGCAGCACTATTCATAATAATCAAAAGATGGAAACAGCCCAACTGTCCATATCAACAGATGAATGGATAAGCAAAATGTGGTATAGCCACAAGATGGAATATTATTCAGTCATCAAAAAACCCAAAGTACTGATAAATGAATGAACCTTGAAAAGGTGAAAGAACCAGTCACAAAAGACCACATACTATAAAATTCCATATATATGAAATATCCAGAAAAGGCAAATCTGTAAAGACAGAAAGTAAAGATAAAAAGAGGAAGGTACTGAGGTTTCTTTGGGGGTAATAAAATTCATTGTGGTGATGGTTGTGCAACTCTGTAAAGAGATGAAACCATTGAATTGTACACTTCAAATGGGTGAAATACAGAGTATATGAATTCTATCTCAATAAATAGAGCTGTTACCATAAAAAAAAAGTCAATAAAGTAATGTAACTCGAAATCAGAAGCTAAACAGCAGTGAGCTCACGATCTTAGCAGACTCCCTATTCTGCCACCACGCTGACTCAGGCCGCCTTGGCCACCTGCACGGGGGGTGGAGGGGGATGAAAAGACCAACCATCTGTCATTGTTCAAGACAAAGTGGGAAAAAATTAACTAATGATTATTCTTCTGTTCGAGACAAGTTGCTCTTCAAATGCTTCTTTTTTATTTTTGCCTCCTGTCTAGCTCTGCGGGGCCAAATGAAAGGCCAGTAGGCTGGTCAGTCCAATGCAGAAATGCAAGGTGTGAAATGAAGCCGTAGCAACAGGCTGGTCTTTCTCAAAATTAAATGCAAGCTCCAAGGCTGGAAATCAAGGCTGGAAAGGCTAAATACCAAGTCTATTAATCACTTGCAAGTCCTTTCCTTTTCACGATCGTGTCTCAGAAACAAATAAAAGCTCGATGCTCGGGCATACTCACTGCATCCTTTGTCTTAATGATGTCTTTCAAAACTCAAGCAAATTGCTGATGGAAGGGAGCAAAGGCAGGATTCTAATTAAGCTGCCCCAGTTTGAAAAGTTGCAGAAGATTGCCAACAGGATTTCAAAACCTGCAGGTATTTAAAAGTAAAAACAGATGAGAAATGAGGCTTGCAATTCATGAGAGTAGCTATGAAGGTGTGTAATTATGACTGAGACTGAAATATAATCCTATCACTTGGAAATTTTGTTCTTTGCTCTACTTTTCACCAATCGATGCTATATATAGACATACTCACCAGGGAAATTCCTTCGGCAGAGGTAAAAAAGAAAAATTACACTTTCCCTTTTCTTGAAAACTGTTAGTACAGTTAATTGAAACTCAAATAAATATTTATTTAGGTGGCGAAATTGAGAAGACTTTCAAACGATGTGTTGGTTTCATTAAATGATGAGTGCTGATCTTTATTGCCTCTAAGATCCTCTCATGTTTTATCTCATTTAATTACTGTAGCTACTGTATGAGGTAGGTACCATTATTATTATTACTATCATCATCATCATCACCACCACCACCATCATCATTATCCTACTTTGCAGATAGAGAAAGTAAGGCACAGAGAAGTTAAGTAGTTTGCCCTAGGTTGCACAGCTACTATAAATAACAGAACTGAGGTTTGATCCTGTCTGACTACAGAGCCACATTCTTAACCACTATCACATTCTACCTCTCCAGTAAATTGACAGTTCTTAATTTTACTCTTTTTAAAAAGGATTTTATTTATTTATTTTCCAGAGAGAGAGACAGACAGAACACAAACCAGGGGGAGTGGCAGGCAGAGGGAGAAGCAGGCTCCCTGCTGAGCAAGGAACCTAATGTGGGACTCGATCCCAGGACCTTGAGATCATGACCTGAGCTGAAGTAGAGGCTTAACCAGCTGAGCCACCCAGGAGTCCCTGAATTTTACTCTTGATGCTTCCACTTTGAAGAGTTGAACATGTTAGAACACTGGAAAGAATTAATGCACACAATACTATTGTTTCATTTACTATATGTTGCCATTTTCTTTACATCATACATAATACATGGGATACATACATCTATGTGAAAGTGGTGACTATTGCCCACCATGTGGTAGTATGTGCTTAAGAAAGTTTGCATATGCTATTCCCTTCCCTGGTATGCTCTGCCCTCCCTCTCCTCTGCATTACATAGCTAACATCTACCAATCTTCAGATGTCAACTTAAAATATCACTTCCCATTGAATCAGTATTGTTGTAACATTTGGGTAAATTACCTAGCAGTACAATTGCTGGGTTGTAAGGTAGTTCTATTTTTAACTTTTTGAAGAACCTCTATACTTTTTTCCAGGGTTTATAGCAGCATTATCAACAGTAGCCAAACTATGTCCATTGATAGATGAATAGATAAAGAAGCTGTGGTATATACGCACAATGGAATATTACTCACCCATCAAAAAGAATGAAATCTTGCCATTTGTAACCATGTGGATGGAGCGACAGTATACTATGCTAAGCAAAATAAGTCAGAGAGAGAGACAAATGACATGATTTCACTCATATGGGGAAGTTAAGAAACAGAACAGATGAACAAAGGGGGGAAAAGAGAGAAAGAGAGGGAGAGGTAAACCATAAGAGAGACTCTTCACCATGGAGAACAAGCTGAGGTTGTTGGAGGGGAGATGGTTGGGGGGGATGGGTGAAATAGGTAATAGGGATTAAGGAAGAACTCGTTGCAATCAGCACCAGGTGTTGTATGTAAGTGATGAACCTCTAAATTCTACTCCTGAAACTAAGTCTAACTAACTAACTAGATAACTAACTAACTAACTAACTAAATATATGTATAAAACATCCCAGGCAAGATTTTCTTGACCTCCCCTTCACTCACTCCTCTGTTCACCTACCCTCCTACACTTTGCCTTTGTAGCACTTTCTAAGCTTCTAATCAAATGTAGAACTCGTCGTTCAATGGCTAGCTCTCTCCCCTTCTAGAACACAAGTTCCATGAGGACAGTGCCAGGGCCTGTCTTGTTTGCTACTCTCTTCTGCTTCTCAGAGAACCAGCTACATTTCGCTGATGTGTAAACAGGAAATGCATAAAGGAATGCACGAGACATTATTTGGGGCCTTGTGTGGCTTACATCTCAGTCGTGTTATACAGAAGCACGTGCCTAAAGGGGGAAATGAGTTTAGAAGGAGAAGGAGCTCCTCGGAGAAGGGGCTTGTCAAAGCTACAACATTTGAGCTGGTCCTGAGACAATGAGCCAAGATTCCAGATGGACAACATCCAAGAGCCAAGCATGAAGCTAGGCAAGCACAGCCGGCTAAGTAAACTGCTGTGGTGTGTTCATACTTATTTAGAAAATAAGGTGAGAAAAAAGTAGAACAGCAAATGTTGTTTTTCTGTCACTTGAAAGCATTTAGGAATAGGCTGCCTTTTGGGGCCTAAAGACAAATGGCTTTGCCTGGTCTGAAGACAGCTGTCTTCACATATTGATGAAAATTATAAAAGCCAAGATACAAAATGTAACTCGCGCCTTGAACCGATGTTCCATCCCTCATGGAGAAGAAAAGGAAAAGAGCCCTGGATTTCGGAGAATAGATGTGGAAGGCGTCTCCTTCTCTCCTTGGCCTATTCCCTGTGAGGGTGATGAGGTTGCAGAATGTCCCAGCCAAGTCCGGAAGAGTCTCTTAAAAATCAGTTCGTCACTTTTTAAGCTCAAAATCAATAGAAGAAATCACACAGAGATCAATAGATTTAACTCCATAAAAATTAAAAACTGCTCTATGTCAAAAACTCACACAACCTAAATGAAAGACAAACAATAGACCAAGACAAATATTCCCCACGGCTATGATGATAATGTTATTCCCCACGGCTATGATGATAATGTTATTCCCCACAGCTATGATGATACCAAGAGTCAGAAGCCACAAAGCTTGGGACAAATGATGGCAAAATCCAGTTCAGGCCAGTTCAGTTCCACACCTTTCCGTGGTGCATTCCTGAGGGACTAGAACTGGGGGGTCTGGGGCATTCGGAGCTCAGTAAGATGGTTTCTGTTCTCATGGGGCTCTGCTGAGAGGACAGGATACATAGACGGACCGTTCCATGGCCATGTTGGAAGGGCACAGGAACTCTTGACAAAAGAGAATGATGGACACCCAGTGTGGCCTGAAGTTCAAGGAAGGCTTCCCCCAAGGAAGCCTCTGACCCATCAAAGCTAAGGAGAATTTATCCAATACAAGAAGGGGAAGAGGAGGAGGGGACTTAAAACAGTGAGGACAGTGACCAAAGGCATGGAGACATGAAACATCTTGGTCTGTATGTGTGCACTGGGGGTGGCGACAACTTCTCCAGGGTTCTGGAACAAAGGGGAGTGTTGGGAGTGAGGGAGATGAGGCTGGACAGATAAATTGGGATGCAGACGGGGAGCCACCAAAGCCCAGAACAAGGGCCTGGACAGGGATTTAAGGCAAATCAAGAGACCAGGAAGGAGGTAGGATTGGGTGAGGTTTATGGCATGGTAGCTACAGACTGGTGAGTACAGGGAGGTTAGGACTCTGAAGAAAGTTTTCACGAGCACGCCCTTAGTTTTCATAACTGTGTGGCTGATTCATAGCCTCACCTTGCAAGAAGTGGCGTTTCCTCCGAGGGTGACTAAGCCAGGCTTGCTTGATCTGAGCACAGCTTACACAGGCACCGGTAGTGTAACTGGTCCCAGAGGTGTTTAATGAGGGGACAGGAAATTGGGTTGGTTTTAACACAGGCACCTTACCTAAGACAGTCTTCAACACTCTACCTCCAAGCCAACTCCACCGTTGCATGATGTTTTGGGTGAAAAAATCACATTTTTAAAAAGTGCATTTGGGAAATGGGATTTTAGTGACCCTGGGATTGCCTGACTGGGAGGAACAAATGGATTCTAGAATATGACCAACAGCTATGTGTGGAGGGGGAGGTTCCCCCACCCTCTAGGGGAGGGGTGTGCTTTCACATGTAGGGAGCTGAAGAAGAGGGGTCCCGACAGAGGGACAGAGAGGAGTGCTGACCTCAAGACAAAAGTTGTAAACTGGTACCTTCGGGATATACAGTGGGGTCCTCTGGGAAGGGTTTATCATTTTTAGTTGCTTCTTTCCATAGACCATCTGAATCACTTTTGGTGTACCATTCAATGTTTTCTTCTCCTTTACTGAGATAACTTTGAACATCCCAGCAGGGAGCTTTGAACGTGAGGTGTTGGGAGCTAGAGATTTGAGCAGGAAAGGGAAACACGGTCTTTATGATGTGATCCATCCACTGGAGCCAGTGTAGGCTGGCGGCACCCAGAGCTCCAGCAGAGACGGGAGAGGCAGGAGGTGGGCACCAGGCCCCAATAGCTGCCACATGGATGCCAAGAACAAACTCTTCCCTTTGCCCCAAATCTGTTAGAGGAAGGCCCTTGAAGAGGACAAGCTGACGTTCGGGTCGTCTTTGTATCACTAGAAAAAAAGAAACAGTTGGAAAACCAGAAAGAGACCTGAAAAAAAAATAGGCTTACTTTCATTTTCCATATATTTTATGCAGGGAGGCAGAAAGAACTAGATTAAAATGAGCAAGAGGAGCCTACAAGATCCTTAATTGATAAGGGACGAAGAACTCATTTAATTGGAGGCTGTCCTGAATAATATGCATTGGAAAGTGTATAATCTAAAGTAGCACACAGAATAAGAGAAATAACCATGGAAATAAGGAAGTAGTCAAGAAAAGTTCCATAAATTAAATCAGAGTTTGAAAGGATAAAGTCATGTTAACATTCATTACCATATTTTAATTTCATGGTGATTAAAATTATAATGTAGCATGTATTACCACTTAATTGATCTGCCAACATCAAGTATTTGCAAGTTTCTTTTTGTTCTCCGAAGTCATAAACTATCTATTCTTTGCTGCATAATTTTGGAGGTAATTTCAAACCATAAATATTTCTCTTTATTAAAATTCTCAGGAAATTAGAACCTCGATAGCTACTTATTTATATCTGTTTTGGCAGGAGGCCAAGAAATTCATTTTCTTATATTTTGAATTCTACAAAATTAAAGTGCTAAAGAATATTATCTATTAATCTTCATGCTTCCCTTTATGACAGCTTCACAGTTTAATAGCAATGTTCACAGCTCTGAGTGTGGCTACCTCAACTATGTCCCTTTAAAACTGGGTATTTTTCTTTTTATAGAAAGCTGTCCCTGGTTGAGGACATAGACCCATCTCACTGCCAAGCCTTGAACCTTTTTAGCTTCCAGCCAGCCTTCCCCAGGCAGAATTGCCCCCCACCCTGTACTTCGTGATGCAAATAGCCAGACACCTGGCAATTTTCCAGACCTCCACCTTGCTTGGGTACCCTTACCTCTCACACTGCCCAGCTTTGGATGAGATGATGTCTTGGTACCACCCCTTTGCTGTAATCAGGCCTGACCCCTGAGAAGGCAGCTGCCGCCAGCCCGATTTAGCTCATCCCTCACTGATGAATGTGTGCTAGACCACCATGGTTCTGATGGAGTAAATAAAGGACACATAGGCCACTGTGCAGCCTCATGGGTCTCTTTGGATAAAAATAAATTTAGAAAATTGCAAAACCTTTCAGAGACAATACTTTCCTAATGATTCCTGACTCCTCTGACACCCCATCGCACTGATTAATGGTCATTCAAATTGACCACCTGGCATAGCTCATCGTCAAAATCAAGAAGGACAGATTTTCAAGAGTCAGGTACTACTTTTTGTGCTGTCAGATCCTGCTATGCACCTGCTTGTGTGTTGGGGGGCGGGGCGTGCCTGTGCATAGGCAGCCTTATGACAATTATGAACAGATGCAGTATCTGAATCCTGAAATTTACTGGTGGTCCCTACTCCACATGTGTGTTCTCCAGTACCATTCTCCTTAGCACTTACAAAATTATCCATTACAAAAAAAAATTAGCCATTACAATGAGCTCTCATACATAGCAATATGGTTAGGCTGAGGCGGGTCAAATATTTGAAGGCTATGAAAAATGGAGAAAAGTTCTGTAGAAATCTCTGTAACGAACTATCTGGAGGTTTAAAAAATAAAAACAAAAACAAAACAAACTAGGAGGCAATGGAAACAGCCTATTTTACTTCATTACAAACTATTAACAAAGAAATATCCTACAGTGCTGAGTCTCAGCACGGATTGGATCACACCCCCGAACATTTTTTTAAAAAACCTGGCTCTGATGGGGTTTACAATTGAGCACACATAAAATTCATAACTGAGAACACTGCCCATGGTTGTAGAGGAGAGTCAGGGATTACCTGATGGTAAGAAATAAAAAGCCATTCAAAATGACACAAACCCCAGGAGAGAGCATACTGGAAGCAGACAGGGGATATCTCTTGGGTCCCAAGGACAGAGAGTGTAGCCAGAGGGCCAGTATAAATGAAAGGCAGGATCTAAGGGTAGGGACGGCGTTGTCCCTCAGCTGTTCCCTGTGTGGTGCAGCTCGTTTCAGCTCAAGCAAGAGAGAGAAAGAGAATTGAGTAGGTCACTGGTCAGCCACTCGACTGGACTCTCCTGGGCCATGTGGCTCAGAACTTGGGGTGGGGCAGTTTGGGTAAAGTGGCCTCTTAGCAACAGTGACTTGATGTCACTGTAACAAGCAAGATCTTTGGTCAAGAGGAGCTTTGTGGCGTCCCACTTTTGGCTCTTACTTGGTGGGGAGAGAGTACCAAAAGCTGTGTAAAGAGGTTCGGATACTTCACAAAGGGCCAGTAGGATGTGTATTCCATGGAAAGGGCTGGGAGAGTGTGTGTTTAGTCTGGGATTAGAAAATCTAAAGACTATGGGGCGCCTGGGTGGCTCAGTGGGTTAAAGCCTCTGCCTTCGACTTAGGTCATGATCCCAGGGTCCTGGGATCTAGCCCCGCATTGGGCTCTCCGCTCAGTGGGGAGCCTGCTTCCCTTCCTCTCTCTCTGTCTGCCTCTCTGCCTAATTGTGATCTCTGTCTGTCAAATAAATAAATAAAATCTTTAAAAAAAAAAAAAAGAAAGAAAGAAAATCTAAGGACTGTAGGGAGAAATTCTAGCTTGGGGTGAGGGTAAGGACAGAACCAAGGGCCTATGTGAGCCTCTGAAAAATGGGAGTGACCAGAGTAAGGTCACAGGAAGACGGATATCAGGAGAGGAGTAAGGAATCAATCAGAGAGTTAACTCATCATCTCAGTCAGAGACATTTAATTTAATTCTCTCATTTCATTCTGGCAACAAACCTCCTATACAGTTAGAGGTAGCACTGTGAGGCAATTACACACCCAACCTCTAGAGTCCGAGGCCCTGGCTCCAAATTCCAGTCTTGCCACTCCCCAGGGGTAGAATCTTGGGCTAGTCATGCCTGAATTCCTCGTCTGCAGAACCCCAGCAAAGAATTAACTCCAGTTCATCTGTCCACTCTGGGGTTAAACAGGATTGGGAGGGGAAGGGAGAAGAGGTCAAAGAAAGCAGACTAACCTTTGCTGAGTGATCTGTTAGGAACCAAAGCCTACACAGATGCTTTTATATCTTGGTAAATTCCCAAATCTTCAGATAAACTAGGAAATCTTAGCTGTGTCTCTCTAGCTCTGACCCCCTCCCCCAGCTCTTCAATCATCCCCATTCATTATTCTACAGCTCACATGGCTATTCTCCTCGTGGAGAGATGATCATGCCTCTGCTTTAGTAGGTTCTGTGGGTCCTCATGGCCTACATCACACTCTAGTAAGGCACAGAGGGTCCTGACCCAGACGACCCCTGCTGCTTTCTCAATCTCACTTCCTGCTCCCCATCTCTCCCTGACGTCCCAAACTGCCTTTCTTGGTGACATCGTTCTCCTACTGTCTGTGTGCTTTTCACATACATTTCCCTTTGCCTGAACCATCCTCTCTCTCTCTCTCTCTCTCTCTCACTCTTCCAGTGAAAGTTCATCAGTTATTCAGCAGCTCGGTAATATATCCGTGGATTCCTTGGGCTGTTAGAGGCTCCCTCCTTCCTAATACTCTGGCTGTGCCTCTGCCACAGCTCCTGGGATATACTACGTGTGCATCTGTCTGTCCTCTCTGGACATTTTTTGCCTGGCCACCTAGCTCACCAGTCTCTGACAATCCAGAGGGCAGGCCTTGGGGCTTCTCCGACCCCACATCTCCAGGACCTCACACACTTCCTAGAGTGGGTGGTAACCACTGCCTGTTGAATGAATAGGACCACTGGAGATTTCACACTCACAGCTGGTCTCCACTGGTTATTTTGCAAGGACTTGATTCGACTTCCTGGGGTTGACGCTTAATCATGTTTAGAGACAGAAGACAACGATAGATATGGAATATTGTTGCTGTGGAAACAACTTGGAAAATGACTTTCTTTTCTACTGTGTATAAATGCAGGAGTGGTATTGCATGGGTCAGCTGAACGTGAGTACTTACACTACGGCACTCAAAGCCCGGAGTGTGCTCCCAAGGTGCTCTGCGGCGGCCAGCTGTGCGGACCACTGGACACGCTCCAGGGACCTTTCTAGCATCTAATTGTTCTCCCTTCGATAGGCAGTCACTGGGTTAAATATTATTTTCTGGGCATCCTACAATGAAATTATTGCATTTTAGTGGATTTCTGCTTGGGGATTTAAGATGTTTTAAAATCATACCGTGTAACAATTTTTTGAGAGAGAAGGGAAAAAAAACCCACACTTACCCATTATTTTTAAAGGTTCCTTTCAAAAGCCTCTATTCTGTCTTATGTATTTGGGATCAGCCCACCTGGAAAGTCTTTCTTGAGAGTCTATAGAAATATTTCCCCTTTCCTGCCATAAACTCCTACAAGAACGAAACTTAAAAATAATAACAAAATACTTTGCATTTTGTGATATTTCCCCTTGCGGGGTGATTCTTTGTGTAACCAACATGTCTCTTGACTGATTACCACTGTTCCTAAAGGAACATGAAGAAATTTTCTTACTGTTTTCACCTTACTTGACTAAAAGCCCTTTTTCACATATCAAAATCTCCATGTCTTCTCTGATTTGTGGGGTTCTCTAACTTGACTTTTACCATAGTGATAAATTTCCTAGCTCTCCATCTCAATTGTAGTGTCTGACCCAATATCCTTGCCTCAAAAATTGTTTTAAAAAATGGGGAATTTCTCATTTTCACCTATATAGATGCTATATAATTCTAGCATTAAACAAAGACTGTATGACAGTATTCTAACTTTCTCTAAAGGCTTTCATACAGTAGGTGCCTCTCATGTCATAGATGTATAATTCATTTGTAAGCGGATTTGACAAAGAAAAGATAAAACTGAACTCATTGGGTTGTTCAGAGGATATCATTAGAGAGAGACTATGGATAGCGTAGGGTTCAATGGGGCTCCATCCTCTTCCCTCTGCATGCTCTGTACTAGCCCTCGGTGACCCCCATTCATTCTGGGGTGTATCCCCGCAAATACATGTACTTCAGATTTTGCCCACGAGTTACCAGTCTACACACTCAGTTTACCTGGATTTCCCAGTCACCTCTAACACAATATATATAACACTAAATTACCCTTGGTCTCTCCAAATTGGTTTCCCTTCCAGAATGTCCACATTGGTGAGTGCACTGCCCCCATCCCCTTCTCGCTCTTGCCCAGCCTTCATTTCCGATCCACCACCAAAGCCCTGCCATTCTATGGCCAAGCCTGAGAGGACCCCTCACTCATCTCCATCCTGTGTCTCCACCTTGCCTAAGGCTGTCGATCTCTCTCACCTGGGCTCCTGCAGCAGGTTCTGGGGGACCCCTGCCTCCAGTCTCTCCCTTCACTGGAGCCAGTGCCCTCACCTTCCCACCTTTCTCCATTTCACAGCCCTCTTCTCCTCACAGCGAAGCCAAGTTCTTCACGATCTTCAATCCTTTCTCTGGTCACCTCTCCACCTCTTCCAACTTTCCTAACATCCCACTCTCCGGTGGCACCAGATGCTTTTCGTTCTTCCAGTACCCTGTGTTTCTCTTATCTACAGGCCTTTGCACTCACTCAGACTTGCCTGACTGGGAGTTATTAAACTACAAATAGAAAAAAAAAAAAATCCTAGGATTTCTCTTCTGGCTCTTTTTCATAAGGAAGTGTCTTCACTCACCTCTCCCTTGAACGCCAGACCATATTTCTAAGTGTCCTCTTGCCCAGCCTCCCCTTGGATGTTTAACAGACATCTCAGAATCAACGATGCCCTAACCCATCTTCCCTGTTCGCTGACACCACCGCTCTCATAACACACATCACCCCTCACACACGAGACCCTCTACTTGTTTGTTCTGTTCACCATGTGTCTCCTCATGGACGGTAAACTCCAACTGAGGGGGCAACTTTTGTATTTTGCTCAATAATGAGTTCCCAGGGCCTAGTATGGTTCTCAACTATTGTGGACTGAAGGTCTGTGCCCACCCCTGCCAAGTTCACATGTTGACGCTCTATCCCTCACCCCCACTGCTATGATGTTATTAGGAGGTGAGGCCTTTGGGAGCATTAGATAGGTCATGAGGGTAGAGTTCCCCTAAGATGGGATCAGTGCCCTTGTAAGAGTTACAAGGGAGCTGGTTTCCTCTGCTCGGTTCTTTGCCAGGTGAGGATACCTTGAGAACATGGCAGTCTGCAACCTGGACGGGTGGCTTCCCCAGAACCCGACAGTGCCCACACCATGATCTCGAACTTCTAGCCTCCAGAACTGTGAGAAATAAATTTCTGTTGTGAAAAGCCATTAAGTGTGTGGTATTTTGTTATAGCAGCCAGGACGGATGAAGATATTGACATAGAGGGGACACTTGATAAATGTTTGTTGAATGAATAAATGGCCCTAGAGCAACAGAATGAAGGTGGATTGAAACTTACCCAGAATTCCTCAGATCTGGATAGCCACGGTGCAGCAGAAAGATCATAGATTCTGTCGGCAGATCAGTCTGGTTGTATGACCTAGGGGAACTCATTTAATCTGAGACATTTTTCTCAGTTGGCAAAATGAAGGTAAGATAGCTCACAAGATGGTTGTGGGCTAATTGATGTAATTGGCTTTCACCGAACTGTGCTTGGTCCTAAATAAATATATTCTATTCCCAAATTCTGGTCTGACAAAGACTACCAGAAGCCTTAAACACTTGGCAAGGTTAGCAAGCCTTTTCTAAAGCAGACCTCTGATGAGGCAACTCAACAATTAATCAAACTGTGTTCTATAAGGAGCTCATTTTATTAAAAGTATGATAGGTCTTCTTGGGTGGAATGGGGTTTCGTGTGAGGGTCAATTGAAAAGCCTATTCTTGTAAACCGTTGCTCAAGGCATGGTCTCCTTGAGAGGAATTGGGAGCATGAACTCCCCTCTCCAACTATTTCTCCCAACTCACTAGAAAGTGTTTATCTGAGACATTGTTTATTGAGCTTGGCGGACTGTGCTCTGCCCTCCTGTTTTATGCCTAATAGCTGTGCGATTATTTATAAAGTTCGTTTGCTGTGGTGTGGCCACCTGTCTTCCAAGTGGCTGAGATGGGAAGTGAGTTGGCACTAAAGAGCCCAGCCATGCTAGGGAGAAGTCCCAAGGTTCTGGAGAAATGAAGTGAAAAATGCACTTTTGCCTGGTGCTTACGATGGTCAGGGCAAAATAGAACAGTCCCCTTCTGGGGTGAACTCGTTAAGGTGCAATTGTGGGGTGATGTTTGTAGACACACTGATGCTTGTTGACATTGCAGTGACCCACAGGAACCAAGCAAATTAGACAGGGAGGGAACTGACACATCCCATCAGAATCACAGACTAACACACCTCAAATGAAACAGTAGGGGTCTTTTGTTTCAAAGACCAGAAGAAATGAAGCACAGAGAGACAAAGTGACTGGGCAAGGGTCACACTGTTGATAGGGAGCAGAAAGACAACTCAAACCCTGGTCTGTGGCATCTCGGGCCTGTGCCTTTCCTACCACAGGGTGCACAGAGCAGGGGAAGAGAGGGCTCTAGCTAAGTGACTGGAGTTTTCAACGAAATTTTTAAGATTTTCTTCACAGTAGGATTACAATGACCTAAATAAGCTTAGCATCCAATAAATGAGATAATGCATACAGAAGTACCTTGTCCATTGTAAAATATTGCCTAACTATTGGGTTGAATGGCTGATTAAATCCATGGGATGAATAAAGGAAATAGTCTGACCAGATGGATATACTCGTGTAGGGTTACACGTCATAATTTAATGGCAACCTAACACAGCAGTGATTTTACCTGCTTTGCCAGCTGTTCTGCTGACTCTTCGTTGCTGACTCCAGAGGAGGTAACATTCTGATCGCAAATCTGTACAAGGAAAATGTGCAGGAAAGTTAATTTGTACCTGGTGCTTTTTACTAAGATTTTTTTTTTCAATTATAAAAAGAATGCAGAAATGTTGTGGTTAGTACACCGGGGAAATACAGCAAAATAGAAAAGAAACTTAAAATTACCTGCATTTGGAAACAGAAACTACTTAAATTATAATAAAAAGATATTTGCAGGGGCGCCTGGGTGGCTCAGTGGGTTAAGCCTCTGCCTTCAGCTCAGGTCATTTCCTGGGATCAAGCCCCGCATTGGGCTCTCTGTTCAGCAAGGAGCCTGCTTCCCCCCATCTCTCTCTGCCTGCCTCTCTGCCTACTTGTGATCTCTCTCTGTGTGTCAAATAAACAAATAAAAAAATCTTAAAAAAAAAAGATATTTTCAAAAGATACTACCCTTTAAGTACATCGTGTGTGCGGGTCAAAAACCCCTATCTATAAACAGCAGTGTTCAATGACTATTTTTTCCATTAATCTTTAAGAATACTGCAATTGATTCTATATTATTTCTTTATACGAACTATCAGACCTTCTTTATCTACCTGCCTACTGTTGACCATTTATCATGTTACCAGAGTTTCCATATTATAAATATTTCTGAAATGAAAATCATCCTTCCTGGGCCACATTTCAGATATTTATCTTTCCCAGAATAGATTCTAGAAGCTGGATTATGAGCTCAAAGCTATGATTTTTTTTTTTTTTTTTAATCAGATGCAGAGTGAGCACAAGCAGGCGGAGAAGCAAGGAGCCCGACGTGTGACTTGATTCCAGGACCCTGAGATCATGACCTGAGCTGAAGGCAGCGGCTTAACCGACTGAGCCACCCAGGTGTCCAGACATGTTTTAATGCTCCTTCTGAGGATACTCAAGTGCTCTTCAGAGAATGTGACCTATTTATCCTCGCACCAGCCCTGTGGACAAATATACATCTCACCACAGCCTTGTGAGCATTATCATGGAAAGTAGTTGACAATGAGTGAAAGTTTAATGAGAAAGAGGGTATTTATGTGGTCTCAAAATCAATTCCCACAAGGTGCTTAGTAACTACAAAGGGGAAAAATAATAACTTCACAGAAGAGAAACCTTGCAGACACCGCATTAACAGAGATCAAAGTTAGGATCATTAATAATGGGACAAGCTGACATCATGTTCCTCATAACAGGAAGCAGAAGGAGGGACGCAACATCGCTTCTGAGATCTTCCTGCCAAAAATGCATAACCTGAATCTAATTATGGGGAAACATCAGACAAGCCCAAATTAAGAGACATTCAACAAAATCAATGATCTGTATTTTTCAAAAATGCCAATGTCAGGGGGGCACTTAATGTTTTCTAGTTTCTATTAGGATTGAATTCTGCTCCTCATTATATTATCCGAGTGGTATTGCTGGCACAGAAGAAACCTACTGGATTTTGCACATTTTTCTTGTGAGCCACCATTTGACTTACTCTGGATTAATGTTAAGAGCTTCCTGCTGATCTTCTTGCAGTTTTTTTAAAGATATATCATCATGTTGTCTGCAAATAACAGTCATTTTGACTCTTCCTTTCCAAAAATTTTACCTTTTATTCCTGCCTGATGTCTCATTGCATCAGAATTTCTAGAACAGTGTTCTCTAACAATACAGACATGTAGCATCTCTGCCTCTCCCTGGTTTTAATGGAAATGTTTCTGGTCAACATTAGGAATGGGACAGGCTGTCAATACCTGATGTTGTATGTTCAAGGGAGTTTCTTTCTTTCCTTCTTCTTTAAAGATTTTTATTTATTTATTTATTTGAGAGAGAAAGTGAGCACAAGAGTAGGGAGGGTCAGAGGGAGACGCAGACTCCCTGCTTAGCAGGACTCGATCCCAGGACCCCAGAATCATGACCTGAGCCAAAGGCAGTCGTTTAACCAACTGAGCCACCCAGATGCCCAGGGAATTTCTTCTTTTTCCTAGATTTCTATGGGCATTTTTAAAAATCAGACAGAGATGTTGAATTTGATCTGAGCATCATTTTGTCACCTCTTAAGATTATTATCTGGTTTTTCTCATTGAGATTGTTGAATATCAATATCAATAGATATTTCAAATATCTATTATCTAAAATCTAAAAATATCTAAAAATATCTAATATCTAAACTATCAATAGATTTTTCTAATGTGAAACTATCCTTGCTTCCCCAGAGTATACCTGATTTAACTGGGGTAGACAGTTCTCTTAGTACTTCATTTTGCTGTTCTCATATTTTTGCCCTTTTGCAACTTTGTGGTGGATTTATATTGTATCGACTTAGTGTAGCTGGTGCTGTTTTCCCATTTCCCTTCCCTGCATGGTTCTGGGTTAGCTGGGACCCCGGAGAGATCCGTGTGGGACTGGGAAGGCGGAAGTGAAGCCGGAGCCATGTTCTCATTATGCTCACAGGTCAGCGCTGGGCATGAGGCATTGATGCCACTCGGGGTTTGTCACTGCTCCTCTGGCTCACTTGATTGGGATGGGACAGCAGCATGGCACACAGCAACTCCAACTCCTGGCAGACTAACTGACCCTTGGCCTGGATACAATTCGGCTCCACTGGAAGGGGACCAGTTGCTCCTGCAGATCCCCCCGTCACTAAGGTTGGAGACTTGGGGGCCACGAGAGACTGATGTAGGTTCCAGTCCCTCTTTGCCGGCTGCAGTTCTTGCTGCCCCCACTTAACATCCATCTTTCTTTCCTCCCTGCCTGCTTTGCTGACCTCAGGCTCCAGCCTGAGAGAAATGCAACAGCCGTAGAGAAATTGTTTAACCAACTCCCACGATTGCATAAGGTCCAATCCATTTGATATACCCCTTATGTCCTGTATTCCCTAGTGGCCATCTGTCTCTGACTTGATCCAAACACTCTTCAAATGTAAGCTCAGTCCAAACAGGTTCTGATCACTCTTTGTTGACACTGTAAGTTTCCTCCTCTGACCAGCTCAGCCCTGCTCTGTGCCCTGCGGCTAATATTTACAGACTGGGGCTCACATGCCCTCTGGCTTCCATTGGGCTTGCTCAGCGTCTGTACTGATAGAAGTTTGAAGGGCAGAAGGAGGGTGAACAGATGGTTTTCTTCTGCCTCTCCCCTGAGCCTTGGCCCAGGGGCTGTGACAAAGGCCGTACGTATCCTCTATGGCTGTAGTTACTGCTCAGGAATCCCTCTGCCACTATGCAAATCTTCTCTGAGTACGTTTTCCTCCATGCATAGTTCTCTATTGCAGTATAACAAATTGCCCCCAAATTTCACAACAAACCCTATTATGTCACAAAGTGTGTGATAGTCGGAAGTCTGGGAGTAGCTCAGTTGGGTGGTTCTGGGTCAGAGTCTCACTTGAGATTGCGGCCAAGATGCTGGCTGTTTGCACTCATCTGAAGGTTTAACTGGGGCTGGAGGATCTGATTCCAAGTGCTCACATGCAGCTGTTGGTGGAGGCCTCGGGCCCTTACTCTGTGGGCCTCTCCAAAAGGTTGCTTGAATATCTTACAAAATAGCAGCTGGTGTCCCCCAGAATGGGTGATCAGAGAGAGAACAAGGAGGAAGACACATTTCTTTTAGTCTTGGAAGATATAGACCCTCACTTCTATCACATTCTGTTCATTTGAAGGGGGTCTCTAAGACCAGCCCACACTCTAGTAGAGGGGAACTAAGTGCTATTTCTTCAAAGGAGAAGTAGCAAAAACTGTGCGGATGTCCTTAAAAACCTCCACACTCCCTTCATCCCTTTCAGGACTCGGATGGTAATGGCTTCCCATCATTGCTAGTTTGGAATACCTCTTTATATGTGAACTTCCTAAATGCTCAATCACACTTCCATAAACAACCTCTTCATTAAATTATCTGTAGATAAACCTGTTTGAACGTAATTCTGCTTCCAGAATTTTAATTCAATGTATTTGGGGGGAGGGGTGCACAGTTATATGGCATGGGAATTTCATGGGCATATACATGTATGTATTTATTTACATATTATATATAATTATTCCATGTATTACATAATTATTCTATAAGTATATAAAATATATAATTACTATGCATATACACATATAAGTATTTAAAATATATAATTACTATACACAGAGACAGAAGGGGAGGGAATGAATATGAGCTTTTCACATTTTCCTAAAAAAGATACTTAATAATAAAATAAATAAATGTGCCAGAATGGCTGTGGTACTCAGTACCATTCTCCTCCTCCCCTTTTCTATGTACTCTGCATTATAGGGGAGTAGAAACCTAAGAACTACATTTCCCCAAATCCTTTGCAGGCAGGGTTCTAACTCACAGTCCATTAATGAGAGGCACTCGCTCTGAGATTTAAAAGGCAGAAGGAAACATATGCTGCTATTTCTCCTCGTGCAGTGGACTCAGGGCCTTTCCCACCAGTGATACCCAGTTGGTGGGGAAGGCAACTGTGACCACTGGCAGGGGTTGGTTTCCTGCAGGTACAGAATGGGGAGACAGTAGCAACTGACTGATGCTCTGAAAGCCAGCAAGGACCTACGCACTATCAGCCATTTCCCCTGGCCTTTGTTTCTCTGCCTCTTCCAATGGCTTTATGTGTTTCTGTTTTTCCAATAGTTTTTTAAGCATATGGTTTCCTGACCTAAATCACGTTTTCCTCAAAACACACAGAGAGCTTCATTTTCCTGACCAATTCTTGACTAATATAATAAATTAGAAGGGAATAAAAACCCTGAGTATACAATGATTTTTTTCATTTCTCCTTTCTATAGCAAAAGATTAATTTTGAGATTGCCAATTTCACTAGCCTGATGTCCTCTTAAAATTGTAGAATTCTCTCTCTCATTATCATACACTGGTATAAATCTTAATTTTATTTACTTTCTTATTACTCTTTTTTAAAACTTAGATTTGCCAGAAGTTTTATTTTTATTTTCACAACCAGCTCTTTGGGGGTGCCTGGGTGGCTCAGTCATTAAGCGGCTACCTTCGGCTCAGGTCATGATGCCAGCGTCCTGGGATCAAGCCCTGAGTTAGGCTTCCTCTCCCTCTCCCACTCCTCCTGCTTGTGTTCTCTCACTGTCTCTCTCTCTCTCTCTCTGTCAATTAATTAATTAATTAAAAGGATCAGCTCTTTGATTTGTATACCTTATAAGTTAGAAGTGTATTTGGCTGCATGTATCACAAAATGAAATTGTGGTTTCAAATAAACATTTATTTTTCTAACATAGTCATGAGCTCAGAGATGGGTGGTTGCTGGCATTGTTCAGCTGCTCACCAGTGTCATCCAGGATCCAATCTCATTCTGTTCTTCAGATTCACTATTCCCAACCCTCTGGCTTTTCTCCTCAGGAGGTGGCTTCCTGATCACAAGATGGCTATGACCTCAGATATCTGAATACTGTCAAGATAGAAAATGTGGTTGGTTTCCCAACCTAAATCAGGGGAAAGCAGTAAATCATCTCTGTCTGTACCCCTTTGACCATTAAAGCAAGAGTGGGTCCCAGAAGCCCTGTCAATCATCCTCCACTGTTATCTCAGGGATAAGAGTGTTTTCACATGGCCACTTCTAACTACAAGGGACTCCAGGAAGTTAGTTATTTTACTTTTCAGCCTCTACGGAAGGAAAGATAGAAAATGAGGCTAGGACTGGAACAGGAAGAAAACCATTCTACAGTCTCTACATCTATCAGCTGCACAGTGCTTGCTCTGCCTTGTGTTTATTTACCTTGCTGCTTATTTTCTAAGTTATTGAGTTCAAGAAGAAAGTTTGTTTTATTTTGTTGTGAAATAATGAGGTCACTTTAGGCTATGAATTTTCCTATGAGGATAGCTTTGACAACATCCCATGAGTTTTGATATACTGTTTTCTTACTGCAATTTTCTAAATAATCTTCAATTGTGCCACTGATTTCCTCTCTTAATGATATTTTAGGAGAGCATTTTTCATTTCCATGAGATTGAAGGCCTTACCCTTGAACTTTCTTGATTTCTAGATTTAAACTTTACTTTAGGCAGAGATGGTACTCTCCTTTTTTGAGATTTTTTGAGCTTTCTTTTGTGGCATAGTATAAGGTCTGGGGTTTTTTCCCCCTTTTTATTAAATTCAATTAATTAAGATATAATGTATTCCTTGTTTCAAGGGTACATGTTTGTGATTCATCAGTCTTATATAATGTCCAGTGCTCATTTACAACACATAACCTCCCCAGTGTCCATCACCCAGTTACCCCATCAACACACCCCCTTCACTCTAGCAACCCTTAGGTTGTCTCCTATGATTAAGAATGTCTTATGGTGGGGCACCTGGATGGTTAAATTGTTAACCATCTGCCTTCAGCTCAGATCATAATCTCAGGGTCCTGGGTTCCACATCAGGATCCCTGCTCTGTGGGAAGCCTTCTTCTCCCTCTCCCACTCACCCTGCTTGTGTTCCCCTCTGGTTTTGTCTCTCTCTGTCAAGTCATAAATAAAATCTTAAAAAAAAAGTGTCTTATGATTTGTATTCCTCTCTGGTTTCATCTTGTTTCATTTTATTCCTCTCTTCCCCTCTGATTCTCTGTTTTGTTTCTTAAATTCCACATATCAGTGAGATCATATAATTGTCTTTCTCTGATTTTAAGGTCGGTTTTCTTAAATACTTCTCAGGAATTTTAACAAAAGGGATAATTGGGCTTACAATATTATATAATATGTAGGTATTGTTCAAATTCTCTATAAACCCAGTTTCGTGGGGTTTTACTTTTTGTTCCTAATTTTTCTACAGAAATCACCCAAATAATTGTATAAAATTATCAGTTTCTTATGTTTGTAATCATTTTCTTTATCTGGTTTGAAGCTTTGCAATTTGGCACTTACATTTCATGACAATACACTTTGTTGCCACTGGACATTGTGGAGTTAGGCTGCCTGGACTTCTGATAGAAAGACCTTGTCTTGGGGCGCCTGGGTGGCTCAGTGGGTTAAAGCCTCTGCCTTTGGCTCAGGTCATGATCTCAGGGTCCTGGGATCAAGCCCTGCATCGGGCTCTCTGCTCAGTGGGAAGCCTGCTTCCCTTCTTCTCTGTCTGACTGCCTCTCTGCCTACTTGTGATCTCTGTCAAATAAATAAATAAATAAATAAATAAATAAATAAATAAATAAATCTTTAAAAAAAAGAAAGAAAGAAAGAAAGAAAGAAAGAAAGAAAGAAAGAAAGACCTTGTCTTTCTGAATTGGACACACACCGAAAGAGGGACTAGCTAAAGCATGTTGATTTTAAGCTTGGCTCGATTACTAATAGCTTTGTGGTCCCAAACAAGACACAGCCTTATTGTGCCTTAGTTTCCTCATCTGTAAAATGGGAAAAATAATAGTCTTTACTTGATAGGGTTGTTGAAAGAGTTGGGTGATGTAATTCATGCAAAATGCTTGGAGCACTGTTTCACACATAGTCAGCACTCAAGCATTCAGTGTTGTTGAAGACTCAAACAAGGCGGCCATTGGACTGAGGTGGCTCTGGGACTATGCGTACCCTAGTAAGCAATCCAAAACCTAATCCAGAACCAATTCCTGTAAATGCTTCAAAGGTAAGAAGAACAACCGCTCACAATCAGCCAACTAGACTCCCCCAAATAATGCAACTGCTTAAGCTATAGCCAATCAAATAATTTCCTTGGTTTGTTTCTGTACATCTCTGAGAAGTCCTGCCTGGAGCTCCTGACCATGGAGTGCTCCAAACCCGTCCACTTTGGCACTTCCTGACTCAAATTGACTTTAGCTAAAATAAATTTTAAATAGTTTTTTTTAATGATTTTATTTATTTATTCGACAGAAAGAGAAGTCACAAGTAGGAAGACAGAGAGGGGAAGCAGGCTCCTTGCTGAGCAGAGAGCCCGATGCAGGGCTTGATCCCAGGACCCTGAGATCATGATCTGAGCTGAAGGCAGAGGCTTAACCCACTGAGCCACCCAGGCACCCAATTTTAAAGAATTCTAACATGGTTGTTCACCTTTTAACAGTGTAAATACTATTATTACTCCTACTGTTGTTTTCAGTCAAGCTGGCCTTTTTTTTTTTTTTAATATCGGAGCAAGGGTAGGACAGAAGGTGCATTCTCAAGCCAATCCCATTAGCGTTCAAGTTGGTGTTAATTGGTACCAGATTCTAGCAGTCTGTCAGTGTGAGTCTGCAGGTTTTTAATGCATTTTTGACATTTTCTCTTTCTTTGTAGACTTTTATTAGGAGGTTGGAAGAGGTTGGGTCAAGGGTTACTAGCCAGCCACCTTTTAAACCAGAACACTTGTATCTAATTTTTAAAATAACCTCTTTCAGTGTGATTCAAGCAAGGTGGAGATTGATGTTATAATTCAATTGCCATAAAGAAATAACCATTAATGCACTTTTCAGTCCTGGCTGGGCACTTTCTAATAGCCTCAAAAGACTGTGAAATATTTCAGAGAATCTTTTTGTTCTTATCAGGAGTTCATTTGAGAATTTAGGCCCCATTTTTTCACATGTCATGAATTTCAACACTATCTTTCTGAATCATATCTGATCTACTCTCTAAAACCAATCACAGAGTCATCGCTAAAACAGCATCTCTGCTCCAATGAGAGCTCTCTTTTAAAAATAATAAGTCTGACAGGCACCACGCATTTTAAATTGAACATAGACTGCAAAGCAGCCTTCATCCATTCGTCCAACTGACCTTTGAATAACCCAGACTGGAAAAGAATAGGCCATAAATCGGAAAAGACTCTAATCCTGGCTGGGACTTGGTGATCCTATCACCCCAGGAATGGAAACAGCGATCATGCATGACGTGCAAATTGTTCTCCCAGCAAAGTCAGCCTCCTGTGATGGAAAGAGCACTTGAGTAGGAGTCAGAAAATAAAGGTTGCAGTGCTCAACTAATTTCAGAACATAAGATTATGTTAATTGACTTAGAGTTTCAATTCTTGTATTTCTAAAATGAGGATAATGTCTGAGGCCATGCATCCTCTCGAAGACACTGTCTTTTCCTGCCCTCAAGGGGCTCATGGTTGGTGGAGGGTCCGTGGGGCAGAGTAGTAGATTGGGTGAGCTCTGAAGAGTTGGGATCTGAATACTAGCTCCACCCACTTATTAACTGTATGACTTAGAGCAAATCATTTGTGTTCTTGGGTGCCTCAGTTTCTTCATCTTTATAATGGGGCATCATAATAGTACCTACATCATAGGGTGTTTTGAGGACGAGGTGAAATGTACATCAAGCTCTTGGCCCAGTTCCTGGTACACGTAGGGTACAATAAATGGTACTGTCCCTAAGGTGACTGGTTCAATCGTAGATATTTACAGAAGGAACAAACATATGATCAATATGTTTATTAATAGAGATCAGAATGAACTAGTGTCTAGCAAAAATAGTGGCAGTGTGCTGTGGGGTTTTGACTGAGAGCATGTGGGAAATTCTTATGGAGAAGATTGGATTTGACCTTGAAAGCAAACGAGGGTTTTAATAGACAGGGACTAGAGACAAGAACATTTCCAATAAAGGGAGCTATGTAATAGCACAAATACCAAAGAGCAGATGTTTGTTTGGTGTAGAGAAGTCATCTGAACAGTCTGCATTATGGAAGTCTGGTGCCTGAGCTCCAGAGGTGTCAACCTTCAAGGAGGCCAGAAAGAGCATAGTCAGGAAGAGATTCAAACACCCTATTTAGGAGTCTGATTTATAGGCAGTGGGGGAAATCCTTCCAGTGACTGGCTTGCTCGGATGTGTCCTTTAAAAAGATGCTGAGGATGGATTAAGGGGGTGGGCAGAGTGAAGAAGACAGCAGACAGGGGACAAGATGGCAGCACACACAGATGAGCGCCCCCTCTCCCAAGTCTTTGAGGCAACCTCCCTAAGGAAAACTTGTCTGGAGTGGCACTTCAGAAACCAACAGATTTGGGAATACTTGTCGTATGAAATAGGTAGCGTCTTCCCTGTTCTTCTCAAGTACTTTAAATACAAGGTCATGGAGAAGAAGTTAATTAACACAGAAAATATATCGTAGATATTAAATCTCCTAATCAAGGCTAACAAGACCTAATTGGGGCAGGGTGGGGGTGAGCATATTCATAAATCCAGTGTTTGATCAAAGGAAAGGGAAGAGGGAGGCACTTTTCAGATCCTGGGAGCCTCTCCATTGCTCTTGGCAGAGGTGCCACTTGTTTCTAGCAGGTGCTGGTATCATTAATTCATTGACAGTCTCTAATACATCCCTAGAACACAAAGGATTCCAAGCAATAAAGCACCTCTGTCCCTTCATGGTGCCAACCTCTCCTTCAGAAGAGAGGTTGTCTGCTCATAGCTACCCCTTTGTTTTCCTCCATATTTACTCAGTTTGTCGTTGATCTACACAAATTTAAATCTCTGATTAATTCTGGTGCCATATAATCACCATGGAATTCCTCTTCCCTTCTCCACTGCAGTTTTAGAAATCATTACGTGCCCATTTGAATGTACGTGACAAGTAGGCACCAAGAGTGGAAGATAGGAGGGGATCGACATTCAGGCACACGATCGCAATAGTGACTACAGCAATTTGACATTGGTTAGGTACAATGATAACAGATCAGGAAATACAGTCCAAGGGGGTTTACATTTTCTTTCTTGGCTACTAGAAGGATGGTGATGGTATTTGTTAGAAATAGTACTGGGAGGGGCGCCTGGGTGGCTCAGTCAATTAAGCATCTGACTCTTGATTTCACCTCAGGTCATGATCTCAGGGTTGTGGGATCAAGCCCCGAGTTGGGCTCTGTGCTCAATGGAGAGTCTGCTCCTCCTTCTTTCTCTCTCCCTCTGACCTCCCCCTGCCCTCTCTCTTCTCTCAAAAATAAATAAATCTTTGGGACGCCTGGGTGGCTCAGTTGGTTAAGCAGCTGCCTTCGGCTCAGGTCATGATCCCAGCGTCCTGGGATCGAGTCCCACATCGGGCTCCTTGCTCAGCAGGGAGCCTGCTTCTCCCTCTGCCTCTGCCTGCCTCTCTGTCTGCCTGTGTTTGCTCCCCTCCCCCCAATAAATAAATAAAATCTTTTAAAAAAAATAAATAAATCTTAAAAAAAGATAGTATTGGGATTTGAGATGCAATTATTTAGTATTAAGTCAGTAAACAAGTGTCTAGCATAATTCTTTCCCAAACCATAGTCACCCACCATGTGACATAAAACCCTGTGGGGTACCAAGAGCTCTGATTATCCCCGAGAAGGGCCCCTCTCTCTGATGCACATCATGATGTCAGCCAGCTCGGGTCATGTGTGTTCAGTGGCAAAAGCAGCCCAGGGAGAGTCAGGCCCAGGAAAAAACTGTGATGCTGTTGAAACCCATCTTTACATCATGCTCCTTTTGTTGGGAACCTATCATTCCATTCATAACTTTGGGAAGATAATTACCCCATGCTAGTGAGAGACAATTTGATGAATAACTGTTTATTTTCAGAGGAGGCATATTTGGTACACTGGCTGCATAATGGGGTCAGGAACACAGCAAGCTGTCAGCGTGTTCTCTATGTCATTTAACTGCCTGGCAGGGTTCTACACGGGAAATGGAAAATCTCCTTATGATAGATAATATCATACTCTTAGCCTTGCTCAGAAGCCTACTCTGGAAGCAAGATTTGTAAGTATGTTACCATTACTTGTCAAACAGTACCCATCAACCTTGCCTTGCTTCTGCCCCACCCCAGGTTCCAGCACAGCCCAGACCCTCCATCTGATGAGGCTCGAAAGAGGTAGTTAGTAGGGTTATAACTGTTGGGTGCCTGGGCCAAGCCCCATGTCATTTTCACTGAAGACCAGATCTTGGACCTATAATAAATCCTTTCAGGGCTCAGAGGTTTAGAAGAAACAGAGAACATTTAATACAACAAAAGCATTTAAGTAATGAATTTTTTTTTTTAAGATTCTATTTATTTGTCAGAGAGAGAGGGAGAGAGAGCAAGCACAGGCAGACAGAATGGCAGGCAGAGGCAGAGGGAGAAGCAGGCTCCCTGCCAAGCAAGGAGCCCGATGTGGGACTCGATCCCAGGATGCTGGGATCATGACCTGAGCTGAAGGCAGCCGCTCAACCAACTGAGCCACCCAGGCGTCCCTAAGTAATGAATTTTAAGTTTGGACCAAAAAATATAGAAACTGGCATGATGTTAACAGCTAACATTCACCAAGTGCTTACTATGTGTCTGCTCCTAACCTAAACACTTGACTCAAAGTATTCAATGAATCCTTGTAAAAAAAAAAAATTATGGTGTAAATCATATTATCTATTTTGTAGATGAGGAAATTATGGAACCCATCAAAAAATCATTCAGGCAAGAGATGGCTGGAGCAGAATTCAAACAAGAGAGTCTGGATCCAGATTTAAGCACTTTACTGGGAGGTCTATTCCTCCCCAGGGCAGATGCTGGGACGTGCTGCCCAGATCTCATCCACCCAGGACTGACACACTCCTTTCCCCAGCTGAGGGGAGCGTCATGCCTCCCCGGAGTGACAGCGCCCATCCAGTGACCAATGGTTGAGCATCTTGCCCCAGTTCAAGACAACTTGGAAGGGCCACCCAGGATTCGGAGCTCTCCAACAATCGGCAGGTATTTTTTATTGTGGTTACATTGCAGTTCACCTTCTGGCTCTGGCCAGCTCTGCTTCTTTCCTACCCCACAGTTCTTAATGCCAAGAGTGTGCCCTGGTGTCCTTCCTGCGTACAGATCTCGGAGACTGGTTCCCCAGACAACCTCCTCCCTTTGTGAGGGTCAGGGAAAACCACTCACCAGGACACAGAAAGGGCATGATTGACAGTATCTCTCCCTCTCTCTCTCTCTCACACACACACATACACATACACACACATACACAGACTCATATAAACACTAGGGACTTAGAAGTGAGTGTGTCTTTGGGGGGTTAAAATTCAGATTCCCATACAATTGATCAGAACCATCATCTGCTTAGACAGCCTGTATGACCCCCACTCCCAGCCCCAGACAAGAATTGAAAGTGTGCCTGAGCCAAAAGATTGGTCTAATGCAGCAGCACAGAGAGAAGTGCTGTGCAAAGCATGCCCAGGGGAGGGAGTGTCCAGCCAGGTCAGGGAAACACCAAGTCACCAGCCAGGCCTGTCCTTACTGAGGGAATGGGAGCCTCAGCTTTTCAGGGTGGGAGGCCCTTCAATTTTCAGATTCTGGAACTCCCTTGTTCTGCTTCTACATTCACCAAGCACCTTATAATCTTGTGAGGCCCATACAGCGACAGATTCGCTTGTCAGGTATATTGCTCATTATAAATTAAGGAGTCGGTATTCTGATTTTACTTCCACTTCTTAGAGATTTTGTTAGCACAGTGAGCATTCCGTACTGTGATCCTCTCTGGAAAGCTGCTAAGTATAAGCTCTTCACGCTGCAAGTTGGAGGGTCTGATCCCACGCTGTGGCGAACCCACAGGACACTATATAACAGAGGAACCCCACAAACCCAGCCATGAGAAGTTTTTTTTCCCCTTTGGTGAAACTGAAATAATACATTTGCAGGAGGTGTCACCTTTATCAAGGGAGGAGGGAGGCATATTGAGTTGTGTGCAAACAGAAAATGGTTTTGATTTCTCACTTTTCCTTAGACTTCTCTAGACCGACATTATCTTTCAACCAGAACACAGAGCGGTAGAGCAATTTGCGATGATTCATTTCTGACCATGTATCAGAGGATGCTGGGGCGACAGTTCCTCAAGGAGGCAGCGTGGGGTAAGAGGTGCTGGGAATAGGGCAGGGGAACTGAGAGGGACATTACCCAAGGCCTTTGGGGGCCGTGGAGTGCACAGGGAGAACAAAGGCATTATGTTCCAAGTTCATTGATTCTTCTTCTACCCACTTAAGCCCCCATGTTGCATCACCACTTCCTCATATCAGAGGTCAAGTTCAGAAGTTCCAAGGTCAGAGCGTGTAGTGGAGGAAAAACCAGGAGGAATTAAAAAACTGGAGGCCAGGGAAGTTGGGAATGAGGTGAGGTCCAAGAAGTGACTTTGGGGCAGCTCACATAGCTAGCTCAGTGTTAGCTCAGTGTTACAGTCTCCCACTGCAGCTCCACTTTAATAAAAATATGAAGGCCAATGTCGTGTGGTATCCTGGATGGGATCCTAGAACAGTAAAAGGACATTTGTGAGAAACCTGCTGAAATTCACATGACGTCTTGCGGTTGAGTCAACGGTCATTGTAGCAATGCTAATTTCCGAGTTTTGACAGATGTACAAGTTTACAGAAGGTGTTGACATTAGAAGAAGCTGGGTAAAAGGCACACAGGAATGCTGTGCTTGCAACTTTTCTATAAAGCTATAATTATTCAAAATAAAAAGGTTATTTAAAAAATAGAAGGGTCGATTTGTTTTGGACTGGGCCTTAGAACATGCAAGAGGAGGTCTAATTAGGTGAGGTAAGGGCCTTGTGGGTTCCTAAAAAATTCCTAAAAAAAAAAAAATTTAAAAACCTAATCTGTTAGAGATACATGCAAAAATATGTCAGTATGGAAGAAAAATCAATTAAAAATATAAAAATCAATTTTTATATTTTTGAAATATCAATTATTTTGATTTTTTGAAAAATCAATTAAAAAATATAAAGGCCTGTCTTTATAGCTCAGGAAAGTTTTCCTCCATGTGCCTTTGATTTTTGTTTCCATTCTAATTGCTTTTTAATAAATATCTATAATTCTTAGATCGGATCTTTTTTTCTTTTCTCTGTTTTTAATCTCTGTTCCTTCTCTCCAAATTCTGAGAGCCTGGCTACTCTTCATCCTTCCTCTCTCAGATGGGACTTTCTACAATGCCGCCCCTGCTTACACATCCCCTAGTAGGATGTGTAAGATCGGATCTTTTTTTCTTTTCTCTGTTTTTAATCTCTGTTCCTTCTCTCCAAATTCTGAGAGCCTGGCTACTCTTCATCCTTCCTCTCTCAGATGGGACTTTCTACAATGCCGCCCCTGCTTACACATCCCCTAGTAGGTACGGACATTCAGCCACTGCTCTTTTAGTTTCTTTGGAATTCATTTTTATATGGGCCCCGGCGCTCTCTCTCTCTCTCTCTCTCTCTCTCTATATATATATATATATATATATATAGAAAGATTTTTAACATTTATTTATTTCAGAGAGAGAGTACAAGTGAGAGGGAGGGGGTAGAAGCAGAGGGAGAAGCAGGCTCCCCACTGAGCAGGGAGCCCAATGCGGGACTCAATTCCAGGACCCGAGCTGAAGGCAGATGCTTAGCTGACTGAGCCACCCTGGTACCCCACCTTGGCTATTCTTTAATCACAGACTACCTTCCACTGTCACTTGATGCTATTGTTTCACAGAAGCCAGGACTCTGATCCCACAGACATCCATCTAAGGAGACTTGGGGAGACATAAGCAGGTGCACTTTCTCGTTCCCCCTTTACGACTGGTCCTTTGCTCAGAGCTCCTGGAGCACGAGAAAACACACTCCGAGTGTCAGTGAATATAGGACTCAGACTGTCTCTGGAGCCGTCTGTGACAGTTGCTTATAGAGACTGCATTCCTGAGAGTTAGGAATTCTTGATCAAACCCCCAGAAAACTTGGATCTTCTGAATAAGGTATCAGTCACTAACAAAGGACAATCCCCCAGCTGCCTAGCTAAATGTTAACACCCTGATGTTGTAATAAGGCCCATCAGTGGGTTTTATATTAATACCTTATTATTAGGAGGCACTTTATAGGAAATGAGAGTATGATTACATACCACCAAGTACTGAGCCAGGAAAAATCTCTGCTCTGCTCATGATGCTTCTGCTTAGAAAATGGTATTTCTGTGACTCCATGTCTAATGAAATGATTACTGTTTGGTGTTTGAGATATTATTCCATAGCAACCTAAATGGACAAAACTTACCTTTGTAGGGAGAAAACAGGTTGGTCACCTGAGGAGTAAGTTTCTTTTGTGTGTGTGTGTGTGTGCGCGCGCATTTGCGCGTGCATGCACACGTGTGTGTATCGACCACCAGAAGCCTGCTCATCAGCTGGGGAGTCAGCGAGGCCATGCCCCTCAAACCAGAGACTCCACTAAAGGGAACACTGCAGGGGAAGAGGTCATCTTCCCTGAAGGGTCAAGGGCATCTAAGACAGGTTTGGGTACGGTGGAGAGAGTCTCGGGGGTGCAAAGGCCAGGTGACATACAGGACGTGTGAAATGAAACAGCCCTTTGGGACCAGAAGCCAGTTGTGATAGAATAAAAGAAAGAAATGTAAAACATCATTTTGACAGTCTAACTGTATGTTGCTTGTACTTTGTATCATTTTTCCTTTTTATGTTCTCATTATTTAGCAGAATTTCTTTAGAAAGTTAAACCGTCTTAAAAGATATTTCCATTTCTGCAAGAGCAGTTTTCAAAGATGGTGAGTGGCTTCCCCAAGAGACTAGACAGTGGTGACAGCTGGAGCCAAGAGGGAGCCGCTCTAAAGGAGAGAGAATTTAGAAGTGATGAGAGATGCACTCACTCACCAGAGACACCCCCGCCCTACCCTGGATGAAGCCGTGTCTTGCTTTTAACGTGGGATCAGTCCTGAGTTGGTTCTTAGGTAGAGCTGTCATTCCCTACCATACTGCAGGCTTCTTCCCAACTACTGTTTCTGCTCTTTCCAGGACCCCAGACAAACCCACGTGCCCTCCAAGAAGTGGTCCTCTTGCTCCCAGAGCCACCTATACTGGAAATCACTGAGACCACCTGAAAAACATGGACCTTCCTGTCTTTTGCTGGATAAAGAATCTGCTCAATTAAGGAAAGAGTTCAATAAATTCTAGAATCTGCTTTGTATTCTTAAAGCACTTAAACTACCACATGTGCTCTGTTTTTGCAAACTGAGTTTTAATCTTTTATTTTATACAAATGGATATAATGGGGTATTATATTCTCAGAGTAAGATTTCAGCCATAGATTGAGAAATTCTCTTCACTTAGCCGCAACTTCTAGGCTCCTATATTTTTCTCCAACAAAGCTGAATTGCTGAAATTCAGGCTCGGGATTTGGTGTCCATGGCCACCCTCTAGTAAAATCCCAGAGTGGGGAGGATTGCTAAATATTTATAAAGTATTTGCTATTTGCCAGACACTATTTTGGGTACAACAATAAAGAAGGCATTGTAATGAAGAGAAAGACAGGAGCTAAACTTTAGAGTTAAATAAAACTGGCTCAGATCTCCCCTGTGCCACTTACACTACCTCTGTACTTTTGGTTTGATTTCTTACCCATTTTATGTCTCAGTTTCCTTATCTGTAAGAGGGAACTAATAGTAATATATACTCTCCAGAGTGTTTTGTGACAAGTAAGAGACACAGCACATGGAAAGAATGCCTGGCACACAACCAGGGTCCTTCTCCTTATTCTTTCCTGATGAAAGCATAAGCATAGCAGAATGTGTACCATTTGACCCACAACACTACAAAAGCAATGCTTAGTTTTCTACCTCCCAATAAATGGTCTCATTAATTTTTTGGCAAAGAGAAGAGAGAAGGGCTGGCAGCTTGCCAGGGCTAATGGAGTCTTCTTTGTAGGACTCCATGGCTTGTTGTTGATGAATGAAACTCTCACCCACCATTACTCTACAGAGCAATGCCATCCAAATTGGATGCAATTACGAGATTTCAACACCCAAGGGTGTGGGAGAGGTGTTGATCCCAGAACAGTGGTCCTCAAACTAGGCTGTGTATTATAAGCCCCTGGGGATTTTTAAAATGATCAGATGCTCAGGCTAGAGTGAGGTCCAGGCATCTGTATTTATTATTATTATTATTTTTTTACAGTGGTACTAGCAATCAGATAAGAGCCCTCTGAGGTCAGAGGTCTGGTTCTACAGATTCTGCCTCCAGATGTGAAAGTGGGCTGCTGTCGGAGCAGCCTTCACACTCTGTTGTTGCTGCTGTGTCTGCCACCACTGACCATGTCCCTTTGCTGCCCCATCCTCCCTGTGACCAGAGATGGGGCACATCTACCACCACCATTTCTCCAGACCTCCCTCAGTGTTTGGGGCTCAGCTGCACCTGGCTGGTGCCCTGGCAGGAGGGAAAGCAGATGTTCCTCCCTCTACTAGACCTGCCTCATGAACATTTTCAAGATGATTGCTTATGGGGATATGCACTGTCCCCAGAGAACACTCCCAACCCACCCACCAGATTGCAGGCTGCTTCTATGACCCCTCACACAATACACACAAGAGAGCCCTCCTGGTTGGGTGTCACTTTGATCCCACACTCTGGAGTGAGAATCATACGCAGTTTACTCTGTATCAGCTCATTTCCAAGGATCCACAGCCTCCAGTCCGTGTTCACTGAAGAGCTCATATTTACATACCCAGTGTGACTAAGGGAATAATTCTAGTCTAACTGGGGTCATCATCTGTGGGTTCGCTGCTCTCCTGTCTGCTGGGATATTAGGCTCCCTTTAAACTGTAGGTTCTGGTTATGCACTTGCTTAAATTTTAAATTTTTAAATTAATTTTTTTTAAATATATAATGTATTTTTATCCCCAGGGGTACAGGTCTGTGAATCGCCAGGTTTACACACTTCACAGCACTCACCATAACACATACCCTCCCCCATGTCCATAACCCCACCCCCCTCTCCCAGGTCCCCTCCCCCCAGCAACCCTCAGTTTGTTTTGTATGCACTTGCTTAAAACTAAGTCTTCAGAATTGCTTTTGTACAGCAGGCTTATCTTTCCTTAGGGTATTGCCATTTTATCGTCTCATGCATCATGCACTCTATTTTAGAAAATGATTTTCAAATGTTTTCACTATAAGATAATATAAGTTCTACAAAATATTCAAGGAAGACAAAGCAAGTACAGTGCTTCCCCTCCCCTTAAAAATACCACTCCCTAGTATCAACTGACTTGAATTTGGTGTATGCATTTCTAGATATTTCCTAAGGGCTCTAGTTCAACACTCATAATTAAGGAGTACACACACTTTATTGCATAAAATATTTCATAAGAATTTTCCAGTCTCCCTGACCACTGTTCTAGACATCTGAACAATATTCTAAAAAGTGGAAGTACTATCATTAGCCATTACCAGTGTCAGTGAAGTGGTCATTTAAAATTTTTCATGATTATAAATAATGCTGGGATAAACATCTTCTTGCATATTTTTTCATTTAAGATAATTTACTTTGGTTCAATTCCCATAAATGAAATTACTTACTTCAAGAGTATGAACAAGCTAAAGGAGCAATTTATAATTTAATGATAGGAAAATAAGAAAGATATATAGCCAAGCAATGTCTTTGGTTAAATAAATGATAGTTTGTCTCAGAATTGAATACTATGAAGCCATTAAAAATTATGTTGTAGAAGAACATTTAATACCAGGGAGAAATTTCCACTAGATATTAAGTAACTTATAATACAAGTTACAAAACTTTCTGTGTAATTTGTGTTATAACATGTGTTTATAATCACAACATATCTGAGCAGAATTTATGTGGAAATACCAAGACACAAGAATAGTCAAGACAATCTTGGAGAAGAACAGAATTGGACGGTTTACTTTACCAAAAGTCTGAAAAGGGCAAGATACTAAATACCTCAGCCTTTGTAAGTCACATGGTCTGTCACTATGACTTAATTTTGAAAGCATCCATAGATAGTATTCAAATGAATGAGCATGGTTGTGCCAAGACAACTTCATTGGTAAAAGCAGGCAGCTAGCCTTAGTTTGCCTATCCCCGGGACAGAGAATTCAGAAAGAGAGCCCCGTGTATGCATGTGTGTGTGTGTGAGACAGAGAGAAAGACAGAGAGAGAGAGAGAGAGAGAGAGAGAGAGAGAGAGAAGCAGGGAGAACTTTGGCAAAAGTGGTGCTTAAACAGAATGAGAAAGGATTTTTTTAAAATAAAGGACACAATCCAATTGGCTCCAATATTTTTTAAAAAATGAGATTTGATTCCTACCTCACATCTTACATAAAAATAAAATTCCAGCTCAATTATAGCCATAAACATGAAAAGTCAAATGATAGAGCTTCTAGATGAGAATATAGGCGATATATATATTCATGGCATTATGGTAGAGAAAGATTTCTTAGGTAAGACACAACCTGTACTAACTGAGAAGCAAAAGATTGGTACCTTGGGCTATATTAAAATTTTGAACTTGTTCTTTAGCAAATGATATTGGAAGAGATCAGATTAGTGAAAGGGGGTGCAAATCCAAAAATATGTAAAATGACTACAAGTCAGTTTTTTTAGAAAAGAGACAGAAAATCCTGTAGTCAAATGGGATGAGACTCAAAACACTTCACAAAAAGAGCACATCCAAATAGTCAACAGATACCAGAAAGACGTTAAACTTCATTAGTTATCAGGGAAATGCAAATCTGAAACCTAGTGATACAATGGTTACAATATCAGAAGCTGATGAAGATACAGAGCGCCACCCATACTCCCAAACGCTCCTGGGTGTATTACACGCACATGGACACGATCCCTTTTCAGAGGTGGAGTAAGGCTGAACACATCTGTTCCTGTGACCAGTGACTCCACCCCCAGGCTCACACCCAAAAGAAAGGCACACATGCATATCAAAAGACATGGACAAAAGTGCTCCCGGCTACATTACTGAAAACAGCCTCACCCCAGAACCAGCTCAACTGTCTCCAGATAGTAGAATGGATCAATAAACCGTAGTATCATCCTGTGATTCCAACTACCCTGCCATTCTGTTCCCACGAAGTCCTTCTCCTTCACATGATTGGGATGAACCCCACCATTCATAATTGCATGAAAGAAGCCAGATACTAAAGATTGCCAACAGGCAAAACCCACTCATTCCTCCTAAGAGAGGAATTGGTAGCTGGGGCAAGTGAGAGAGGTAACTTGAGTTCCTCAGAATATTCTGCTTCTCACTCGGTGGGACAGTTACATGAATTATTACCTTCTTGGTAAGTTGTTAAGATTTATGTGTATAACAGATATGCTTTCCGTATGTCTGTAGATTTTGGTTTTTCCAGCTTACGAAAATGGGTCTGAATAGAAACAGAATGAAGGCAACTGATACCATCTAAAATTGATACATGAAGAGAGAAAAGTAAAAGCATATTTTTTTCTAGAGCAGCACGGATTACTACAAGTTTCTGGAAGGATGGAAATGTTCTCTATCTGTTCTATCCAGAGAAGCAGCTTCTAGACACGTGTGGCTACTGAGCACTTGAACGGAGCCAGTGAGACTGAGAAACTGAATTTTCATTTGTGCTTCATTTTAATTAGTTTTAACTTAAAGAGCTCCACGTGACCTGTGGCGCATGTACTAAACCATGCAGATCCTGAGCTTTGAGGGCAACTGCCATAGGAACTGGAATCCACTAAAATGTGTTCTCTCTAGGAAGGAAACAGAAATGGAGCCCAGCTGCTTTTTATCATAAGTTTCTCTGTACCATTTAATGTGTAACTTTCCCTGTGTGTTTTAATAGATACTAAAATGTAATTTAAAAAAAAAAAAAGAAAGAAAGTTTGAAGCCTATACTCAAAGCTACGTACATTGGTTCATCTTTGGGTGTTGGGGTTTATGGTGATTCCATTTTTCTTCCTTTTTTAAAAAAAAAAATTATCTCTTGGGGCACCTGGGTGGCTCAGTGAGTTAAAGCCTCTGCCTTCGGCTCAGGTCATAATCCCAGGGTCCTGGGATCGAGCCCCGCATCGGGCTTTCTGCTCGGCAGGGACGCTGCTTCCCCCTCTCTCTCTGCCTGACTCTCTGCCTACTTGTTATCTCTGTCTGTCAAATAAATAAATAAATAAATCTTTTTAAAAAATTATCTTTTTTAAAAAATGTTTATCATAAGCACACTTGGAAAAAGAGAAATTAATAAATTAAAAGCAAAAACTAAATATTGATGACAAATCAGAAAATTCTTTAGGGGCCCATCTTTACTTGCACTATTAAGGGAGTAATGTGTTTAATGAGAATTTATGGCAGGTCATATTTTTCTTCTCAGCATTTAATATCTAAACATGCTGGCTAAGCAGAGATCTCATGTAAAGCATGCCATATTTCCATTGCTCTCTACTTTCTCATAATGCACCCAGATGGTTGGATTTGGGCTGAATCAATGATGTAGAATTTGGGGAAACCTACCTTTAGGCTAGTTTGAACAGGTGTCTTTGGAGGAACAGTTTCATCTTCTTGTTGCACTGTCTTATAGCTCAGTACCAAGGTCTTCCAAGGGCTAGATATTCGGTGAACCTTCTAGTAAATTTGTGGTGAAGACTGTTAGGGGTTCCAAGCTGTGTATCCAACCATGATTGTACTTCCAATATGTATCCACCCAAGCAGCCAAGATAGTAACCTGGAAATCTACATTCATCTATATCCCACTGCCTTCCAATCAAGGACCTGTCCAGATCTTACACAATTCCCTGCTCATTCCTATTTTGCTCACCTAGGCATTTGCACTCTTTGCCTAGAATGTCTTTCTTCCCTTTTTTCCCCCTTCCTGGTGAATGCTATCCTGTCCTATCAAATTTCATCTCCTCTTAGGTCTTTTTTCTGTTAGACATAGTAATCACAGTGCCGGAAGTCTACAATCCTAAGTAAAACATCTCAGCCCAGTGACCTGCTTAAAGACCCTATCCTCTGGTCACAGTCACCGGGTGAGGGATGGATACATGACATTGGGAGGAACATCTCACCAAGGGCAACTCATTCATAAGCTAGCCTGTAATCTGTTGCAAAATTCTAATTAGAAAACGGGAGAATTTTATAGCATGTAAATTATACCTCAATAAAACTGTTTTTAAAAATTAAACCAAACACCTGAAACTAATGCAACATTATGTGTCAGCTATACTTAAATTTCAAAAAAGTTAAACAGAGAATTTTGAAATATTGAGGCTTCTGCTAATGAGAACTGACGTTAAAAGCCTAAGTTAGATGTGGACCCTGAGAAGCTGTGCTGACCCCACGCACAGGCCACAGTTCCACAGTTCTGATGAGCAGAATCCATGGCGGAGCCAAGGGATGTAGCCAGAAGTGAAGGAATTAGACACAGGGAAAGAAAGGGAGGTGCGGGGAGAGACTTGTTCCCAGTCCGTGGCTTTTCCTTACAGTCACCACCTCCTCCTTTTACAAGGAAATGGATTTGTAACTACAAGAAGTTGATGATAGCAACTTCCCTGATTACCCAAAGCAGACTTCATCTCTCTTGTGTGCTGTAACAGCCTATTGAAATTGCAACTGGTATATGCATTTATGAAAAATCTGTTTTCATTGGAAAGAGCTGACTGTGGAGTCAGATGGACCTGGGTTTTAACCTTGACTCATCACTTGGGACCTCTGAAACCTTGGGTGTGGGACTTCTTTCTGGGCCTTCATTCATCTGCAAAACAAGCATACCCCCGATCATGAGGCTTTATTGAGATGTCACATGAAACACTGGAGAATGAGTCCAGGTCCCAATAGGTGCTCAGTTAAATGTTAGCTTTATTCCTTTGTTCGCCCTGGTCTGTGACTGGCTCTCAGAGCCTTCAAACATGACCTCCCTTAACTCCTCCCTCTGTGGCCCATGAATTCGTGGCAGAAACTGCCTTGTTCACTTAGGTGCCACTCTGACATACAGCACTTCACCTGGCAGACAGACTGTTTACACCAGATAGTCATGTCTTTAATTTAATAATACAACCATAGGATCACATGGTCCATCTTGGTAGGAATGCCAGATGTAGCAAATAGAAGTACAGGATGCCCAGCTACGTGTGAATTTCAGAAACAACCAACCACTTGGATAGTAAGCATGCCCACCGCATATGTCTACTAAAAATTACTTGTTGCTCATCTAAAATCTACCCATCACTGAGCTTCCTGCATTTCATCTGGCAGCTGGACAGATCATTGTCTTCTCACCAATCCTACCTTCTGTCTGTAAATATCGGACATTTGGATCTAAAAAACTTCTCAGAAGAAAAAAAAAATTTGGCAAGTGCCTTTTCTAATTATGTGATCCTCGTTAATGACTCCTAGGGGTAGTGAGGATATATATGAGAAGTTGCTACATATGGGGACCACACAAAGAAGCCTGACCTGGAGAGCCCCACTTTGGCCTGCTGTCCTGGTATAATTTGATAATATGTAACAACTCCCTTTTCCACTCTCAAAAATGACCCCTCGGGGGTACTTGGGTGGCTTAGTTGGTTAAGTGTCTGCCTTCGGCTCAGGTCATGATCCCGGGGTCCTGGATTGAGCCCCTTATTGGGATCCTTGCTTGGTTGGGAGCCTGCTTCTCCCTCTCCTCCTGCTGCTCCCCCCTGCTTGTGCCCTCTCCCTCTCTTTCTCTGTCAAATAAACAAAATCTTTGCTTAAAATTAAAAAAAAAAAAAAGTGACCCAAGTTGGACAATGAATGCTATGGCTTCTAGGACCTGAGCCATTGTTCTCTGGGGTGGATGGAGCTAAAGGGAGTTGCTACCTCATGAGGCAACACACCGGGGGTTCTCCCTGTGTTTTTGTCCTCATGTTTTCTCTTAGGCTCAACCCTTCAGCATCTCTATTAGCTCTTGGCACCACTGTGCTCCGCCCTTCCTGCTGGCCCAGTACCTGCCATTTATTGGGCATTCACTATCTGCTGAGATCCAAGAGAAACACCTTAGAGGAATCGCTTTGCTTATCTTCACAAGACCTTGGAGGAGGCACAATCCTCTCTCCACTTCCCAGGGTCAAGCTCAGACCCAAATCTGAGCTGTTACCCACATTTCTAATGGAGCCTGTGCCCCTGGTGTGGTACCTCGATTTGGGGCAAATATGAATTCCGTGAGCCTGACTCTATGGGTCATGGGCACTTCTAAGATGTGACAATTGTGGGAAGGAGGGATCGGAGCCAATGACAGAACTAATCACCCACTCTGTGCTGTGACTAGTTCTCAGAGTCTTCACATGTGACCTCACTTAACTCTCTCAGCCACCCCTGAGAGATAAGCAGCATCATGATGGTCATTTTATGAATGAGGAGGCAAGGGCTCAGAGCTGAGACGGGGCCCAGGTGTTTTGCAACTAAAAGTCCATGTGTTTCCTAATGCACCGCATGGGATTCTCCAAATTGTGTTGTTTTTGGAATACGCCCACGGGCAAGGAAGAAATGCCAGGAGAAATGAAAACGATCCTGATAGGACACTTAGAAATGCCCCTTCAAGACACCTCTACGCCTGGGAAGCCTCCTGGGAGGGGCACATATTCAGACTCTGAGTTTGCCTCTACCAGGAGGATTTCTCCCCCACCCTAGGACCCGCACGGATTGTCCACTGGTTCACTGGCCCACCAGGAACGCGGTTTCCCCCCCAGCTTTGTAAATATTCAGAACAGGTGGACCTAATAAGGACAAATGCCTTTTAATCTGACCCTGAACTCCTGCCTCACAGACCAATGCTTCAGTCAGTCCACAAGGAAACACAATGCTCACAGCCCAGCTCCCGCAGGCTCAGGCTTCGGAACAGCAGCCTGGACAGCACAGCAGTGTAGTGGCAACGAGATGGGAGCTTTGAAAAAAAATCAATTTTCTTAAAAATAAACAAACTATAATTCCACCTTCCTCACGAAAGGACATTGCCAAGGCAAATGAATGATGGCATGGCATTTTAGTTCTCAGAAACAATTCCAGAATCATCTTTACAACACATTACTGAAAAACAAATGTGTCTTGGCATGGCATTCGAGGCCCCCTGCGGTCTGCTCCTGCCAACCTTCCCTCCATTACTACCTGCCTCTTTCCAGGCATGAACCTTGGCTCTAAGCACTTGTTGAACCATTTCCAGTTCTCTGAACACATATGCTTTCTGGATCATTCCTTCTGGATCATTCTTCAAGACTCGACACAGCCCTCACCCTATCCATGTGCTCCTCCAGACACTTCAATGCTGTCATGGAATCCCGTGCCTCAGTCCCTCAACATGGCACATACCACGGTCATTAAATGATTTCACTTTTCTATGCCGTCTTAGTCCGTTTCAGCTGCCAAAACAAAATCTCACAGAGTGGATGACTTACAACAAACATCAATTTCTCACAGTTCTGGAGCCTGGGAAGTTCAAGCTTGCGGTGTTGGTGGTTTCCATGTCTGATGAGGGCCTGCTTCTTCATACATGAAGGCTTTGCATTACAGCCTCAGAGCAGAAGGAGCAAGGGAGTTTTCTTGAGTCGCTTTTATAAGGGCACTAATTCCGGTCAGGACGGCTCCCTCCAGGACCTAGTTACCTCCCAAGGCCCCGCCTCCCAATAAATACCACCGCCTTAGCCCTTAGGCTTCCAAGGCAGGAATTTTGAGGAGGCACAAGTTCAGACATAGGATCTCCAAGCATTTACGGAATTCTCAGGAATTCTGAGAATTCTGAGAGCTTCTGCATGTATGGTAGCCATCTGGACAATGCTCACATGAAGCGGACATAATTTTTATATTCCCACTTTACAAACTAGGAAACCAAGACACAAAGAAGGGAGGCAGGTTTTTCAAAGCTTCTCAGTAGGGAGCGAGGACTCAAATCCAGGCAGTCTGACTCCAGAGCCTCCACACCCAACACCACCCTGTATTTTTCTGTCTCTTTTAGAAAACAGGGGGACTCCGGGCCTGACGCATAGTATGTGCTTAAACAAATGTAGAGCGAGTGAACAAATGAATGAGACCTAGTTCTTGGCTCTGAGCAGCCCCGGGCTGCCGATGTGGAACAGCTGCTTTTCTAACGGGGCCTCCCCGCTCCCAAGTCCTTGGACCCGAAGCCAGGGACAGAGTTGGCGGCCTCCGGGCCGCGCTGTGCCCACGCGCCCTAACACTTGGGCAGTTCCTGGTTGGGCACAGATGCCCCTGATCTTTAAAAGAATGTCCGCTTCCGCTGGAACAGGTAAATCCCTTCGGGGAATGACAGGTTACTCCTCTCTCTCTCTCTGAAGATAGAAACTGTTCCTTCAGCGCAGAGTGAGTTAGTTGGAAAAAACTGATTTCACGCTTTGCTGAGTCTGATTGCCCTTGAACACCAGAGCGCTTTATCTGCCCGCGTGCGCTGGCTGAGCGGGAGGGCTGCGCGGGAGGGCTGTGTGACTGCGGGGCCCGGGGCACCGCCGGGCCTCTGGGGGAGATCGCGGATCTCCAGGTAGGCAGCTCTTCTGGCGAGAGCACTACTTTCTCGCCCTCCACTCCCCACCCCTGTTTCCACTTTTTCCTGTTTTACTTCAGGGGCTGCAGACCTGCTTTCCCAGCTGCCTACCTTAAGTCCTTTTGCCTTTGGTTTTTCCATGGGCTTTTCAGCCTTACTGCACCTGAAAAGACCTTTTGTCCGCAAATCTGCTTTGCTTGTGTTTCCATCAATGTCACCTTCAAGCAGCCACCCCGCTAAGCATCAAGTCGCCTAGATTCCACATCCCTTATGGATTTCCTGGTCCTCCCTGTGCCCCCTTGATACTGATACTCTAATATTAGAAGACAGTTCCCAGGTTCTCTGCCTCAACCCACCCTGCACAGGATGGTATGGGGCCTCTCACCAAGAAAATGGTCTCGCTGCCTGGAACCTTCCAAAGAACCATCACTGGCCCCTCCCAGAGAGCAAGTGCGTAACACATGGCCCAGGCGCAGTGTGGTTTCTAGCTGGGGCTGCAGCTTGTGTGGTTAAGGGCAGGGAGGCAAGAATATGAAATTAAATCCAAACAGCCTACTGGTCAACCCAAGAGTTGAGTGGTTTAGAAAAACGCTCCAGAAGGTAAGAAGGAGGAAACTGGGGAAGCAGATGGAAGAGGAAAAACAAACAAAACCTAGCACCCCTGGGATCTCACGGACAGAGGAATGGATTTGGTGGGTTAAAGGGGAGAATGCTATTGCAGAGTTTCCGTGGGTGCCTTTGGATGAAGTTGGTGAGAGATGGCAATGCTCGGCAATGAGTTTGAGATACGCAAAGGGAGTTCAGCCTTTGTGGGCAGAGGGTGGAGAGCTCAAGTGTCCTGAGCATAAAATTAGTTAGAATTTGGAGGTTTGGGTGGGGAGCTGGCAGCATGGGAGGGAATGAGAAGGTTCTCGAGACTGGGAGCAGAGAAGATGGAGAGGCATGATGGAAAATAGCCAACAAGAGAGGCTTTCCAGGGCACGAAACCTCCATAGTCATTTAGATGTCAACAAGTAAGACATGACCGTAGGTTGTGCTCTCCAAGGTGGTGTCTTCAAATCTACCTGCTACCCCAAAACCTCCAGGAATGTCTACTCTGGAAGAGGCCATAGCAGCCTCTGTAAGTCTTCATATTAACCTCCGGAGCTATGAAGGCTACCAGGTGATGCGTGAAATGGAGCAGAGACAGGGCAGAGGAAGTTAGTTACAGAGTAGAGACCAAGAATCCAGGCAGGGTGGGAGACTGGAGATGGGAATGGATACTGTGCCCCTCCTCCCCATCTATGGGACAGGATGGGACTCATTTGTCTATATCTATTGAAAGATGGAAATGGCCCAGTGGTTGGGAAGCCTGGGGATGCCCAGATGGCTGACATCTAACATGAGATTACTGACCAGAAAAGGAAGGTTTGAAGCAGCGAGAACTAAAGGGAACTTAACACTGGTGGAGATTTTTTTTTTTTTAATTGAGTATCAGTGGCTAGAGGAGGGAGCAGGTCAGGAGCTGTTACAGGCACTGGCCTGCAAGATAGAGAAGAAAGCAGGTTCCCAGAAACCCAGCCAGAGAACTGAGCCAACCCTGTGAGGTTATAGATATGTCCTGGAGATAAATGAAAGAAGACAGCTCTGTGTCTGGGTTAAGAAAGTGGGACAAAGAGGGTTCATCCAGGATGAATGAGCACAAGTGCCGAAGGTGGGAGGGGTGGGGAGAGACGTGGTAGGAACGTACAACCAGCTTCTCTGCATCTGGTCTTGGGGCTAAGCCAGCTCCCATTTCACTTCGCTCCCATGCAGCTGATGGAGCAAACGCTGTGTTCTACAGCCCCAGAGTCCCCCAGCCCATCAGCAAAGCTAGGTTCCAGGCAGAACCACTGCTGGAGGAAACCCAGTTTCCTCACTCCCCACCTTCAGTTAGCTCCTAAACTCTGTAGAATAGCTCATTACCTCTTTTTCCTCCTAATGCTCTTTCCTTTGCTTACTCTTCTGGGTCTGATATCACAGGGCCTGATGTGCCATCCTCTCCCTGGGTTAGGTCTCAGCCTTCCCTTCAAGGCTTGGGTACAAGCCAACAGGTGCACCATTAATGCTTATTAAGTGAATAGTTTCCCGGCAAGAGCCAAACCCTTGTACTTCCCACCCCTCACTGCACACATACTAATTCCTAGGGTAGTTTTTTTTCTTTTCAGAAGCTCATGTTCTCCAATTTCATCCTCATATTTAAGTGTACAAGTAAAATGTGCCAGCATGGAAGAACCGAGAGATCTTCCAACATGTTGGGGAGGCCTCACAAAGTAAAGCTTTGGCCTTACTCCAAAGCTTTGCTGGATTTAGGGAGCAGAAAGCCATTCTACTCTACCACGGTGGATGACATAGCTATCTTTAAATCCGTAGGCTGTCCCTTTTAGGGGCTGCTGAGGATCTGTGCCTGCATTTGCCTTCTCTTCTCCATCATCTTCCTCTCTTTCTGCCCCTTTCCCCTCACCCCCATCAGTTCATCATTTATTCTTATTTGCTACAATTCCAGGCACCATAGTAGGTTCTATGAATAACTTAGCTTGGTTAATCTTCACCACTACCCTCTGAGATGGGTACCAATACCCCCAATTCTACTTAAGACTTGTTCAAGGCCCCAAGATAAGAGAACAGCAGTTCTCTTTGGTTGCAGAGCCCCTGCTCTTATTATTAAAATTTAAAATAATTTAAATGTATGATAGCCCTTAACAAATTGTACTTTGATTCTGTAAGTGCCTCCACTGGCCCACGATTAGCTAGGAGAACAGGGACCAGGTCTGATTCATCTGTGTAATTTTTACAAGGTTTTATCCAGAGCCTGGGGCACTAGGGACAGTGAGTTAGTGTTTCTGAGTAAATGTTGACAGCAGAGGATAGAGTATGGGACCTACAGTCAAACTGTCCCTGATTCTACTCCATCATGTCCAGCTCTATGACCTTGATCAAGAAACTCACCCTTCTGAACTTCAGTTGTCAAAATGATAAGAATAATAGTACCTGCTCAGTACTATATGAGAGATGCACGTAAGGGGATCAGCATAGTGCCATAGCAGAGTAAATGCTGAATAGATGTTGGCCATTATTATTAGTGGTGGTGGTGGTGGTAGTGGGTGATCCTTCTTGTCTCTGACCCTTTAAGACCATCCTGCACAGCTACGCAAACCTCCCCAGCCTGTTCGGGCAATTCCTTTGGGCCTTTCCGATTATTCTCACTCTGTTTTCACCCTGACCCCATTCCCCAACTGGAATCTTTGGTCTCTGTCGCCAGCCTTCTGATTCCAATCTTGCCTCACCCCGGGTACATGGATTTTGTGTTTGGTTTCTAGTGTTTGATGTGTGGAAGTCCCTGCATGGCCTTGGGCTTGGATGGGTCCTTTTGGTTCTTCCCAGAGCCTGGGATCCGACTCTGCCCTGGCTCTAACCAGAGGCCACTGAATTTGCCCTAACCCTTCCCATTTCCTATTCACACTCCTCCTACCAAGAAAGAGAAAGAAGGAAGATAGAAGGGCATGTGGGATATAAGAAGGAAGAAGGGAGGGAAACAAGGAAGAAGAAAAGACTCCAGTTAGGCTCTCCTAACCCTTCTCTGAACTGGTATCACTGCTTCTAACCTTATTTTCATCCAGTTCATCATCCATATGGTGACTAAAATCACAACCACCACCACCACAAAAACCAGTAGGTATTAACTGTGTTACGTCCGTGAAAAATACAATTCAAAGCACTTCACGTGCATTAATTCACTTAACCCTTGCTGCCAGTGTATAACGGAGCCACGAACAGCAGTTTCATTTTAAAGACCAGAAGCTGATGTGCCCACTTATCCACTTGCTGCACTGCCCGTAAAATAGCAGAGCCAGGGTTCCTATCAGAACAGTCACTCAAAGGGCGCCGGGGTGGCTCAGTCAGCTAAGTGTCCGACTCTTGATTTCAGTTCAGGATCTCAGGGTCTGTGAGATCGAGCCCCCTGTTGGGCTCCATGCTGAGCCTGAAACAGAACCTCCTTAAGATTCTCTTGCCCCTCCCTCTGCCCCTCTTGCTGCCTACCCTCTGCTCATGTACGCTTTCTCTCTCTCTCTCAAAAAAAAAAAAAAAAAAAAAAAGGTCATTCAAGACGAGCCAAGCTGCTGTCTTTGCATGAGATTGTGAGCACATACTCCAAGAGAAGGGTAGGCAGATTTTGAAGCAACATAATGGGGATTGGTTATTCCCTGGGACTGGATTTGGGATAGGATCGATATTTGTGCAAAGGTGTCCCCTACTCCCTTGCACACATTTTCCCATAAAGGGCAGCCAAAATTTGAGAGACCCTAAAGGCCCCACTCTCTTCCCCAACCTCATACACACACGTCACAGTGGGTTCCTGCAGATCAGGGACTCTTGTCCCTCTTTATAACTCCCTTACTCCCTTACCTAGCACAATGTCTCACCCAGTACAGGTTTTGTACCCACGGTACTGCTCATACTGATCCCTCCAGGTTGTACTGAGAATTTCCTAAAATAATATTTGCAGAAGCATCTTATCAAATGTTAGGTGTTTTTCAAATAAAAGTTATTATTATTATTATTGTTATTACTGTCTCTAAAGAATTCTAGCTCTCTGGGAGGTTACTGAAAATTTTTAGTGCCATTGGAAAAGCGAAGGAGGCACAGTCACGCAGAATCTCTTTTGAAGGGATTGCATCATGGTTAGAACACCTCTGTATAGTCTAAATTCTGCTTGTCTTGCAGATTCGTGGAGAGAGAGAAGCCTGGGCAACTCATCTCTGTTCTGTCCACCCCCACCCCCCCACCTATTGGTGGCAGAGCCACCAAGAGCCCTCCCTCCCCCCGCCCCCTCCACGGAGCAGGTGCTTGTTCCTTGACTTCAGTTGATAAACAAGCCTGGGAGACTCGGTAGCCAGTATGGGTGTTTGTACAGAGCAGTTGAGGAAACATTCCCAGCGCAGAGGACACAGCTGGGGAGGCCGTCAGAACAGTCAGGGCCTCTGGGAAAAGGCCAGGCTTAGTCCTGCAAACATGGCCCCAGCCTGGGCTCGACCTTTGGATGCCACGTGTCACCTTCGGTGGGAAAATAAATAGTCCCCTTGTCTGGAATGTGCACCCCTTCTCTTGTGAAACATGGGAAACAGGCAGCCATTGTGAGAGAGGAGCAGCCTCTCTGCAAGCTCTCCTTGGAGCATGTGGACAGGGCTGCCTCCTGCCAGTAGGTCACTACCGCTATTGTCTCCCTCTGTAGGCAGCGCTTGTCACTCAGCCTCCCAAGATTCAGGCTCGAGGTTTCAGGGGGCAGAGCTGCTTGTCTGCACAGTTTGTAAGGGGTGGGAAGGGGAGGGCAAAGGGATATACTTCACTATGGTTAGCGGGAGCTTGGTGCTGCTTGGCTCATATGAAGGCCATGGGCAGGGGGGAAGGCCAGGTCAGGAGGTGCAAGGCTCCCTTTTAATTGGGGTGTGTGTGTGTGTGTGTGTGCTGCTGAGACTGGTGAGCCCAGAGCCCTCAGAGGCGCAGAGAAAAGACAAAGTGTCAAGGTGGGAGTGAGGAAAGTGGCCCAAGTGACAGTGCTAAGAGGGCACTGAGCGAGGACCACAGCTTCCTTACCCGTTGACGGCGCTCCTAAACTTCTAGGTCTGTAAGAGGAAGCACACAGCTTTCATCTTCAGAAGTTTTAACTAATTGTTAATGACCTCCAGGAGCCATTATATGGCAAAGCGGGCCGATGCTGGGTTCGTGCACAGTGGGGGAGAGTGGCTCATGGCTTAATAATAGGGGCCGGAAGTCCGGAGTGTGAAGGCCTGCAGGTGTCCGGAAGTGCGCCCCATCTGCCATCCCTAACCCAGCCCCACACATGGCTGCCAGGATCTCTCCCTTCCCCAGAACCTCTCCGGGGCTGACCACTGTCCACCTTTGTCCACCTCTCTCCCCACCAGTGAAAATATATTCTGTCCCAGTCAGAAACCCGGGTCTTCTCAGGAACTTCTCCTTTTCCATTTCCCTCCAAATATGGGCAGTTCACAAGTCCTTCCAGACCGACTCTCTCAAGATCTTATCAGTCCATCCTCCTCCCTTCCCACACCACGTGGCACATGTCTAGTTCATCCCTCACCTCAGTGAGCTCAGAGCCCTCCCTTCCCACAGCTCTGTCTGACTTGGACCCCTTTCCCATACGGCTTATCGTCCGCCCATCTCGTCCACCACAATCGATCCTGGGAAAACTGGCGTCGAGAAATACAGGCCACAAGACTTCAACACGGAGAGGGGGAGCTCTTCAAATGGAGAAAGAGCTATCTGAGACTGCGGCAGGCCAGTTGTAAGTCTTTGCCCTCCCAGCGCCTCAAATTTAAGGTGGTTCCTAGTTTCCCTGCTCCCTGCGCTGTTCTCTCATCCTCTCTCTCCCAGGCACCGTGTTAACTGATCTCCCGAGTGCCTTCCAAAGCATCCCTATTCAAGTACATGCATTAATCAGTTCAAAGATCATTCTGCAACCTCTGAAGTCTAGGAAGGCTAAGAATTTTTTTCCTATTCTTCCAATGGTCTTCTTATCTGTTCTGGTCATTTTGCTCTTGTCTCCAGTGGAGTTATGTGCCTAGAGGAACGTTGGAGGCAACGTATGGATGGCTACTGGACAGTGAGTGGGAAGCAAGACATGGCATCTCATAGGGCTCGGGAAATTCTTAGAAAGTCAATCTCAGCAGAGGGTCTGCCCTGATGAAGAGGGAGCCCTTGTAATTTGTTTTAGCCCACTACAGGGAGATGATTGATTTCCCTGGAGCTGTAGGACGGGCTTCATAATCATGGAAGAGGAACACAGAATTATGTAATAAACCCAGCAGATGCCCTTGCCCTGGAGGAAGGAAAGCTTAGTGACTCAGATATTAAACCGTCAGAGTATGACTGGACAGGTCAAATGAAGATAACCCTTGCACAGGGCCAGGTACCCAGATTCTGGGGAAGGCTTGAGCCACCTACTGGTGAAGGATAAGTAAGACAGCTTCCAGAGAACCTTGGAGGGAGAGAGCCAGGAAGCCAATGTACTGCTCTTTTTTTTTTTTTTTAAAGATTTTATTTATTTATTTGACAGAGAGAGATCACAAGTAGATGGAGAGAGAGGCAGGCAGAGAGAGAGAGAGAGGGAAGCAGGCTCCCTGCTGAGCAGAGAGCCCGATGTGGGACTCGATCCCAGGACCCTGAGATCGTGACCTGAGCCGAAGGCAGCGGCTTAAACCACTGAGCCACCCAGGCGCCCAGCCAATGTACTGCTCTTAATGCAAACTCTAAGATGTTTATTTTAATTAGCAAATATGAAACATTATGCCTGTATGTGGCATGTGGCAGGCCAGGTAACAACTATTCCGGGTTTCCAAAAGACTTCTCTCTTTTCATTTTGCTGGCATCTCCAGAAGCATCCTAAGGCTGGAGGAGAGAGAGAAAATATAGATAACAGGAAAGAGGCTTAGGAAGGGTTACATGCCAGGAATGGTGTAGGGAAAGATCAGAAGTATTGGGATTTATTGGAAGGCAACTGTCAGTGCTTTTTCTAGGTAAAAGCTGAGTGGATTTTTTTTTTTTTTTTGAAAATTAAAAATTAACATTTAAACTGCAGAAATAACTCCTCCCCCCTTTTAAAAGAGGAAATTGTTTTAGCATTTTCTAGAGAGGCTCTCCCTGTCCCCAGAGATTAGATTAGATGGTCCTATCATGCAAACTGATCGCCTCCTGTACTTTCCCTTCCAAGCACTCCTCATAATTTTTAATCACACATCTGTATGTTTCCTCATGTATTTAATATCTATTCTCCCGCTAGACTATGAATTCTAGGAGTACAGACTGGATTGTGTTTTTCCCCTGCTCTATCCTCAGCACCTAGCACTTGCCTGGGACATAATCTAAACTCACAGGGACTGTTAATGATGGACTATACAGTAGATAGGGAGGAATATGAGGCCATAAGGGAGTAATAAAGAATGAAAAATGGATTGAAAGTTTAAATAAGGATGGAGGATTTTCCAGTGTGAGTTCTAGAAGGTTGGGCAGAAGTTATGGGAGGAATGAAATTGAGATTTTAAGGGGAGTTGTAGCTATCGGTGATGACAAGACCTAGACTAGGGTATCACGTAGGAGTTAGGAACTAATATTGGATGGAGAAATTCATGACAGGTGAGGAACTGTCCTTACCTCCTCAATGTCTGAGACCAGCTGTTGACTCTGTCTTCACCATAGATGATGCTAGTAACAAAATGATTGTTAATGTCAGGAATGATATGAAGAGCTGAAGCCTATAGTGCATGCTGGGGAGAGAGAGAAGTTAGTGGCTGACAACAGGAAGGAGAGAGAAATGGCATAGTCTGATGGCATGTCTTTCTTCATCCTTTTTTTTTTCAAGATTTTATCTATTTATTTGAGACAGAGCACAAGCAGGGATGAGGGTCAGAGGGAGAGGGAGATGTGGACTCCCCATTGAGTAGAAAGCCTGATGTGGGGCGTGATCCTAGGACCCCGAGGTCATGACCTGAGCCAAAGGAGCCCCTCCATCTTTTTTTTTTTTTATGTTATTTATTTATTTGACAGAGAGAGAGATCACAAGCAGGCAGAGAGGCAGGCGGGGCGGGGTGGGGGGGGGAAGCAGGCTCCCTGCTGAGCAGAGAGCCCAATGCGGGACTCGATCCCAGGACCCTGGGATCATGACCTGAGCCGAAGGCAGCGGCTTAATCCACTGAGCCACCCAGGCACCCTCCATCTGTTTTTTTTTTTTTTTAAACAAATATTTACTAAGTGCCTAATGAAGCCCAATTCATGCTATGAGTGATACAAATAAAAGTGAGATATTGGGGACGCCTGGGTGGCTCAGTTGGTTAAGCGACTGCCTTCAGCTCAGGTCATGATCCCAGCATCCTGGGATCGAGTCTCACATTGGGCTCCTTGCTCGGCAGGGAGCCTGCTTCTCCCTCTGCCTCTAGTCTGCCTCTCTGTCTGCCTGTGCTTGCGCTCTGTATCTCTCTCTCTCTAACAAATAAATAAAAATCTTAAAAAAAAAAAAAGAGTGAGATATTGTTTCTCCTTCAAGGAGCTTATAATTTACTGCCTATAAATAAGTAAATAATATTGAAAGACATTTTGTGTGTCAAACATAATACCAGGCCCTTAAGGATACAAAGACTCAGGATCTGCCCTTCGAGGAGTTTATTGTACACATAAGAGATACAAACAGCAACATGGAGAATTATAACCCAAATGGATAAATGCTAATACTGAGGTTTACCCATAATGTCAGAGAGCATGAGGAAGTTTCTTAAGCTAGACAAAGGAAAGGGAATCAGTGAAAATTTCTAGCAGGAGAATGTGTCTGATTTCCATATTGAAGAAAAAATAAGGGAATGTGGAGAGGCAGACTGGAGACTGTTCTGGAGAGAGGAAATCATGAGTGCAACGTCTGATGGTGAATGAAAGAACGGCACATTCTGAGACCGGCAAGAAGCTCCATGTGATGGGAGCCTAAAGGGAAAGGTGGGCCGTAGCAGGAGATGGAACTGGAAAGGTAAGCAGGTGCTAGATCATAAAGATTTTTAGGACAGGCTAGGAACTTTGAACATCATCTTGAAGACGATTAGAAAACCATGAAGTAGAGTAACGAATGACATGAGTCTCTCTGGATTATTAGTAACAAATGATTAAGGGAAAAGGAAAAAAAAATACCTGATTCAAACAAACTTAAGAAAATCATGGATTTATTACTCAAATAACTAAAAAGCGCAGGCATAAATGTGGCTTCCATCGAATACTGACATGGGCTTCCTTCTCCATCTTTTGGTTCTGCTCTTGAAAATGTTGGTTTCATTCTCTAGATCTTGGAGGCGGCAGTTCCAAGCGTATGTCTATCCAGATTTAAGTCTAGTAGAACCAGAGCTATTCTTCCCCGTGGTTCTCTCACGCAAGACCCAGGACTCTTTTGTCTTAGACAGAGGTGGTCACATGCCCTCTCTGAACCAATCGCTGTGGCCCGGGCTCGGTGCGCTGACTGGCCAGGCTGCCCTCATGCTCCACTGCTTTGAACCCAAATCAGGGCCCTAGAGGGGAGGAGGGAAGGTGGTTCTTCCACAGAGGCATATTGTCTTCTCAGTGAGGGTGAATGTTTGTTGAGCAGGGAAGAACAAGTGTGTGCTCCAGTTTTAAGAAAGATCACTCTTGGTGACTTTGTAGAAAATTTGAAAGCCTGGAGGCACGGTGATACAGGTGATGTGGACCTGAACAAGGCAATGGAAATATGAGAAGTTTTTAGGTAAAAGTGATAGAATTTGGAGACTGGCTGCAAGTCAAGAGAAAGGGAGGAGTCAAGGTGACTCCCAGGTTTCTCGTTTAGACAACTAGGTAACACCATTCAACAGAGGTAAAAACTGTTGGAAGAGGAGCAGTTTGAGCGGTAGGAGAATGTTAATGAGTTCCGTCTTGGCATCGTGAGTTTGAAGTCCCTGTGGTACACTCAAGTGAAGGGCTCCAGGATGCAGTTCAATTGAAGTCTGGAACCCAAGGAAGAATTCTGAACCAGAAGCATGGACTGGAGAGTCAGGTTATAGATGAGGACTGACTCCACAGAGGAAGATTAGACAACCCAGGAAAAGTATGTAAAGGAAAGAGTCCCAAGTACCCCCAAAACCCAAGGGGCAGGCAGAGGAAAATGAACTTAACAACGATGACTTGGAAGAAATTACCAGAGAGATATGTTGTAAACCAGAATAGAGCATCATCAAGGAAGACAAGAATGAGGCAGAGGTGGGTGGAAACAGCTGTGTGGGGGAAAAGGATGCCACTTTCCACTCCATGCCTCAGGAGGGCAAGCTAGTAATGCCCCCGAGGAACACAGCAAAGCAGCATCCTCAGGACTGTCTTGTCTTGCAGTTAAGACAAAAAGGTTAAGGGATGAATAATGAGGATGGAATGTTTATTCTGGCACGGGGGGTTCTAGGAGACAGCGTAGAAACACTTTAAGGATACGGGGTGGGATATTGGAGATAAAGCCCCAGGAAAGGATCAGGGACAACAGGGGTTTTGAACTTAGGGGCTCAACCAAGGTTGATAGGGATGTAGGTGTGGTCAGGAGAGGTGATCTCAAGGTTCTAAACAAAATGCTGCAAGAAGTTGCTTCAAGGGCTGGTGTAGAAGGGTATATAAATCAGATAATATCACTCCCCAGAGGCAGCCAGCCAATGGCTTCAAATGTCCCGGAGTAAAATGCAATACCTTCCCCAGCCCTCAAGAACCCCCCTGGTTTGGTCCCTGACCACCTCTCTAACTCCCCACCCAGACACTCCCCACTTCGTCCCATCTACACGCATGCTCACATTCCTTCTGTACTTGGAAAGTTCCACACTCGTGCCCATCTCAGGGCTCTTGCACCTGCTGCCGCTTCTGTCTATAATCTTCTCACCTTACTCAAATCCAGTTTGTTCAGTTCATTCAGGTTTCTGTTCAAGCATCACCTCCGCAGAGAGGCCTCTCTTCTCCTGCCTCCACACACCATCTTCTTTCTGTTCATTTGTTTTATTTCCTTCAGAGAATTTATGACTCTCTGAGATGCTTTCACTTATTTAACTTCTATTACTTTCCACCAAAGTGTAAGATCCACGAGGTCAGAGACCTTTCCTATCTTTGTTCACCCATTATCCGCAGCATCATGAACAGAGTAGAGTCTGGCACAAAGGAGGTGCTCCATAAATATTTGCTGACTAACTAACTGGCTGAATAAATGAATATTTAAAGTTGCAGCCTCCTCTGTAGGCTCTGGATCGAGCTGTGACCAGATTCCTTTGAGCTTTTAGGAGCAGACATATTTTGAAACGAGAAGCCACTCAAGGTTCTTCAAACAAGACATTTTTCAGTGATGTAAATTATTCTGAATATCATATAGCATTTCCAAAAGGGCAAAGTCTGCTGGTGAGAGAAAGAAACAAAAATCTACTTCAATAAAATATGACAAAAACGCCCATGTTTGGTCCATGGCAAAATGGTCCAAGTATAAATAGCTTTTCATAAGGCGCTATTGCACAAAACCAAAAGCCACCTACTCTTACCTGAAATATTTTTGGAGTTTTAATTTTAAGTGGAGATTTCAGAGCGCCACATTCTCCAGCACTGTCAAGGCTTAATGAGATGACTGTACTTGGCAGAGACTGTCAGAGTCCATATCCTGACTATATTCTTGTTGAAAAACTGTATTTCCTAAAATAGAACCTGTTTAGGGGAGGACAGGGCAGTGAGATCTCCAGAGAAGGACTACCCAGAAAATCGAGAATGTGAGTAGGGCTGGAGCCATGAACTAGAAGAGGACATTAACATCTTCTAAATATGCTCCAATCTAATTGCCTTAACTAGAACAAGAGCAGTGAAAGCTGGGTAGGTGTGGGGCAGGGCGGTGTTGTGTTAAAGTAAGTCTGGTCATGTAGGTATTGAAACTAATTTAAACAGGCTTCTTTACTGCTGACTTGCCAGCATTTGGAGATGTTCTTAAGCTTCTAGGTGACCTATCATATCCATTCTTTTGACCTTATCGCTTCCCTAGAAATAGCTACTAACATGGGTCATGGTATCAATGGTAGTTGTATGATTTTTTGATCATAAACTTGACTTTGACATATTGGAGCATCGGGACTGAACAGTGGTTTGTGGAAGTGATAAAAGATGGGTCAGTATACAGAGAAAAAGGATCGTAAACAGCAAAGGCATAGCTTTGATGTTCTGTCACCTTGAAGGGCACAGGCTGAAATGCTTGAGGTAGAAATGTGGGAAGGGTTGGGATTTTAAGAAGATTTCATGCTAGCTAAGCCAACCCACCTGACAGAAGCTTTCAAGCCTTCCTCTGCTCCCTTTAATTCGTTTGGCTAGAAGCCATCTCTAACATAAGCAATTCCTTATCTAAGGTCTGGAGTCATTTTTTTTTTTTTGCTTTCTATTTTGGTTTGAGGCTTAATACTGCTTCTCTTTTGATTAGTGTAAATTTAGCTAGAAAAGATCATTTTTCCTTTCCCTTCATGTAATTCTAGAACCAAGATGTTCAGAGAGGCAGCGCCAACTTGATGTCACAAAATATAAGTTACAAGTACAAGTTACACATAGAAATTATATTTTATCTGTGGAATATATCTTGTTGTTTTTTGTTACACAGAAGGATTTCCTAAAAATTCTTTTGAATGGTTCTAGGTATTAACTGTGGTAGTATCAGCTGGAAGTATACCAATTAACAAGCTATAGCAGCTCTGGAAGGAAGTGTTATGAGCAGAATAGACGTCCAGTCCCTCGTGTGACTTGAATGTTGTGTCTAGGAAGAAAGACCGGTCATGCCACTGGTACTGCTGACCCTCTTTGAAGGGTCTACAAAGCTGTGTGCACCGGTCTCATGGTCAAATTATGGGAAGAAAATAAGACAATTCTATAATGCAAGCTAGAATATAAATGCCATAAGAGTAGATCAAAAATTTATTTGGTTATAAAGAAGGAAAAACAAATGATTGGGGGATGAGTCAGGAAAGCCTTCAAGGACCTTCACGGTTAGAAAATCCATCCCTGAGGCCAAGGAAAAGTAGAGGGACAAGACGTTGGGCCAGATGGTTCCTATGTCAGGGCTGGGGTGGGGCTGACTGATCAAGACACGTTAGGATAAAGAAGGCAAGATAGAATGGTTGTCAACGGCATGGTTCTGACTCGGAGAGTTCCCAGGACCCTTTCTTCATTTGACCGCAAAGGGAGAAAACCACAACTGAAGACTTCTTTGACCTCATGGACTTCAGAATCAGTCAAATCCATGTTTAAACTCTTACTATCTATGTATAGACTTCAAAGAAAGGGTATAATTGCTTGACCCTCCATTTCTCCAACTGCAGAAAGAGAATAATGATATCTTTCAGCAGCACTGTAAAGAATAAATGAAATTGGTGGTTAGAGCGGATCAACCCAACGTCTGGCACACAGTAGAGGCAAAACAGTTTCCTTCTGCTTTAGAAGGGAGAATGCAGTAGAGTGGCTCATAAAATCAGATGTCCATTTGTGCTGCGTCTTGAATAACAAATAATGCGTATTTAAGCACCTCTTAGTGGTATCCACATGCATGTTCAGAAGAGGGGTTTTTGCTTACTGCTTAGTCATGGGGGAACTTATTTAAGCTGTACGTCTTGGGTGCAAGAAAGAACCTTTTGGTACACGTGGCTTAAGTCTCTCTACTCAACAATACCAGTTTAATTTTGGTAATTCAGTGGGGTGGGGGGACTACGGTAGCCAAATAAGAAATGCAGATGGAGTTTTCTTTTTTTATATATGATTCAAAATTATAGTGCCAATCCTGAAGATAATAAAATTGCCAAAGAAATCAAAGCACAATTTGTGGAAAATCAATACATCATGTGATAGGAAGCATAGCTGCTATTGGCCAAAAATTTTAAAAAATCAAAAAATTTAAACTCAATGTTTGAAGACAGCTTAGAGTCAAGATCTGATTATTTTACTGAAAAAGGAAAGCAGTGCATAATTATACAGGTAAAGGTGAATAGAAATGTAAAAATGTGTATTCTTGAATGTAGTGTTTGTTTTCCCTGAGCTGTTTGTAAATTGGTCGTCTTTTATCACTGAAGATGTCTTAGAATCTGAGGTATTTTCTGGTGTGGGCCCAGAATCCCCTTTGTCACCCCTGCTTCTGTCCTGTTCACTGACCCCATGCTGATCCTACACACTTTCAAGGACACTAGCCACACCTTGGTACCACAGTCTGTCCACTACTTTCTGGCTCACTTTCTGCAGTTGCTTAAAGTTCTGTCTTCAGAGAATTATAGTTGCCACCAACTGCAGATTAATTCTAGGGTTGAGGTACCTCTTGGCTAGTTTACTTATGTGTAGATCATGTAAATAGCCAGTATAAAAACTCCCACTATAAAATAAGTTTTACCCGGGAGTACTGTGGCTATTGACTTCAGTATTGGATTGAGAAGGAAAAACAATAATTTCTGCTAATTATAACAAGCGTGATTTTTTCTCCAACACTTAGAACCCTTTTTTGTTTTTATTTACTTTCTATGTCCTGCTTTCACATGTCTTTCTGTAGAATGTGGGGTTAAAAATTTTTCATGTTTATCCCATGTTTACAAAAATATGGTTCACTTCAGATATTTTCTCAGAAGTTCTGTGTATATCTAATGAATTTCCTGCTTTAATTAGAAAAAATGTAAAAGTTTATTTTTAAACTTTGGACATTCATCTATGTCCACATGATTTTGTGTTTATAATGCAACAATTTTGATTATATACATATATATATATATGTATATAGAAATATACATTAATGTGAATCTGTAACTACCTGATTTATAAACTAAACACTTACTTAAAAAGAGCTATATCTTATTCATTCTGTATACCTAGCACCTAGTAGAATTCTTGCCTAAATAATGAGGCACTCAGTAAATATTTGCTTATTATGGGTGAAAAAAATGAATCCATTTCCAACTCTGTATTTAAGGTTTGGGGTTAAAAAGCTGTACTCAGCATTAGGTCTGGATTTGTAACAGGAGGCTTTTTTAAAGATGCCAATTTAGGAGCTCAAGTTGTTCCTGAGAAGTACTATTCTTACATTGGTTCAAGGCACATTTAGAACATCTGAAATTCCTTTTGCAAGAGAACATGCCTCACTCTGCTTCAGGAGTCAAGAGGATAATCATTTCCATTTATACGAGGAGTTTGAGAGATTAGAAGTCAGAGGGATCCTCCCACTTCCAGAATCATCCCCACTCCCTGTGATAATTTAATTTTTCATTCCTGCCATTTAAGAAAAACAACCCAGGAGAATGTAGAAAGGGGAACTCACACCTTCCACTGAAAAGGTTTGACAGCACCTGCTGAATAGATAAGTCAGTTTCAAGAAGAAGAAAAAAAAAAAGACCTTCATAGTTGATACAATGAGGTCAGAATCCTTGATAACTGTGGTAAAAGAACAGACTTAGTGTGTATATAAGGGTTCATTTTGTTGTTGTTATTTTAAATGCTGTCACAGTACAAGTAGCATATAGAAATAATATTTTGTTCAAATCACATACTTCCCTATGTCAATAAAACTTCTGTTTCTATAAAGTAAGTGGAAAATTATGTTGGTGATCAAAGTATGAGATTAAGCACAAGCCTTGCAGTTCAAGTCCACGGAGCCTACCACCAGCCCGGGGTCAAAGATCAAACTTGCCGGCAAAAGTTCTTAGGCAGAGGAGGTAGGGGAAGAGCAAAGAAGAGCCTCTGAAATATTTAATTTGCTAACTTTAATTGCAAAGTCATAGAAGCATCAAAATACCAGTGAACGTATTTCCACAGGGACATTTGCCAATGTCCTGTAAGTTACTTCATTTTAATTGAACAAAAGTAATTAATTAATTAATTAAGATTAATTGAACAAAATTAAGTTCATAGTATCCTTCCATCCTTCATATTGACTTGCTCTTACTCCTTGCCTGGCCTCCACTCCCTTGATGCTGCGATGCCTTCTTCTTCCACTAAACCCTGCACCTCTTTGCAGGCCAGTGCAAGTGGCCCTCCTCTGTGTCTCCACAGCACCTTGCACGTACCCTGTAATGGTACTGACCATGCGGACACCTGGGTGGTGAAGTGGGTTAAGCGTCTGCCTTCGGCTTAGGTCATGGTCCCAGTGTCCTGGGATTGTTGGGCTCCCTGCTTAGCGAGGAGGAGTCGACTTCTCCCTCTCCCTCTGCCCTTCCCCCTCCCCGCCCACCTCCTGCGCTCTCTCTCATGTGCTCTCTCTCTCTCTCCTGCATGTACTCTCTCTCAAATAAATAAAATCTTTAAAAAAAAAAAAAAAACACTTACCATGCATCTCCTCTTAGAAGATAAGCTCCTCAAGGGTAGACGTTGTTTCTCCTTGTCCCCATGCTCTTAGAGCTCAGTCTGAGGCTTGGTGCAGCATGGTTGCTCGAAAAACATTTGCTGACTTGAGGTCTGGGAAAGATGGGGGAGGAATGAAATATGGAAGGGAAGAGAAGCTCCTCGAAATGACATCTCCAGAGTTACATGACAATAAGAAGAAATATGAATTCACACTTGCTTTCCGTAAATATTTATTGAGTGCCTCCTAATGGGAACAACTATGTTCCAGCAATACATCAGTGAGCAAAACAAACAAAAATCTTCACCTCAGAAGAGCTTCCTTTCTCGTTGTGGGAGACACAATAAACAATAAGTAAATTGTGTGGTATTTGGACAATGGTACTTGACTTGGACAAAAGAAAATAAGCACTGAGAAGCTAGCCAGGTGCACCTGTAGAACTTTCGCACAGAGAGGTCAGAAGATGACATTGAGCAAAGGCTGGAGGGAGCTGGAGAATCCGCCACATGGAGGTCGGAGGGAAGAGCGTTCAAAGCAGAAGGAACAGCCATGCAGACACCCTACAGGAGGGGTGTCCCTCATGCCTCCAAGGAACACAGAGTCCCTGGTGGCTGGAATAGGAGAAAGGAGGCGAGAGCGGGAGGAGATGCTGCCAGAGTCTAGGGGCGCAGATCCCATAGGGGATTTTAGGCCGGTGTGACAGCCATGCCGGGGTTACTGCTCTGTCCTTCAGAAGCAGAGGGGAGCTGGCGGCATGAAGCCCCCGGCAGTATGGAGAAACTGTGGCCATGCTCTGTGTGCCTCCCATAAAGCTGGCCCTTTTACCTCTGAACTCACCCCTTCCCGGAGCCCTAGCTATGCCCATCTGTGACCGCTTTGTGTCTGCGTCTCCCATTTCTCCATCTAAATTTTGCCTTGACGTGATTTTATACAGGCCATAGACGTCATATAACCCAAACCCACCCATATTTTATTGGCTTGTCCAATGTTTTAAACTGGGATGCTTCAAGTAAAAAGCAAGATTGTGTGCTTTTCTTTAAAAACGGGGAGATCTGGGAATACTGGGCCTGCATGCCTTCATGGCCACAAGTCACTGGATCTGGGGATCCTTCAGACACACTAGCTTCTAGTGTGATACACTCCAGTTTGACACACCCACCACTCCCTATTACATTCTACTCTCTCATTTCAATTACAGGCTGGACCCTTACAGGCATGTCAGTGCCTGATCTTATTCTATAAGCCCACTAATGCCTCCCTCTTCCCCAGTCTCTGACTGCTCCCTGACTTCCATTCTTTCCTTGGATACTTTATTTCTGCCAGTGGTCTTGGCACTCCTGCCTTTCTCAACCTGAGCCAGCTGCTGGACCAGCCCCTGGCTTCCAATTATCCTAGGCTTTGCCCTCAGACTCAGTCTTGCTGGCTCACTCCTGCTGAGAATTTCTGTATTCACATACCTGGGCTAGAAGGTCTCCAGGAGGTCTGCCAGTTGGGGGAACCCTAGATCTCCTGTTTGAACACAAAACACAAATGTGGAGAAAACAAGCTTTTCTCTACTAAATGCACTTTCCCCCCTTGTCTTTTAAATCTACATAAAGATGAAAGGCTGCTATGCTGCTCTCATTTAACTCCCAGACTTCTACCTGGGGCTTCACTGGTTCCAGAAAGAAACACTGCAGAAAAGACAGTTTTTCTATTTTCTTTATAATTAGAGTGTCCTTTTGCCAATAGTAAATCTATGGGAACTGAATGACTAATCAAAGCAAGACTGTATCTGAAGTGGGGTGGGAGGCCATCACTTGCTTCCCTCTTTCAATAAGACTTCTGCTACTTTAAAATCAATGGAAAATAATGTTGGTCATCAAAGTATGTGATAAAGCTCCCGCCTTGTGGTTCAAGTCCAAGGAGCCTACCACCAGCCAGGGGTCAGGGGTCTAACTCGCAGGAAAAGATCTTAAGGCAGAGGAGGAGGAGGAAGAGCAAGCAACAGTCTTTGAAATATTTAATTTGTAAACTCTAGTAGCAACGTCATAGAAAGCATCAAAAGTCATTTATTTTCCTCTCACCTGATTAGACTTTTGAAAGTAAGTACAAAGAAAGAAAGGAAAAAGGTAAGGAGGATAAAAGGAAAGGAAGGCGCAGAAGGTCAGCACTCTTCCTGCCTCTGCCCAGCCCCCCTTGCCCTCCTCAGGCTCTGTGACCCGCCTTCGCCCCACCTCAGGGGTGTCCTAGACAAGCCTCAGGTACAGGAGTGAGATGGTAATGGTCTCCCCATCCCCCACCCCCCGCCATTCCTTACCTCTTGTGGTGCATTCTCAATGGGAGACTGGAGGCTGAGGATGCCCAGGGCACAGGAGGTCCCTTTGGCTCCAGAGAGCTGATGGAGGTCCAGCACGGCCCAAGGAGGAGGGGCAGGAACCGGTTTCTTGGATTTAAAGGTGCCTGAGGCCTCAGCGGGGATATGAGGAAGGCCATGCACTTAAGAGGACAGAAAGACAGGGCAACAAGGCAAGGGTATATTTAGGGCTGACTCCAAGTCAAGAATAGAAAGTAAGAATTTGTTTCTGTGTCCAGTGTTGGGCTTGCAGGAGGCCGGAGGGAGTGAAAAGGGGACTGGAGGAAGGACATCCTAACATTAGGATATCCTACTGATTCCCAGTTCTAGGCTGCGTGTTGAGTGAAGAACGGGCTCATTCTCCAGTGGCCCATTCAAGAGCTAAAAGATACCCCAGGAAGCTTTATCTGTGATGTTCTTTTAAAAATTGTTTTAATCACAAGCCATTAGAAAGCCCATCATGTTCACTGGGTATCCCTGACTGGAGTGAATTGTCCTTCTTTAAAGAACCAGAGACAAAGCAAAAAAACCTTTTCTCTTTTGATTTGTGAGCCCCTGTGTCGTTCGAATGCTTCTCTTCAAAGATTATTTTTCCCATTTCATGCCATGCCTGTCGTTTTATTTTTTGATACCTGCTTAGGAGTAACCTTGTCTTTCTGGTACTGTGTTATACCACATAAATCCTTCTGCCATTGCTGAGAAAAGCCCAGAACTCTGCTCGGGCAGCCTTCCCGGGGAGCCGGGTGAAGCCTCTCAGCCCCGCACTGCCACCTAGGCTGGCTTCGTGTGACAGCATTTAATGGGTTTCCTCCCGCTGAGGACTCGGACGGAATTTGTAAAATTGAATTTAATTGGGACTGAATAAACTCCACTTTAAAATTCCTCACACATCGGCCTCTGCTCATGGGTGACAACAGTCTGCATTTGCTCTGATCTGTAACAGAGTCTGGGTCCCGCAGCCCCGCGCCCCGGGACAGAGGAGGCAGCAATGGGAAGCCCGCACCGCCTTTCGGGGCTGTCAGTCATCTGGCTGCTCAGCTCCCAGCTGCCCTGGGAGAGGATCCTCGCCCTAACAAAGGGAACCGGAACTGCTGGGGAACCCTGAGGGAACTTTGGGGCAGAATGATAGTCTTTCATTTAATGGAGAGCCATTCTCATTGGTGGCCGTGTCAGTGCCCACTGACTTCGTGCTGTGCCTGTCCACAACTTTAGAAAACGGGCAATCCCATTTGACACTGATGGAGGAAGCAAAATTAGACCCCTGATTAGTGGAAGTCTCAGAGAGCTTAGCAGGAAACCTGTGTCCAACGCAGAGCTTTGCCATTGCCTGGGGCCACTGAGAAAGCCACAGATGCTCTTGTTCTCACAGCAGTGTGGGTTTGTCCTTTGGGGTAATAATGGGGAAATGGCGGGGCGGGGGGGGGGATGCATGACTAACCCAAGGGTTGTTTGGATAGCGATCCCTGGAGCTAGGAACGGAGTGGAGCAGGTTGCATGAAATGGGGTTGCCTGGATGACAGAGTCTTTCTCCACTTATGGAAATGTTGGGTGAACCTAGAATCAGGATGGCAAAGAGATTTCATTCAGTGCATCAGTAACTGCCTAGAAGACTGTATTGAGAAGAATGTCAATTCTCTGTCTGGGCTTCTGGGAAGAAAAGGTATTGTGACTGATTAGTAGTCAAGTCACATAGCGTGATTCTTTTTTAGAGAAGAAGCTTTACCTCCATCCAATGGATGGTGGGTTAGGAAATTGGGGGCTGATAGCCAGTGAGTTTGTTGCCTTCGGAAACAGAAGAACTTAACATGATACCTAAAATTCTTCATGCTATGGGCCTAGTAGCTTCTCCAGCATTGTGTCCCACCCTGCCCCCATCTCTCACTTTATAAACCCGTCATGGATCTCCGAACACAGTCTTCAGCAGTCGGAAAACCCATGCCAGAGACTATCGGAACTCTAGCCCGTCAGAGACCAGACAGAGCATAGGTAGGTCCCAGTGCCACATAGTAGATGCTGGGAGCCCAGGTGTTTGGAGGTGGGAGGGGGGGAGGGGAAGGGCAGCAGCAGGGGAGAGCTAGTTCAACCAAGTCCCAACAAAGCCTTCGAACTAGAAGAACCTCAGGAGAGAAGGGTTACCAGACAATGAGGAGGCTCACATCATCATTTGAAAAAAGCCACCAGCTAGAGGTGGGGCTTAACTGAGTCTCCTTGGTGAAGGAAAAGTAAGAAAGCAGCTATTTCCCCAAGTAGTGCCCCTCTTAGAGGGAGGGGTACGGGACCCATAGACTTGTGATATAGAACAGGGAGGACATGGAGGCTTGGCCTCCAGTCCCACCCATCATGGGATTTAACCAAAAGACAAAGGTAGGACGAGGCTCTGCAGTCCCCATCTTAGCTGTATGACCCACAAGCACAGGCTTTAAACTCTGAGCTTCAGTCTCCTCATCTATAAAATGCGAACAGGAAGACCAATCCACTGGCCACTGTCCACTTGCTAATTCACTCGTTGCACATTCATATGCGCCCAGCAAGTGCCAAGCACTGAGGTAGTTTCTAGATGAACAAGACATAGTCTCTGAGCTTGAGCCAGGAATTTAGATACAAACACAGAGAGTCATAAAGCAAAGAGGAAATGCTTGGCTGCTTTTCCCCTTTCACGTGTATATTCTCTAATACCCGGTTACACATAGTGACCATAAGAAAGGACTAACACCCAGCCTGGAATATAGCAGGTATTCGAGAAATACTGGTGTTGGGGAAAGTCATGGAGAAGACATGACCACGCTGACCCATGCCATTGGACCCCAGCTATTGGGGTCTCCCCACCCCCTGCCTGTCCTTGGAAACTGCATTCTGCTTGCCTTCCCCCACTCCCAGAGGCAGCCCTAGGGAGACAGCTCGGAGATAGTGATGCAGTGCTGTGACGATCTGGATGATATATTGGACTGAATCCACCCAAAGTCTCCATATAAATTTTTAAGGTTTGGCAGAAGGTGTGGAATCCACGTGTGTGCTGCCTCCTGAGACAAGCCCTGTATACACGTTCCCCTCCCTGTTTAACCTGCTGCGCAGCAGTCTGGGGTGGCCCACCTCTTTCTTCAGTCTCCTTGGGTCCTCTGGTTACAGAAGGTGGTGGGGGGGCGGGCGCTTCAGATTACACTTGGGGAAACTCCCCCGGAGCCTGAGGGAGGAATGGAAGTTAGGGGGGAGGGGAAGAAAAGAAGGGTGGCCTTGCCCACGTGGCCTTAGGAGAAAGGCCTGGGAGCCCTGTGTTTATCTGTGAGCCCCGGCTACACTGACGTTAGCTTCTGAGACATCTGCCCCTCCCCTAGCTGTCTTCCCAGGCCTCCAGCTGTCTCTGGGGCCAACCCCCTGGTTCACCCACAGAAGGAACAGCTTGAGGCTGGCCCACAACCCCCAAATTTGCCTATCTGTGTCCATTTTGCTCTCCCCTCTCCTTTGACAATATTCTCCAGCTAGAGTCTCACCACGTGTATGCTCAGGTGTGATGGTTCCAAGGCTGAGCTGAAGCTACAAAGGGTAAATCCCTCTTCAAACCACTACTCTGCTCACTGCCATTATCTCCCCAAGCATGGAAAATAACCGAATGACCTGGAAAGAGCAGGGAAAGCATTCAAATAAACACCCCAGACAAGACGGATAATGTCACTTTTTCAGTAGCAGAAAGAGCAACACTTAGGGTCTCTAACACCTCCTGAATGCGTAGGAAACAACTCTGACAATGGGCGGATAATCAGATTGTTCCGAATAATCCAATCTAGTGTTTTTCTGCTTCCTCTTCATGCTAATTTATTCTGACATGGCTTTCCAATAATGAAAATCTGTTCTTGTAGAATCCACTTCATCGAGATTTTCCATATTAAAAGGGAAATGGAAATGTCGTGGAGAATGAGATTACTTGCCCTCCTTCCAGTGCCTGGAATTCCTGGGGAGGGGCTTTGTCTCGCAGTGGATAACCAGATGGCATGAATCGGAGAGAAGAGTGTCCCTTCCACGGCAGGCCAGGCAATTATTTTTGAAGTGCTCTTTCCATCCGGTCGAAGCCTCTTGCCTGCACAGGCTACATGGGTTCTTTTCCTCATGAAATCTGTTGATTTTCAGAGCATTTTCAGCCCAGAGCATTACCACTGGGGTAAGAAACTAGTTTAAATAAAGCCTCAGGGACTAGATTACATGTTGGTACCTCACGCTGGAGAGACACTCTTGAGGCAAAGCAGATCCTCAACCTTGAAAACAAAAAGGCAGGTTGATCAATAAAGACAGATCTGGGGAGCACCTTCTGGGCATAGGACCTGTGTGGGGGCTGGGGGGCGGAGGTAAAGCGGGGAACAAGTATGGTTTCCACCTGCCGGAAGTCAAAGTCCTTGTGTGGGTTTCTCCAGCTTCAGGACATGTAAGAACCGCCTGGGCAGTGTGTTAGAAATGTGACTTTCTGGGAATCCACTCTCAAAGATTCTGAATCAGTTGGTGGTCAATAGTTGTCTGCTGCCCAAGGCAGAGCATACGTAGGACATTTTTCATAAATTTCCTCCGGTAGTTTACTGCATGCAAGAGTGTTGGGCTGTCATCAGCCCCTTTTCTCGAACACTCCTTGGAGGATCTTCAATAGGGACAGGTACTCTTTCCAAAGAGCTACAGGAATGATATTTAATTTGTGTCCAATACTATTAATTTGGTTATTGCTGGAAAGACGAGGCCCCTCCCTGGCTCTAAAATTCTCGTCTTACTCATTTTCTCTACATAGCATTAGTTTTCAGTGGTCCTTCACCAGTTTTCAAATTCTCCTGCATGATTAGGCTAACTGAGCTCTTCTCAAATATGTTTCTAAATAGTAAGAATAACAACAATGACAATAGTAAATATTGACTGGGGACTTACTAGATAGCAGTAGGCATTTGGCACGCTCCATCTTACTGACTTCTCACGGCCACCCTAAATGATATATGCTCTTGTTCTCCCTCATCTCACAGAGGACCTGTGTGTCGCTGTAGGCCTCCCTAGCTGCCTGTGGGCACGGGGACAGGGATTAGCTGCGCCATCTTGGTTTTCCGGACATCTCCTACATGGGAGGACAACCTAGGATGGTGTGTTCAGGACTGCAGGGTTTTCTGAGAATCAGGACTTTCCATTTTAAAACTGGGAGAACTTGGGTGAATGAGCCACACTCCTCCTATATGAGGTTTTTGTCGGGGGTCCCAAAACCCAAAGAAAGAATAGTTTCAAGTTCTGAGTGGAAAGGCGAGGCCTATGAACCAAAGAGGGAGCCCAAATTATTCATTTAAGTGACAAGAAGCAACCAAAAGCTGTAGCTACAGGGGTCAGGAAAATGAATGTGAGAATGTCAGATTTGAATACTTTGTTGCGGGTCTGGGACAATGAGAAATTGGCCCCCATTTGCCAGCTACAGCTTGATACATGGAGTGTCTGCCATATTGAAAGGGCCAAAAATGAAGGACATAGCTCTGCTCTTCTCTCTCTTCTTCGCTTAGATAGGTGGTCCTGAGGCTCCTCCATAAATGCCTATGGTGCATTGTGTTCTAGAACCTCTGGTGCCATCCCGAGTCCCACCGCTTAATCTCAATTCTCAGTAACTCTGAGGAAAAGCATTGGCAAGACCAGCGGCTTAATTCCTGTTGCCTGGGAGCATATGGAGAACAGCCTCATTCTCATCTTCCCAGTGGAATGGAGAAAGTTGTCAGGCTGCTCGTATGAGATTCAGAGTCATTCATGCAGTGTTTCTAAGCTCCTGGGGAGCTTCCTGGGTATAATCTGAACACCAACCCCACTCCCACCTTCAGAGCAGAGGACCCAAAGAGACCAGAGACACAGGCAAGCCACTCCAGTCTGGTGGGCAGCACATTAAACACATGAGGAACTTAGGAACTTACATACGGAGCTTCTGATTAGCAAGACATGTGGATTCCACACCTGCCACCAGATCTTAAGAGTTTAAAGGAGGCTTTAAGGGGGTTCCATTGCATATACCATCCAGATGGTCTCCACACCACATCACTATCTCAAGGCTGTATCCCTGGGACACCCTTGTTGTTCTAGTACTTTTAAAGCCATACTTACATCACGTACACTAATGTCTCTTTGACCAAATCAAGTCACGTGGCTAAACTCAGGGGAGGAGAGGAGCTACAAAGTGTTTGTGCCCATTTTCTACCACTTGCCACTTGCCTACTATGTACCAGGCACTGCTCTAGTCACTAAAGAGATCACCATGTAGAAAACAGGCACAAGTCTCTGCCTTTTTATTTTCCTTTACAAAGTTATAGAAATATGGTAACTGTAGATAGTCTGGTTAATAACATAGGACGTATAGTTGGAGTAAATGTGGGGGAAAAGTAATATATAGTGGGCTTTCAGTTTATTTTATGTTGTAATGTTACCCTTTTCTGGATTTTTTTCCCCTTGGAATCTTTTTTTAAAACTACTTTACTGAGACATAATTCACATACCATACAATTTGCCCATTTAAGGCATACAATTCACTGCTTTTTAGTCGATCCACAGACTCGTGCAATCATCACCACAATCTAATTTTAGAACATTTGCTTCTCCTCTAAAAACTGCTGCAAATATTAGCAGTCCCTCCCCATCAGCCCATCCCTAGCTCTCCCCCAGCCCCACTCCTGCCAACTCCTGATCAGAGGTTAAAGGAGGAAGAGATCTGTCAAAAATCACTGGAGAACAAAGACAAGGAGTGCTAGAATTAAAAACTAAGTGGAAAGATACACAAAAAGGAACTTCCTGTCAGGTCTGTTCTTACTGCCTCCCCTTAACTGTCACCAGTGAACTTGCCAATCCGGACTTGAAGAGGACAAGTGGGTTGTAATCATTCATCTATTCAGGGAGTGATCATTGGGTCCATCCCGAGGAATACAGACGGAGGTATGGACCATGCTCTGAAGCAGCTCAGATAGAGACCAGAGGTTGGGGGATGGGAGTGCAAGGCAGTAAGAGTCCAGTGGACAACATAGCCTAGAGATGTAGAGGCGGCCACCATGTAGAGACAATTTGCCAGATGAAGAAAAACCAACATGGATGAGAAGGGGAGGAAAACCTAGACAGAGAGAGGAGGAGGGCCACCTGTTAATGTCGTCGCTGGAGCTCCATATGTGAACATCGCACAAATGTGCCCCAGGTGCTCAACACACAATTTCCTTTCTCTGTCTGAAGGTGGGTATCTGTCACTAGCAATCAAAATTAATATGTTCGTGGCACCTGGGTGGCTTAGTGGGTTAAAGAGCTCAGGTCATGATCCCAGGGTCCTGGGATCGAGCCCCGAGTCGGGCTCTCTGCTCAGCAGGGAGCCTGCTTCCCTTCCTCTCTGTCTGGCTGCCTCTCTGCCTACCTATGATCATTGTATGTCAAATAAATAAATAAAATCTTTTTAAAAAGAAACAATATGTTCAAACTAATACGCAGCTTGGCCCCCTCCTGCCTTCTTTGCCAAGTATCATCGGAGACTAGGAAAATTGAGGGATCTTTTTATTTCACTGTCTGCCAAGATCAACTTGAATGTTGCCTTCTCCCAAGGAGCTTTCACTGACACTAATGGTTCATAAGTTCCCGGAGTTCTTAAAAAATTTGAAGAGAGAAAAGCGGAAGGTGGAAGAGCAGGTGGGAAGTCAGGTAGCAAAAGCACAGGAAAGTCCTTGAGATTTAGGTGAACCTGGACAGCTTACTTTTTTGTACTTTCTGTACCTGAGAAGTGGAGAGAAAGGTAGCTACCTCACAGACTTGAGTGACATTAAAGGAGATAATAGATGGGGCTGGTCTGGTCACAGGGCTTAAAAAAATCAGTTAGTGTCCAATTTAACTTTGTCTCCCTGCCTTCTCCTTGATTAGGATTCTCAGGAGAGAAGACTCGGTTTGTGGGGACCCAGGTTTAATCAGTTTTTTTTAAAAGATGTATTTATTTATTTGAAGGAAAAAGAGAGAGAGACAGAAAGAGCACGGGTAGGAGGAAAAGAGGAAGAGGGAGAGAGAGAATCCCAAGTAGACTCTGCTGAATGTGGAGCTGGAAATGGGGCTCTATCTGACGACCCTGAGATCCTGACCTGAGCAGAATCTAAAAATCGGCTGCTTAAAAGGCTGCACCAGGTTCCCCAAGTTAAACATTTTCCTGTTTGCTTATTTATATCATTTATATTATTACCACAAATGTAAATAAATCTCAGCCCCTACCTTCCAGGAGCTCTGGATCATTCATTTGGAAGCCTGTTGCAAGACACCATTAGGAGACACCTGGGTGGCTCAGTCAGTTGGGTGTCTGCCTGCAGCTGAGGTCATGATCCCGGGATCCTGGGATCCAGTCCCACAGCCGGCTCCCTACTCTGTGGGGAGCTTGCATCTCCCTCTGCCTCTCTCTCTCTGTCTCTTTCATGAATGGAAGAATAAAATCTTTTAAAAAGGAAAAAAAAAAAGAACTGGAGTTAGGGAGAGAGGATAGGAATGATCACCGACCCCAGGGCCAGTGGAAGAGAATTAGGCCGGTCCCAGGGTGGTAGGACTGTGATGGGGAATCACTCAGAGAGGACTGAGGTGCTGCTAAATGTAGTTTGAGATGCCTGGTCTGTGGCACCATGTGGTGTGACGGTGTGCTTCTTCCGTAGCAAGGCTGAGCTGCTGATGGGCAGAGGCAGGAAAGCTGATTGACAAGGTGGGGGCAGGGAACACACCAGGGGCTGGAACTAGGGGATGTTAAAGAGTCTATGGAGCGGTCACCGAGCCCAACAAGGGATGCTGGGCTGTGTCATTCACAACAGGACAGCTTCTACAAAAGTTGTCCTAGGACATCACATGATGGGGACCTGCTGCTCTGTGGGGGCAGTGGATGACCAGGCATCTGAGGCCCTCTGTAACAGGCCAGGAACACAGTTACCATTTTGGTTGTCTGCAAAGAGTGCATTGTGACCATGGAGAAGGTTTGAGACTGTTCTCTGCTGTGAAACATAGACACCAACTGAGGCTGCTGTGTAAACAGCCTTCATCTTGGGACATCTGTGGAGAAGAACTGCCCTCTGCTTTCTTCCTATGAGCACCAGTCCTTGCCTAGGGGCCAAGCAGAGAGCAGCCAGAAGGTGGCCGTGCCCTTTGGACAGTTGCCAGCTGGGGAGACTACAAGGTGACTTTCTTCAAAGGGTCGAGAGAGTGGGCTTCTGCTTGATAGACCTTTATTCTGACTCTGAGAATTCTCTGGATGTTGGGGAGGAGGTGCCGAGGGCCGGACACCCAGGAAACAGCAATGTCATCCAGGCAGGAATGTGGTGCTTCAGAATGAGGCCAGATGAGAGCTTCCTGTATCTCACGAGGGCTGTGCGGGGGCACACGGCCCGAGTCACTCGTGGCACCTCCCACGCATAAGCCCGACCATCACACAGAGCGTGAACAGTTTGCCAGGACTTCTGGGCCACCTGGGAGTGGAGTGGAGGAGCCGTCTTTAGGAACTGGCAGTAGACAGAGCTCTCCATTCTCCACCCAGGAGACACTCGAAAGACTCCAGTTGCTCGAGGCATCATTTTCTTGCTTCCTTTGATTGCTTTTTGAGAGGTGTCGTGAAGGAACCCAAGACGTGTCTGGAGTCGGACTGAGCTGGAATCACAACTGGCTCACACCGACTAGCCGTGCCAGCTTGCCAGGGTGTCACAGGCTCTCTGAGCTTTATTTTCCTCCGCCAGAAAGTGAGGATCACAAAGCTCTCTTGGAACTGTTGGGACTGTTAAGCATGGACCCCAGTAGGCTGGCGATAAGTGCTGATTCCCTCCCTCTCTTCTGGGCTTCGTGGGTGACTACCCCTTTAAGGGAGAAAGAGCGCTCCTTCTCACACCCCAGGCACAGAGAGAACAGTGTTAATCAACACAGTAAACAGAAGGAGGGGATTGATTTGTTCCCCCTTCTCACACAAAGCTGAGCACGAGACAGGTTATGGTTTTGAATATTAATGCATTTGAAGTGAGAAGAACCACTTATAACAGAAACTGTCTTGCTAGCAAAGATTTATTCCCCATGTAGTTTTCCATGGCTCATAAAAGGTGATGGATGAACGTAATTTTTAGTTTAATTTCTTGCCGTGCAGTTCAGTAATTTTTGAGATAAACTCAAATTACTAAGGTTCTGGAACTGTTCAGAGCAGTGAGAAGCCATGCACATCTGGTTGTACATAGGACACGGCATGTTTAATTATTCAAACCAGCCAAGAAAGGGGTGATTAGGAATCCCAGCACACACGTACACTGTGTTATCTTTAAAGTTCGCTTCTGCTGTCTCCAAAGGCAAACCAACCTCCCTTTAAGAAAATTTCTGTCGGCTCCTTGGGGGAAGGAGGCAGGGACATGGATAGACAGGTCAGGCATACAGCTTTTTTTCTTCATTAGATATTTTCTGTTTCTTATCAAAATATATACATGAATGTTTACAAAATGGAAAAACAGCACTTAGATGAATCTGTTTGGATTTTAAAATTGATTTTATTTTCTTCTATCGGTTTTTAATGTTCATCAGACAAGATGAGCCTGGATCCTTTAAAAAAATTAGCAGTGTGGTATAGTAGGGGAAAATCTGAGTTTCAGAGTTCATCTAAGCATGCGCGAGGACAAGTGACGGGGATGCAAACTGACAGGTGCAGTGACAGCCCCCTATTGTTAGAGGCTGCAGTGGGTCAAAGGGCAAATCTCTACAGACTGGTTTCCTCTGCAAGTAGTAAATAAATAACCAAACAATGAAATAAATGGAAGAGTGTAGCTAGTAGTGACTGAAGGCAATTAACATTGTGACAAAGGTGAATAATTTTTTAGCAAGGATTTATGTTTACATTTTTTTTAAAAAAACCCAAATCTTGTTCTATGTTGTAACTTGCCTTAAATGTGTTCCTATTTGTTAAACAGTGTTAGGTTAAATAAAATATGTTACTCTCCCAATGAAGATCTTTTCGTCCTTATAATCTTCCCATGAGCAAAGGAGAAAAAGATAAATGTCAAACAAACATGTGTTTTGCCCTCTGTCAATGACAATAGCCAAAAAAGAATTGTTTTATACAGGCAATTGAGTGGTGGGGACACTGTCCACACCCAGAATTACACGTTCAGTCTGGATGGTGAGATATTTGCAGCATGCTAGGCACAGACAAAGTGTTGAAAATAGGCAAAAAAAAAAAAAAAAAGAAAGATGGAAAGAAGGAAAGAAAGAAAGAAAGGGAGAGAGAGAGAAAGGAAGGAAGGAAGGATCTCAATACCGCGGTGATTCTGGTTCTATGGCTGCAACAGTCTTCGGAGGGCAGAAAATTATGCCTGCAACTGAAATTAAAAAGATAAAAGGTAATGATTTGATAAAAAAAAAAAACTGTTATGACAGCTTAAAGGATCTGTGGATCCAAGTACTATCATCACTGGGCATGCTAGATGCTCTCTATAACTTCTATGGGCAGGAAAAAAGCCACAGCCTAGAAAATGGCCTTGGGGTAGGACCTAATCAAGAGGATAGGACCTAAAATAAAACGAAATGAGCTCCATTCTCACCGATCTTTTATTTATCTCTTGTATCCCATAGTTTAGGAAAAGAATTCAAAGTGGTTTTTAATGAGAGATTCATTCAAAACTATTGTCATCCTAAAATAAAATAACACACCCCAAAGTCCTGTAACAAAGGAAAAGGTACCCGATCCCTCCTGGGTACTTTCCTCTCTCAGATTTGCCCTCACCCGGAGCAGCAGAATCACCTAAAAACAGGTCTTCCACACCGTCAGGTCTCTGCCGGGGAACCCCTGCCCCTGACTGATTGTCTAGGCTTCCCACCTCTCTATCAATCCTGTTCCTGCTACCTTCTCGTCCACCTCACCTCAGGCCCTTTGTGCAGCACCACTGCTTGGGTCTGACCTTCAGCTTCTCTCTCAGATTATCCGTCTGGTTTATTATGCAGGAAGAAATTGATCCAAGATCAAGGAGAGGGATTTAATACAAATTGCTGCTGACGTGGTGTACCAATTTTAGCGTTTATTGACTCTAACAAACTGTTCAGCCATGCCAGTGCACACTCATTTAAACCTCTTGTCTGCATGCTGGGGAAACCCCGGTTCATTCAGTGGGGCCACTGATGTTAGCTTTCTGAGGAGCTCTTTACTCAATAATGTCCGCTTTTTGCCCATCTCTTGTTATTACCCACTTTGGGTTTTCCAGTGTCTTGCTGGTCTGCCCCATCCTTGGAGAATAAATTTAGGCTCCCCATAGGCTCTAGACCAGAGGCTTCAAATTGCTTTAGCCCAAACCCACAGCAAGAAATACAGTGTTGATCACAACTGGGAACACACACACATACACACACACATACACACACACACACACACACACACACAGAAACAAAAGTTTCATTTAAAAACAAATAAAAACAAAACCTTACTTTAAGACACGGAATGCATGCTGATTTTTCTATTCCATTTTATCTTATTTTTTTAAAACTTGAGTCAAGATGCTCTAAATCAATTTCACAATCCCTTAAAGGCATGCAACTTGTGGTTTCGAAAACTCTGTCTTGTGCAGTAGACAGTTCTGGTCTTATCTGCTGGGAGCCAGGGTCTTACCAACATTGTTTTCTACTTTTGGACCATTTACAGCTGAATGATTCTCAAGAAACTGCTGGATTTTACCAGTCATAGGACCACATCTTTAAGGACCATGCTTAGTAAAGTAGGTACACATGCACGCTCCTGTGTGTCCGTGTGCGTGCGTGCGCATGCGCACACATGCGCACACGCGCGCGTGCGCACACACACACACACACGCACACACACACACACACACACACGCACACACACACACACACCTTTCCTCTATTCTGTTGTTTCCACATAATTTCTGATGGGTCTTTTCCAGTTATGGACTATGTCAAGTTGTCTTGGCCACAGTCAGTAACAGAGCCTTTTCTGCATTCACCATCCTGAGTTGTCCAGGTTCTCCAGATCTTCCGACACAACCCCAAGCCTGAGTCTCCTCCACTCCCCAAGCTAGCTCCTGAAAGCAGAGAGAGGTGCCAAACCATCAATGTGAAGGATAAACTTTCAACCCCCTGGAAGTAAAGAAGAGAGCAGGAATACAGGATCTGTAGGGATGTTGACGTAATTCTCATTAGCTAATAATAGCAAATGTATTTCATCCAGAAAAACAAAATTTTTCCTAGAAATAAACAGGAATTTATTGTGTGATATTCTTATATCTTCAGTGAGCTTTGAGATGCATAAAAGCTGCTGGAACCTTAATCTATATATAAAGCGTATGCTTTGGTTTTTGTCATTATTTACACAGTTCACGTTTCTAGGTTTGTTGTAAAAGTGTTCTAGAATTGTTCCTAGATTTCCTCCAAAGAGCACTTATTTAACTAACTGGCAGAACTGGGTTCTGATAGCCCCTAAGCAACCTTGAGAGGAATTCCACACTTGTTACCGACCCCTCCCTACTACACACCCATGCATTCACCCCTTGAGCTGCAATGTGATTACTCTTTACCCTCCGTGAAGTCAGACTTCAGAATTTCTCAAATGAACCTTTTTTCTAGGTATCAGTCAGTATAGGATAAGTTATGCTCTAGAGACAAACAACCCTAAAACCTTAGTGGCTTAAAACAATCCAGTTTCTATCTCACCTAAGCCACATGTGTCCATCCCACATCTCACCTAAGCCACACGTGTCCACAAGAGGGCTCTGCCATATGTTGTCATCACTAGAAAGTTTACAGAGTCGCCATATCCAAAATGGCACCCATCACTGAAATAGGGAAAAGGAGACATGGGAAACTGAAGAGCGTCCCTTAAAGTCTTCTATCTCGTGGTGTCACGTGTCACTTCTGCTCTCCTTTTACTCACCAGAACAAGTCACAATTCCATGAGAACATCAAAATAATGCAAGAAGTACCATCTTACCTTGTACCCAGGAAAGATACATATGACGTTTCACAGCCTTTCTCTCCATCCATACAAACGATGTTTCTCCTCTGTGTCTTGGCAGCACTTAACTCTGTTGACCACTTGTCTTTCTTTAAATTCTCTTCTTCTTTGGCCCTGATCACTTCTCTCTGATTCCTCCCATTACTGTTCTTTTCTCCCTCAAAATACGTGTGGCCCCATCTTCTGAACTGAGATTCCATCCAGAATGGACCAGGATGGGGTCTAGAAGAAGCCAAATTTCAACTTTAGTCTTTATTCCTACAAAGAATGATCATCTCAGAAAACTAGGGCAAAAGTAAATATGCATGAATTTACAAAAAACCGTGTTTTTCTTCAAGTTCTTTCTTTTTAAATAGGCAATAGAACCAACTGTCTAGAAATTCCACTTTGGAAAATATACCTAACAGAAATAAAAACCCCAATATATAAGGACACATCTACCAAGAGATGTATTGTTTCATGGTTTATAGAAAAACCTGGAAATGTTTTTCTATAGAAAACCTGGGATTTTTTTTTTTTTAATAGAAAACCTGGGAAGAACCTAAATGCCCAGGAACAAGGAATGTCTTTGATTCAACTGTAATGTATTCATAGCATAAATTATTATGCAGCTCTTTACAAGATTGAAATCAATCCATCTCTAATTGCCTGTGGTGTATTGTTAAGTACAAAAAGCAGTTTGCGGAGTTACATTTGGAGTACAATTCCATTTTTATGAAAACAAACACCAACACCAACCAAAGAAGTCCTAAATATGTGTTTCCATTTGAGCATAAAGGAAATTGTGGAAAAATACACAATAGCTTGTTAATGTTGATCATCTTAGCAGGATTAGAATGGAGGGCAGTTGGGAAGAGATTTTTAACTTTCTAAAAATGTTATCTTGGGATGGTCTTATAGATGACAACCACTGATACTATAATTTTTTATTTAACATATGAAAAGGTAATACAAAAGAAAAAACCAAGGGGAGTTTTCATTAAGAAAAACAATAACGAAAATAAATTCTGTAATTTCAACACTGCTACCCTGCCACATGCCCTCCACCTGCCCAGCCTTATTTCATAGCTGCAGTCCCAATGCACTTTTCAGCTTTTCACATAACTTCATATCTTGAATGCTTGTTCTCATCACCCCTCGGTCGTTACAAAGATCATTCCCTTTATCTCACCACCTTCTAAGGGACCAATAAACTGTAATTTATCAAACCACTATTTCAAAGTAGACAGCATGATGACCATCAAAATACCAGGTCTGTCATTCTAGCTGATGCTTTTAAACATTATTTTTCCTTGAGATCCCTTTTATATTATGAATTTTTGATGTATGGGGAATATTAGTTTTTTTATTCTAGTATGATTTAGAAAGTAAACACTGTTTTTGCATTACTCATCATTAACTTCAAACCTTCCATAAATATTCCATGTACCATCACCATCAATTGCTGTGTATCTATTCCAGCATAACTGTAAACTTTATTTTATGGTAGATAAGGAATTACATCCTTTCTGAATTTTCTTACTTCTGTCCTGCTTTCTCACTGATCATTAGCTTAGTTTGAGAGCTAATATACTTCCTTTTGCGTCTTCTGGGCCCTGCTTTCATTCCAAGCAAATTAAAATAATTATCTTCACTCCATCTCCTTCTACCTGTTTGTAAAAAGAGGAACTAAGAATATATATTTGTCTCCCTGTTGGTGCATAAGAAATTTCTTCTGGTGTTATGTCTATTAGCTAGATATTTTAATAGTCACTTCTTGTGGTAAGGTGGGGGTAGGAATCAGGTAGATGGGACATAGGATTCGGGGGACATAGATTTTATAATATTGATCTAGCATCTCTCAGCTATGCATTTATCTCTCCAAGAGGTACTTCCTATTAAAACAAAATCCCAATGGGTCCCAATTAGAACAATTTCATATTCCTCTATTACAACTTATAGTAGCATCAAAAGACAATGAATAATTCTATTTTCAGAATTTCTAAAGAAAAAGAGAGTGATATGAGATGGCTATGTCCATTCAACCTATTATTTTCTCTTGGAAGATATTCTAAGACTTGAAAATGTTTAGGAACTATATAACTCAAATAGTTATTCTGTTAACTAGAATAACACATGCTAAAAGAGGACATTTTGGCTAGAGATATACATAAATAATGAGCATCGAAACCAATTATTGCTTATAAACTGTAACTATTATCTCAACCACCTATTTTGAAGATATGTAGAAATAATGTAAATGGAAAAGGGTAGTTTCTAAGAGAACCAAGAATAAGTAATAGAGAAGTGGGAGGGTGTGACTGAATATTATTGGTGTTTATCTCCTGTTTATGTAAAGTCCATCAGGTGATGGTGGGGGAGTAGGAAGCATTCTTGACATCTCTCTGGGTGCTTTGCTTTCAGGTATAAACTATATATGTTTGGATTATATCCACCTTGTGTTTCGCCATTATAATCTTCTATAGTACCCATTTTACTTTTTCTTTTTTTTACAGTTTTCTATGATTCTAATCATAGAAATTTAAGATTTTATTTATTTACTTGAGAGAGAAAGTGAAAGAGAGAGAGAGAGAGAGAACACAAACAGGGAGGGGCAGAGGCAGAGGGAGAAGCAGACTCCTCACTGAGCAGGGAGCCTGATGAGGGGCTCGATCCTGGGACTCCAGGATCATGACCTGAGCCAAAGACAGGTGCTTACTTAACCAACTGAGCCACCTAGGTGCCCCTGAGGAGCAGAATTTTAAGCTGGTCTGTTTGTATTCATAACTGCCAATTCCTTGAGATTGACCTGCAGATTTTGTTTTGTTTTAATTTCCATGCAGGTCATGGAATACAAAGAGAAGCAGGCAAATGTTCTCAGAAAAGAAAATCATCTCTGTCATCAATGAAGAACTCACAATATAGAGAAAGAGACAGGCATAGAAATAAATGATTGCACCTATATAAAAAGCAGCACTAGAAAGAAACGTGTTGAATTATGTGGGAACAACAACAAAAAATGGGTAATTGGAAAGCTAACATTTGACCTTGCCTGAAGATGACCTTAACCTCACAAGTACCTGGATGGGAACCATTCTAAGCAGAGGGAACAGTTCCTGCAAAGATATAGTGGCTTGACTAGTGAGGGTCTGATAGGAACTGGGCAAGAATAATATGTATTAGGGAAAAGACTGTGGGTTTTCCCACAACTCAACTTGAAATGATCTCTAGCTGACTCTTCAGTCCCTCCAGGAATATGTCATTTTGTAAGTAAGTCAATTCAAAGTGTGCTTTATATTCTAAAAAGACTCTGAAAATCCTTAGTTCTCTGAGGGTAGCTCCAGGATGTTCCCAGAACACACCAATATAACATCAACATTCAGTGCGAGAAGAGACAGAAGATGGGTTTTTAACTGTCAGAATTGTGGTGCGCCTGTCAAAGTACACAAAATTAGCTACATAAATATCACAGGCCTACCTACCTGGTGACAGCACAAACCTCAACCTTTTCATCAAGTTAAGAAATAAAAATAAAGGAGGGCTCTCTATGTGTCTTCTCACAGAAAGTCCAGCTACTTCCACATCCAGATTTTCTATACTTCCTTTCCCCAGACTTTTTTTTTTTTTTCATGCCAAATGTATGTCTTCTTTTACAAAACAATTTCTCTCCTCTGGGTCTGCACTTAGTGCTAGAGTTTTGCTTTTTCAGAAACACTAAGGATGTGAAAGAACAAAGAATATATTTTGAGCTGGAGTTGCATCGAAAGGCTGGTGTTCCTGCCAGAGAGCTTCTGTGAGAGAGAATCCCAAGAACTTCGGTTGGGTGATTGGCAATGCACAGCGAAGCTCGCTGGGGCCAGGACAGGCTGATGGGGGAAGAGAGCAGATCTTCTGAAATGTAAATGTGTCCAGCCTCCTCCTTGGCTGCAGGACCAGGAGACCAGAGCGCTGAAGGCAACTTTGGCATGAATAATGCATGAAAGCCTGGGCTGGTGGTGGCTCTTAAGACTGATATTTGTTGGAATAACAATGGGATCAGGTTGTTTTGGACATTTCAGTTAAATTCAACAAATGTTTATTAAATACTTTGAACACGGCTGCCAATCACCATGCCGGTTTTGTTGCACTTCAGCAGAAGCTCCCGAGAAAATAGGTTTCAGGCTTTGTCCTCAAGACAAAGGGAGTTGGAACAGGTGCACAGGCAATCCTAAAAAAGTGTAGAAAATGCAATGCCATAGAGAGCTCCCAGTCATGTCTGTGGGGGTTGAGGGGAAATAAGGTCAAGGTTGTGGAGAGGAGCCAAAAGGAGACAGCAACTAAAATGTTCTGGGGAGCAGGGCAGCAACAATGTTGAGCACCCAACGATGTGCCAGGAATGAGCATGAGATATCATACTTAATTGTCCCAGCAGCCTTACCAAACAGGTATTGCCATCCCCATTCCACTGATGAGTAAAGTGAGGCTCTGGGGAGTAGGGCAGCGTTGGCCAAAACTACAGCTATTAGAGGATCAAACCAAAACTGAAGACCAGATGTGTCTTTTCATGCAGCACTGAGCTGACTTTTCCAGGAGTAAAAATGGGGACTGTCTTCAGGAATAAGGAAACAGCCAAATCAAAGGAACAAATGCAGCAAAGGACAACATATACTACGGAAACAGAGTGATCCAGTTAAACTAGGAAGAGAGTGGAGACTGATAGGGCTTTGAAGGCCAGGGTGGATATTTCCACTTTTGGTGGTGACATGGAGCCATGGGAAGTTTAGAAAAAATGCCATGATTCTGCCATTGCAAGTGGACCAAGATAAATTGTACAGGTGGGATTAGAGTGGGAAGAAGTTGAAGTTGTTTTACTAGTTCAGAGTTGAGGAGGTATCAAACTTTGGTGAGGAAGAAACTATCTGGCTTTCTTCTTCACATCATACACACCTATTCCATAGTTGGGACCACGTGGTGCCTATCTGCAACTTAGAGTCCCATTTTGTTCTTACTATAGTCAATGACTCAGGGGACCACTTCTTGTGACAAGGCTGCTATTCTACTTGAGTGGCCACCACCATCTTTCCATTTAATTCTATTCTTTTTCCCTGTGTAGGTAAGTGTGAGCACACATATATTCGTACACCCACAGAGACACATACACTCTAGTTTTGGCCCCAAGCTTCACGTCCGTCAGACACTTGCCTCACCTGCAATATCTCATTGGTCCCAACATCTGCCAGCATCCCCACCTATTTCCTCCTGTCCAGTGGTACAGCAGCACATGGTCACATTCCCTGCCTGGAGCATGGGTTTCAGGCACTAGACTCCATCTTCTCACTTGGTGCCCCATACTTTGTTTTCCTTGAGGTGGGGCTTATCACTGGTTGCTGCTCACTCTGGTAGGCATATCTACTCACCATGGTCTGGCCCATTTCATTATCTTCTTTACACAGAAGCGGCAGGCATGGACAAGAGGAAGTGAGTATCAGATATGAACAAAGGAAGAACCTACGAGGACTTAGAGATAGGTTGAAAAATGAAATGAAGGAGAATAGGCCAAAGTTTGCTCATTCATTCAACAAACACTATGTCCTTCTCTGATTACCACATTCAAAGATAGGTTCTGGCTATGTAGTGACAAAAAAGGGCATACATGCCTTTGTTGACTTTATGGACTAGCTGAAGAGATGGACATACAAGTAAATAAACAAATAAAAATTAGGACTATCTCAGATCTTTAAGGAATTTAGAGAAGATAGTGTCCAGATTTTAGTGAGGGGAGAGAGTGCTCAAGGGTTGGAGAGGTGGCAATAGGCAGATGAAGTGAATCACTCGCAGAAACCAGACAAGGGCCTGGTACAAACCATCAAAGAGGGCAGTGCAGTGAATATCTAAATCATAACCAAACGTAGCTGGTCTTGCTCCTGATCCTTCAGGCCCCTTGGTTCTCTTGTCCTGATATCCTGCCTTTATCACGAATCACCCCTGGTGTAGAAATCAGCATCTTTTCTTAACTCTTCATGTTCCCCCATGGCATCGGTGAGGAAGGTGCACTTGAATGGAGGTCCCAAAAGAAGGAGGTGGCTCTCACATCCCACATGTCCATTGTCCATTCTAGCCATCCGTTTGGTCTTTTGTTTCTTTTGTTTAGTTTATTTGCTTGTTTTCTTTCCTTCTCTCTCCCTTCTCCACTAGTCCTCGATTCCTGTAACCCTTTCATCTTTGATTTCCCTTGGAGGATCTCAATTTTCTATCTCTTCTTCTACATAGATGTGCACCATTCTTACTCTCCAACTGACATGCTGACTCCACTATCCGATCCTGGAAGCACAGGGTCCCCTCAGGTTAAGAGCCTCCACCTCCTTAGAACACACTACAGCAGGAACCTGGCTCAGTTGGTTAAGCATCCACCTTCCCTTTGTCTCTGGTCATGAAACTGGAGTCCCAGGTCAGAGTCCAGCACTGGGCTTCCCACTCAGTGGGGAGTCTGCCCCTCCCTCTGCCCCTCCTCCATGTCCCCACTCTCTCTTTCACTTTCTCTCAAATAAATAAATAAAATCTTGTGAAAAAAAAAGCACACTATAGTTACTTTTTTGGTAACTTGATATGTCTTATGAATCTTGCTTCCCTATCCAACCCCGACTTGCCTTCCGTGTTCCCCACGCTCTCAGGCCTCCTCCCTCCTTACTGCCTTATTTCTTCCAACAAATATAACTCTCTTCCCATAAAGAATTCCAGCAACAAAAATGTCTCCATGATATTACAAGTTATTTATACATGTCCTCAGAACAAACCACTATTTTAAAGTTTAAATACCAAAAGGTATTCCCTGTTTCTCGAGCAGTAAAAGAGAACTCATCGGTGACGGGCATGTTAATGCTCCACCATCCTCTAGCCCCACAAAGATGTCCACAAACTAGTCCCCAGAACCGGAGCATATGTGACCTTACACGGCCAAAGCAACTCAGCAGATGGGCTAAAAAAAAAAATCTTGAGATAGGAGATCTTCCCAAGATAGTTTGGGTGGGCCCATGTAATTACAAGTGATTTTACAAGGAAAGAAGAGACATGTCAGAAAAGGAAGTCAGTGTCAGAGGTGGGGAAGACCCAACTGGCCATTGTTGGCTTTGAGGATGGAAGGAGACATCAAGCCAAGGAAAGAATGCTGGAGGCATTCTGTTTACATGGGGTGATCACCACTGAGGCCTCCAACAGTGGGCAGCAGAAAGCCAAGAAGAGGGCTGACCTCTGTTTGGGAGCCATGTCTTTTGGTAGCTTAGGGGCTGAGATGCCCAGAATGCTGTTTGATATTTGTTTTCTGTATGTTGATGTTGTTTCCTTCAAATGGTTAAGTTTTGTTGAAATGTATGACTTGAGCTTAGCTGTGTCCTAGAGAAGGAGGGGGTAGAAGCTGGGAAAAGGTTATAAGGTGGGAAAGGGTGACCCAGAGGCCAGAGGTGACAAGCAATGGTCAGGACATAGTTCTGGGTCACAGAAACATTCTTGAAGAAAACTCAAAAATACTGGGGGGGGGGGGGTAGCAGTTTTTCTCTTCTTGAGAAAAACCCCATGGAAGGCCAGAATTCCTGCAATTACCAAGGAAGGAAACTTGACCAACTTTGGTTTGACATTTAAAAGGTGATTCTGTAAGGCAGAGAGTTTGGGAGGAACCTGGGAGACATATATCTACATAATCTTATATAGTTTTTAAAAACAAGCATGGGTAAGAAGAATTTTCATTTGGATAACTCCATATCCTAGTTAAAAGCACTAAGATAAGTCCTAGGCCAGACATGCATTTATTTCTCATTCCTTCAACACTTTTACTTAATATTATAAAAGAATTAAAACAGACATGACGGGGGCTCCCAGGTTTCCTGGCTTCAGCCTTAGCTCCTACCCACTTTCCTCTTTCCTTTTTTTTTTTTTTTCTTTTCCTGCTATCACTTCCCCACCTGAACCTTGACTAGCAGACAAGGTACAAAGTTTAAACAGCAGTGCTTGAAAGAACTGTCCCAGGGTTGCACCAAGGATCCCAAACCAGAGCCACAGCTCCAAGCATAGGCTTCCTAGCACTTAGTGATGAAAGGTCTACCTGCACCAAGTCACAAGGCCTCTTCTCTTCTCTTCACCCTGCAAAACCACTGGAAAGTCAACTGGCTGTAGGGTGCTCCCTGATGCCCATCAGCTGAATGAAGCCGTTAGCCTCTACTGGGTCACTAAACTGTTTTTCTCGACCACATCTTGTGTAAGTTAGGCACTTCGTTAGGTGCTTTATATCTACTGTCTCATTTAAACTTTACAAATAACCCTGAAATAAAAATGTTATTCCCATTTCTACAGATTTCAGTACTAAGCCTGGGGTAGATGGTATAACGTGCCCAAAGTCAAACAGCTGGTACATGATACAGTCATGGTTTAAACCTTGATCTACCTGACTCAACCCACAGATACAGACAGAGATGTGGCATCCATGACACAGGGGATGGTGTCAGCTAAGGAGGGGAGGGAGAAGTGATTGTCCCCTATGTACCAGGTTGTGTGTTACCTGCCTTCAAACAATCCATCTCCTTTCATCCTTATAAGCCAGTGGAGTGGCCACTGTGATGTCCAGGTTACAAGTGAAGGCATGGAGTCTCCAGAGGTTAAGTGACTTATCTGAGTTCACCCAGCCTGGTAGTGGCCTTGGCTCCTGCCCCACCCATGTCCTGTGAATGATGCGCCACCAGTTGTCCTTCCCACACATACTTCTTCCGTGTCCTTCTCAACCTGTGGACAGCTTCCTCTCTACCCTCAAAGTCATGAATTCTCAGAGGACTTTCTCTCTAAACCTTTCCTCACCCCCCCCCCCGCCACCAAGGTTCTTCCTTATATCCATTCTAGAAAAAAAAAAATACATTTACACTTACCACTTCCACTTTTTTAACTTCCCATCAACTCATTTCAGCCTGGCTTCTGCCCCCACCCTTCTTCTGAAACTGACCTAAGGCCATGCATCAGTCAAGTTTTTCCAGGGCAATAGAATCAATAGGACATATAAAGAGAGGAAGAAAGGGAATTATTATAAGGAATTGGCTTATGTGGTTATGGAGGCTGAAAAGTCCCATAACTTGCCATCTGCACAATGGTGGCCCAAGAAAGCTGGCAGTGTAATTCCAGTCTAAGCCCAAAGGCCTGACAACTAGAGAACATAATTGTCAAAGTCCCAGCACAATGGCGAGAGAAGACTGATGTCCTGACCTAATAATCAGGCAGAGACCAAACTCTTCCTTCCTGCTGCTTTCTGTTCTATTCAGGCCCTCTGTGTACTGGGTGGTGTCCCCCCATATTGAGAAGGGCAACATGCATTACTTCGTCTAACCATTCAGTGCTTATCTCATTCTGAATCACCCTCACAGCTAGATCCAGAATAATATTTAATGGAATATCTGGGCACCCTATGACCCAGTCAAGCTGACAAGTCAAATTAACCATTACACAGAGATGCCCTGGTCAAATAACCAAATCCTTCATTGCTTCTCAGCCTCCCTTCTTCCTGAGCCTGTTCCGGATTTGACAGTGTTCCTGTAGAGTTGACATGTAAAACAGATGGAAGTGGAGCTCTGCTATACCTGCTATTGTGCCAGGGAAGGGTCTTGGCCCAGCCTCTCAGCCTCCCTTCTTCCTCCCTCCTCCCTGCAGCACTCTTCAAAAAACCTCAGGGGGACCCTAGAATTCCGAGGGGCAGAGACTGAGAGACACTCCACAGAGAAAAGAGCTCAGGATTTGACAGTGGAGCGACATGGGTTAGATATCTGATGCCTCCACACCCACTCCTATAGCTGTGAGGAGTAAAGGGAGCTTGTGGTAGGTTTGCTCCAAACCTGTAAAGGAAGGGGGCTAGTTCAAGGGAACTGACTGATGGACAAAGGAAAAAGCGCTGAGGAGCCAGCACCACCGTGCCCTTGGTCCTAGCAACATGATTAAGGAAAACCTTTAGGCAGAATGAAGAAAGAGCATTGGGATTTACTCTCAACCTTGAGCCCTTAACAGAAAACCAACATGTCAGAGTAACTTGCATCTCCTATAGACAGTGAGCTCTTGGAGGGCATGGACCATGTCTTAGACTTTTCTGCCTCTCCACCAAGCCCAGCGCTGATGCGGAATCTCAGAGGAAGCTCCGCTAATGTGGTGGGTGGCATAAAATTGAAATCCACCCCCACACCATACACACATTTTTTTGTGTGTCCTTAGAAATTCCCCTTATAATTTGAGAGGTAAAGTGAAGTGTTTGGGGGGAGGGTAGGGAAGGAAAAAATGAAACAAGATGGGATTGGGAGGGAGACAAACTGTAAGAGACTCTTAATCTCACAAAACAAACTAAGGGTTGTGGGGGAGAGAGGGGTAGGGAGATGGTGGTTGAGTTATGAACATTAGGGAGGGTATGTGTGATGGTGAGTGCTGTGAAGTGTGTAAGCCTGATGATTCACAGACCTGTATCCCTGGAGCTAATAATACATTTTATGTTAATAATAATAAAAAAGAAGAAATCCCCCTCATCTCTGAGCCCATGGCTCTCCAGGGGTCCCGGGAGCAATTGGTGCTATATTCCTATATTTATGTTAACCATTTCCAGCCAGTTGCCATGGGTATCTAGAAGGCAAGCAAGGTACCAAAGTGGAGTGAAATTCAACTTTGAAAAAAATCTTACACAACCACAGGAAAGTCTGCTTGTTTGTCAGACAGTTGTTTAGATAGTACAGTTTTTCACAGCAGAGACTCTGTTTTTCTGTCAGTGAAAGGAATAAATGCAGGGAGCTTGTGCTCAGCCTGGGAATTCAGAAGAGACAGCTGTGTGGTTTTTGCTTTTTTCCTCTTCCAGATCAGCACCTGTCAACTTAACTCACACAAATACAGAGTGAGACACTTTCTTTCCATTTTACAAACTTTATGACAGTGTTATCTATTTCCTGTCAAATTAGTGCAATTCCTGCCTTTTACTAGCCTTTGTTATGTAGATCTATAGATAATTTTAATTCTATTGTCCTTGTCTTTATTAAACCGATACCCTCTACTGCATTAAATTGGGTCGTAAAAATTGTATCACGTTATTCTATGTAGCATAAATATAATGTCATGTGTTCATTGTACTGTCAAGTGTTGGTGGTAATGAATAACTGATTTTCATTGCCCGCTGAGAATGCTGACTTTCCCTCCCACTCCACAGCTGTGGCTGATACTAGACTATTTTCCAGCTACACCATCTCTGCTACCCCCTAAGAATCACCTGGTGAGACAATCACCTATTCTATTCCAACTAATTGTATCATCTCTCCACTGAAAATAAAGAAAGAAAAAGGAAGATAAATCCACAGCAGTCCCCGCCTTTATTCATGACTCAGACTCCCTTGTGAGATTTTTTCTTGGGCAGGAAGAAATAGAATGCTTTAAATTTTGAGAAAATATGTAGTCTCTTGGTGACCTAGCTGGATGGGACCAACTTCTTCAAACTTTGGTGTCCTGTGATGCCTTTTGACACCAGTATCTAAATTTACCAGCAGCCAAAGACCATTCACTTCATCAGGGTTCTTGGGATCTCAGAGGACTGGGGTCAAGTCACAAAGACAGCGCCCCCAGAGGACAAGTTGGGAATGGCAGAGCCAGGAAATAGAGTGTCCGTCTGGAAGACTCCAGAGAGGCAAACTGCCCAGGAAATCTCCAGTGGCTATCCAGGCGGCAGTCTTCTGGCTGGAGAGAAGCTTCCTAAGGGACAGAAACATTTTCATCCTTAATCTGGGAGACAGTGGGAAGAGTGGGGAGCTAGTGGGCTCCACTTTCTGAAATAAAAATGGATGTTTGATGATCACCAAGCCTTCCATATCTATCTCACAAAAGGGTCACGTACTCTATACCTGAGGCCAGGCATGTCTGTAGAGCTCTTATTTCTGTCACTCTGTCTCTGTGTCCTTGTAGAGACCTGCAGAGAAACCCTTAAAGCACAAAAGAAAGAAGTACTTGCCTTGGAGAGCAGGGAGGAAACAGGGAATTGGCTAACCCACACGCCATGGTACAGCTGAGATTGGGGACAAAAAAACAGGAGAGAGTGATGGAAGCTCTAGAAGAAAGAAAAGCAGACCAAGTCATTGGGGTTTGTATCAGGAAAAGAAAAAGCAAGGAATAGGTTGTTTGGGCAGGCCTGAGGGAGCGCCCTGGGCAGAGCAGTAGGCAGGCCCTGCCTAGAGCTTATCCTAGCTCACCCATGGCTGGTGGGCTCCTCATCAGGGAGCAGAGGCCATCCTAGGCTAAAAAGTCCTGAATTCAAATCTCTGCCACGGTTGGCAGTGTAAACACAGACCAGTGTCTTTATCTCCCCATGCCTTTGTAAAATGTGCATGAGAGCAATTTCCAGCTCTAAAAGTTCATATGATTCTTTTTTCCATTTTTCTCCCCGCCTTGCTATCAAAATCTCTCAGAAATATTTAGTTCTCAAGCATGTTTGGGGAAAAAGACAAAAATGAATAACATTTGGACTCTCTAGATAAGGAAAGTCGGCTTGGTCCTGTCAGTGACATCCTGCCCAGCTTGAACCTTGACAGGGAGAGGTCCTTTGGGGGCTCATAGTTCATGGTGTTCATCTCCAATTTAACCCCTGTTTCATTAAGGAAAACAAACCATGTCATCCCATTTGTCCTGAAATGGTTTACAGTGGCATCTGGATTCTGAAGTTGCCACAAGTTCCCAGACACAGCCCAATCCAACGTAGGAGGGACTGTTTCAGATGGTGAAGCTCCCAGGCAAAGGATCACTCCCAGGAAGAGCTGTCAGTGCCCTGAAGAAGTGCAGAGATCCAGAAGAAGGGAAAAACAAGCAATTGTGCAAATGGGGCAGAACTCTGAGCGGCTTTGTCCCAGGATCAGAGAGTCCAAGTGTGCATGTGAGGTAGAGGGTGGGCCTAGACAGAGATGCCTAGCCATTCCACACCAATGCACTGCCTTTGTTCAAGACCCTCCGTTTCCACTTAGACTTTAGCGACAGTCTCCTATAAGAAAATGAAAGCAAAATGCAGAGCCTCCCAGTTTAGGAAGAAGAGGTGGCTCTGGCAAAGAGTGGTGGCTAGAGGCTGGCCAGAGAGCCCTCACCAATCTCTCTTATCTCCCACTTGGGGCACTCCTCCTGATTTGTCTGTCACTACCACCATACAGACCCTGAAAGTCAGGTGGAGAGGGGGACCACCACTTCTGCTTTATTTGGTTCTGACCCAAGTATGGGCTTAAATCTCTACCTTTAGGTCCATTTAGAACAACTGAGAAAGATGGAAATTGCGAGAAAATTTCACTAAGTCCAGAGAGAGAACAGTAAATAAATAATTTCCCAGAATGCACATTGAATAGACACAACATGACTTCCAGAGTTTTGAGTCTCCAGAAATGAATTTCTGGCCCTATAGGAACAGAGATAGTTAGGTTTCCAGAGTCCATGTTTCCATGTTCCTGTCTAAGGGATACATCTCTTCTTTAAGTTATTGATAACTTGGTATTGACTAGGGTTTGTTACAAGGTATAAAGAGAAATGCCAGGAATATAGAGAGACAAATCAAAGGTCAGGACAATCAAAAGGAGGTCCCAATATGGACAAGAGACCCTTTATCCCATCTCATCTAGCTCTTCTTCATGTATTACTCTTACGCCAGACATGAACCTTACTTGGCTCTCTGAGCAATGTGATAAGGAGTGGTAAAAGCAATAAAACTGAGATAGGGACAAGAAGTCCTTTTCCACAGAAGCCAAAAGAATGAGGAGTTTATACTTAGACCATTTTTCCTTGGCCAATTTAATCACTTTATGATGCTTTCCCTGACCTTTTTTCCTTAGTAATTTCCAAAGACAGCTACCACAGATGTCTTTCCACCATGTACATGCATGGATTCCACTCTTCAAGAAGTGAAATCTACATCTCCTCCTTTAGAATCTAGTCTGGACTTGTGACTTGTTTTGACAATACAATATAGTGAAAGTGACATTCTAGGACTTCCATGCCCAGGTCTGAAGAGAACTAGCAGTTTCAATGCCCCCCTCTTAGAAGATATCTGCCAAAAAAAGGCCAACTATGCTGCTATGAGGAAGTCCAAACAAGCCAGGTGGAGATGCCACTTGGAAGGTGAGAGATGCCTGGCCAGCAGCCGGCTGTTCCAGTCCTCTCAGCTGAGTAAGGGAGCCATCATGGACTTTCTGCTCTAGCAGACAACACATAAAGCAGGACAGTTTCCCAGTCAAGCTGACCTGAGATTACAGAATCATGAGAAACCATAAATTGTTTCAATTTTGGGTGGCTTGTTAACACTGTAAAAACGGAAACACCACCCTATGCCATAGTAAGTCATCATCACCTCTGTGTTATCTAAGGTTTTTTTGTATACCCTTTTGTAATTGTTGGATTTCTAATTGGTAAGACAAGGACAGTGTCCTAAGCTTCTCTGATTCCCTAAAATAGTAGGTGCTCAGTAATTAGTTGTTAGGTAGATGACTGGCTAGATGGATGGGTGCATGGGAGGTGATAAATACAGGGGCCCTTTTTCTTCAAGGAGCCAATAGGAGGAATCTACCTTAAGGCAAGAGTACTTTCCCACAGCCCCTTCCTCTGACATTTGAGATAAAATTGAGAGAATTTAACACAGAAATAGAGAATGTATTCTCTATGAGAATTTAACACAGAAATAGAGAATTTGGAACCTGAGGAGGAATGAGGGAACGCCTTCCTATCAGTCAGCTTCTATGAAGCAATAGAAAATATATATTGGTCTCTGCCCCCAGTTCCTTTCACAGAGCTCTTGATATCTTTGTAATTTCCCAAGTGATAAGAACACCAGGGGCTTCTTTTGTTCTATTGAAACAACTCTGGGTGGGCTTCTGGATGGCTTCTGGATAAGAGCTGGTCACCAGAAAGACCAAGCCATGATTAGAAGCTTGGAATTTTTAGCTCTACCTTGGAATTTTTAGCTCAAATGGAGTTAATAATTGATCATGCCTATGTGAAGAAACTTCCATAAAATCCCAGTAGAATGAGGTTCAGGGAGCTTCCAGGCTGACATATCCATAGCAGGAAGGTGACATATCCCAGCTGTACAGGGACAGAAGCTCCTGTGCTCAAAACCCTCTCAGACCTCGCCTTACATATTTCTTCTTCTGGATGTTCATCTGTAGACTTTATTATATCCTTTAATAAATGGGCAAATGTAAGAAAATGTTTCTTTTCACAGACCTGTACCCCTGGGGATAAAAATATATATGTTGATAAAAAATAAAAAAATTTAAAAAAATGTTTCTTTGCGTTTTATGAGCCATTCTAATTAATTGAACCTGAGAAGGGGGTCTGGAACCTTCGGTTTGTGGCCAAGTCAGACAGAAGTTGTGAGTAACTTGGAGATCTATCAGTTGTGATGGGCATCTGAACTGGGGTGGAAACATCTGGCAGGGCTGAGTCCTTCACCTGTGAGATCTGACACTATCTCCAGGCAGACACTTTCAGAATTGAGTTAAATAACAGAATACCCCACTGGTGTAATGTCTGGAGAATTACTTGGTATAGGGATAAATCTCCACACATTTGGTGATCGGAAGTGTCAAAAGGGAAGTGTTCCCTGTGAAAGTAAAGAAGAAACACAGGGGGAAAAATAGGGAAGAATGGGTTTTTTCACTACACAAAGAAAGGGAAAAACTCAGTCTTCCCTTTAGAGCTTCCATCTCATCAGTGATGAAGGACGTATAGTCATATATTGAGGACAGAGAAAGGGCTGGGACAGATAATGCAAAAAAAAAGGGGGGGGTGGGCATTAGAATGAGAAAACATTACTGGGAATGTCAGTCTTAGGCAAAGGCTGTTGACAGAAGCTTCTTAGAAGGAGAATCACCTTTTTATCCAGGAAAAAATAAAAAGATACAAGTTTTAAAATGAAAGCTTTTTACCTACTAGAGATAGTTGAGACTTGAATTCTAGAGAAATTCCATAGGTTTCCAGAAAGGCCAAATTGAAATGACCATGAAGTAAATTCATGATTAAATTTACGAAAATAATTGTACTTTTTTTTCCCCTAATAATAAGACTCAATGTACTCAGCAACTTTTGTAGATGAGGTGAGGCATGCACCATCTGTGTAACAAAGATTGTTACCAAATGCTTTCACACATCCCAATGTTTAAATGTGTCATGAGGTCAAAGTGGGGAGATGGTAGCGGCTAGAAATTTTTAAAAATAAATCTTTGTAAGTTACTTTGGAAATTAAAATCAACATATGAATAGTAATAACTGCTTCTGTGTATTATCACAGATTCTTCAAAAACCAAAACTTAAATGTAGCAGCTCTTCATTTACAATCACCATGCTCAGGTTAAGCAACATTATGTATCTATTTTCGTGGCATTTTAAAAATTACATTAAATCTGACTCTACCCAGCCTCTGACTGGCCAGTTCCTGTTCCCATTTTCCCCTAGAATATTACACAGTTCAGAATATTCAGGAAGGAACACTACTGGTCATAGCTGATAAATCCCTTGTCTATACCCACATGGCCTTTTGAAGGTAGAACATCTTTTGTATTGTGTGCCTGATTTAAAATAGAGTGTTTTAGTAGAAAAATTGAGGTTTAATAAGGCCAACAGATCAAGAGGTGATTACCATTGAATAGATACTTTGTAACTCACAGTTTCCAAAAGAGGAGATGGGGTCATGCCACGCAGGGGTCACACAGAGAAGCACCAGGGTTGGTAAGGAGCCACAGGGATGAGTCAGAGGTAGGTACAAGAGTCTTCATTGTATTTTCTTCAGAAGCAAACAGACAAGGCATGGAAGGCAGGTTTGGGGTAAGCTAGTTTCAATTATTTCAGTGGGGTCTCATGCATAGGGATTGTCCCTGATTGTCTGGGACCTGGCCCTAGGGAGATGAGTGCAGGTGAATAGTGGTTTAGTGGACTAGTCAGATAATGAAGCTAGTTGGGATGTGAGCTCTGGAGTGGTTAGTTTGCAAAGCTTACCTTTCAAATATTTTGAAAGGTAAGCTATTTACTATCTCCAGAAATTGGCTAACCATGGGAGGAGCAGTCCCTCTGGAAAAAGCAGGGTCCCAGATGTCAAAGCATCAGAACACAGGAAAAAAAGACATGGGTAACACAGAAAAACCAAGCCATGATTAGACGCTTGAAATGTTCAGTCCCACATCCCACTGTCCAGAGAAGGGAGAGTGGCTGGAGATAGAGGTGATGATGGATCACGCTTACATGATGAAGTCTCCGTGCAAATCCTAGAAGTATGGGGTTTGCAGAGCTTCCAAGTGGGCAAACACATGGAGGTGCAGGGAGAGAGGCACGCCTGCAGAGGGTCCGGAAGGTCCTTGCCCCTTCCCCCATACCTTGTCTTACCCATCTCTTCCATCTTGATGTTTATCTGTATCCTTTATTATATCCTTTTATAATAAACAGGAAGTCAAATGCTCTCCTGAGTTCAGTGAGCTGCTCTAGTAAATTAATGGAACCTGAAGAGGGGGTAACGGGAACCTCCAATTTATAGCTGATCAATCAGAAGCACAGGTGACAACCTAGGCTTATGATCAGCATCTGATTGCATGGGGGGAGGGGGACAGCCTTATACACCTGAACACTTAACCTGTGGGATCGGATGCTATGTCCAGGTACACAGTAGCAGAATTGGGTTCAGTTGTAGGACACCCAGCTGGAGATGCAGAGAATTGCTTGTTGTGAGAGAACCCACCCACTTCCAGTGTCAGAAGTGTTCTGAGTATAGCAATGCTGGAGATTAAGGAAAAAACCCAGGAGGAGGGCTGAGTCTTTCTAAACACTCCCAAATCTCTTTATCCCAGAACTTCTTCTCAAACTCCAGAGTCATACCCAACTGCCTCTTGACATGTCTATGTTGATGCCTAATAGACATCTCCATTAAACCTACCCAAACTGAGATCTCGATTTACCTCCACAAACATGCTCATGATCCATACCTAATCCATCAGAAATCATGCTGGCCCTCCTACAGAATTTATCTTGATCCCATCACTTCTCACTATGTTCCATTGCCCCTGGACCACGGTCATCTCTCACCTCCATTTCTGCCTCCTAGCCAGTTTCCCTTGTTTCCTGGATATTTATTTTCAACACAGTGGCCAGGAAATCCTTGTAGGCTCAAAACAAATGTTCAAGATCTTGTAGTGGTTCTCCATTTTGTTCAGAATAAAACCTTAAATCCTTTTAACAACCTACAAGGTGTTATGCAATCCTGTGACACCCCAGACCCTTCGCCTGGTTCCTTTTTTTTTTTTTTTTTTTTGGAAAAAAAAAAAAAACAAACCTCTGTTTTAGTTATACTGGCCTCCTTCACCCTCAAACATGTCAAGAAACTTCCTACACTGGGGCCTTTGCACTGGCTATTTCTTCTGCCTGTGAGGATCTTTTCCTGGTCACCCACTTAGGTAATTCCTTTACCCTCTCTGGGTCTCAGCTTATACCTCACTTTCTCAACAAGACCCAACAGCACCGCTCTATTCAACCATGGGACCTGTGCAGTCCCATACCACCCTCCCAAGCCCATATTGCCCGATCATATTTTCATTTTTTCTAGAAATTCTCATCTATATAATTCATTTGTGAATTATACTCATTGTCTACCATCATCCCCTGTGTCGCTTACATTCTGCAAGAGCAGGGTTCTTTGCACATCTTTTTCACAGCTGCATCCCAGTCCTGAGGATTTGGAACCTCAGAGCAGGTGCTCGGTAAATATGTCAAGTGAATGAATGGTTGGCTTACACCAATCCCACGACATGGGGACTCTTTTCAAGTACACTTGAGGATGGTTCAGGAAGTTGCTGTACATCACAGGACAAAAGGGAGAGGTGCTGGGATTAAAGTGTGGCCCTCATTCCTCCCAACCAGAAATCTCTGTATTAGACCCTTCTCCTCCCTCTGCTATAACTTGGAGCATAATTATAAAGATCTTGTTTTTTCATCAGAGCAGATTTCATTAAGTTGAAGAAAATGTAAAAATTATGAAGATAGCCTGAGGCTAGGAATGCTATCAGTGAAATGAGGCTCTTAACTTGTGTGATTTGACATCTGGGAAATATATTTGGTGATCACTTTTGTCTTCAAATAGGTAACAGTATCTTAATAAAATGTCTTCCTCCCAACTGTTACTATCTTCACCTAGGCACACTGGATCTGTGTGTGCGCACATACATGTGCCCACACAATCGGGAAACTGATGAATCCTTGGATATGTATATATTTTTTTAAATATTTTTGCTTAATGCTTCTGACATTGCTTCATTGAATAATCAACAGACAAAATGTGCTCCTGTCATATCTTCAGAGGCCCAGGAACTGGTGTCATTCTGAGAACCTTGCCCATTAGGAAAAGACCAATAAGTCTGGAATTTGAGAGCCATAAAAGGCACCCAGGGCCAAGACCCAACTCCCTACTCTTCTGCCCCTGCCAGCCTCTTACCCATCCATGACTGCTTAACCCCAGGTTTGCTCTATCCATAGGCTTCACCACTGGGGATGGTCTGCCTATGAATGCTTGATGAAACATGGGACGTACACATATTTATCCAAGGTGAGTGGAATCTACATTCCGGGCTAGCGTGTACTTTAAAAAAACCAGCCACTTGATTTCTGGCATTATAATTCAAATTAGATTAGGTGGCCTAGCGTGAACTCTAGCATATTCTAATAACTCCCATAATATAGCACTTAGCTCAGTTTTGAATTAAAGCCTTTCCCTTGGCTCTATATCTCTATAGCCAATAAAGTCTTGGAGAGTGTAAACTTATCTGACTCACCCATGTGGCCATAACTGTTGTGCCTGACACACAGTAGGCATTCTGTAATTAACGTAATGCTTGCTAGATGCATAAAAGGATAGTTAATAATGTAATCAGAAGATGACATTAGAAGAACATTGATAAATAATGCATACAGAAAAGGAAATTGATTAGTAAGACTGCATCAGGGTTGAATCTTCTGTTTCCATAACAGAGACTGAATTCTGGTCACCAGAAAGACATCCTATGGCACATAATCCTATGGCCACTGATCTTATTAAACTGATTACAAAATCTTGGCAGGAATACCGCTAAAGAAGCTACAGGGATTTCAGTTCAATGAGCCTGAACATTCTATTTATTGAAAAGGACCAAAATGGAATGGGCTGCCTCTGGGGTGGTAAGTGCTGTGTCACGTTGAAGTTGAATGCCACTTTCTGAAAAGCCTCTGCAATCAGGTAAGAAATTAGACTAAAAACACCTAAAGGTCCCTTTAATCTGTTACTTTCCAAGTGTGGCCTTGAGGGGTCTATAACTGGGAAGCAGAATGTGAATTCTTCTAGAAGCTGCTGCAGAGAAGGCACCTGAGAAAGCCTAAACCCAGAAGCCAAGGAGCGCTCTGATGGCTTTCCCAGGGTCATGACCCATGTCCCAGGAAATGACTCCTGATGGCTAGTGCAAGGAGACACCTAAGAAATGCGGGGTGATCCTGCAGGGCAGCTAATGAAGAAAAGTGAAATAACTAATTTTCTTTTATTTTTAGTATTTGGATGCCAGTAATCCTGACTTCACCCCAGGATCCTATGACTTAAGAGGAAATATCTATTACACTTGCCCCTGTCCCCAGTGCTGGCTCCTACTTCAAATTGATGTTCAAATTTATCATATTCTTTCTTTGACCACCCCAACACCACCAACAATGTTTCCCTCCTCTTTTCCTTTCCCTTATTCTGTAATCACTCATTCTTTGTCCTGGGTAATCTGGATCTTTAAGTGATTAGATCTAGAAAACCATAATTTTAGGAGTGAGAATTTTCCTCATTCTAGGGCTGGAATTTTCTCTTAGGGCAGGCAGACTTTATTCTTTGTTCTGTTTTCCTTTTAATTGTGTAGAAGTATGGTAGGTATTTACCCAAGAAGTGATTCTAAGGCAAATGCTTTAGGCTGTGGATGTTAAGTATTCCAGTTACTAAAGGAAAATCATTCATTCATTCATTCATTCATTCATTCAACAAATATCTCAGTGTCTGTATATCTGACTCATGTTGAGGGCTTGGCAGGATTTTTGAGGCAGCTGAGGCAGTCTTTACAATACCATCTTTATGCCCACATAAGCACCTTTGCCACTTGTAAGACTTCCTTTCACACATTCCACACCTCCGTCCTTGGGGTCTAAACAGAGCTCCACATGCTCAGAGGACAACTGATCTTCCTTAGGTCTCCAGACCCCCAGAAGTAGTCTAGAAGAAGCACCAAAGCTCAGAATTCTCCTTGAGAAGATCCCCAACCATCCTTTCCCTCTCAACACCCACAACTTCACCATCCATATGTATGTCCTTTGTCTCCATTTTTGTTGGTCACTGCAGGAAGCCCACATCCCCCAGACCATCCCTCATCTCCAAGATCTCTAAAATGTTCTGTATGTTCTGAACCCATCTCATAATCCTCTTTAATTTTTAAAACTGTCAGCTCTCTGGAATTTGTAGTCATAATAAGCAAGGTTCCCTAAACACTCAAACCTTCTCTATAGGTCACCTTCATCTTCTAACTGAAACGTGACTCTTTCCTGAGGAAACTGCTCCTGCTGCAGTAGCTCTAACATCCATCCTTTCACTGGCACTGATGTGTGTGTGTGGGGGGTGTTCCAATTCCTCATTGTTGCTTCCCTACTATTATCACCTCTTAACCTCTGTAAGTCATTATTCTGACTCCCATGTCATCAGACTCTATCATCCACCATCCTTCATTGTTGTCATCATCTGTGAACCCTGGGTGAATCCTATTCTTTCTTTAATATTTGGGGTCCTCTCTACATGACCAATGTCCATCAGTGTCTGTCCCTCCAATCCTCTTCCTATCATAATGCTAGATGACTTTAACCTCCACATACTCGATCCTTCTACTATCCTGACCTCCAGTTTGTTGACCTCTCCCCTCCAATGGTCTTATCCTTCTGGAAATGAACCAAAGCTTGAACTCACTATAGAACAGTGAGTCACAGGCAAGCATGGGAGCAAGAAATCTTTATAATGAAAAGAAAGGAAGGCTTCAGGTACACCCTGTCTGAAGTCATTGGTATGGGGAAGTTTGAGGCAGGCTAACTAGAAGCAGGCCATCATGTGTGATTGATCTGGAGAGGATATGCAAAATTGGTTACATTAAAAGAAAATTTTCCACAGACAATTCACTGTTTTAGTGGGCTCTTGACAATTTATTGTTTTAGTGGGTTCTTTCCCCCCAGCCATTTATGAATCAGACGGTACCAATCCAGCAGCTAGAAAAGATCTCCAAAAATGTGTACCAAGCAAGAGATTTTTATAGACCAAAGTAAGCCAGCACAACAAAGTTATAGTTGCATTTGTTGGTTACTTTCCTTATTTGGAGCCAGGTCAGGTAACTTGTGCTGAGCAGGCAACTATTGATTGGTTGACCTGGACCTCCTTTTTCTGGAAGAGCTGGCATAGAAATTTAGTAACATTTCGGTTTGCAGATATGGGGTTTAACATGATGACTCCGTCTTGGGCCTAATCTGGTTACTTTAACAATTATGCAATACTTTTCAGGGCCCATGAAAATATTTTAATTTACTTTAAAATTAGAAGAAAAAGTAAATATGATAATATATTCAGCCTAGATGTTAGTCATCTTAATATATGCTACTACTGTATAGTTATATATATAACATATAATCATAATGAAACCTCTTAAAAGCATAAAGATGAACAAAAATAAAAATAGCACACTAATGGTCCAGAGAAGTTTTATTTTAAAGTAACCTTTTATCTCTCTTCTGCACGTCTCCCCTCCTCCCTTCCTAGATTTTTGTTTTGGGAACCTGGTACAACCCTAAAGACAAGGAAAAGGAGGCTGGCAGCAAGTACACAATTCCTGTCAAACCAGCTAGAACTTGGATTTCCCTATAAAACCCCCTAGCCCAAGGGAGGAGTAAGATGACTGAGGAGTAGAAGACCTAAATATCATCAGGTCCCAGGAGTTCAGCTAGTTATCAAACCATTCTGAACACCTACAAACTCAACAGGAGAGAGAAGAGAAGATGAGCAGCAATTCTAGGAACAAAATGTCAATGACTTTATAGAAGGCAGGAATGTGGAGAAATAAATCCAAGGCAACAAATGGGAAGATAGACCATGGGGGTATGGGGTTGCCAGCTCCTGGCAAGTGAAAGAGCAGTAGAGCAGAAAATCAGAACATTTAGAAGTCTGCTCCACTAAGAGAGGTCACTCCAGAGGCTAAGTGGGGGGTGGAGCCCTTGCGGGGACAGTGTGGTCCCAGGACACATGGGGTCACAGAAAAACCAGGGGTGTCTGAGGGTGGCAGAGCCCCCAGGTATCAGAGCAGGGAAGCTGGCTGTAGAGACAGAGGTGAGGAAGGAGTTCTCAGCTCAGGGTTACCTTAAACTGTGATCCGAGGCATGGTCGGGCTGCTGCTCTTTAGGCAGGGACCCACAAGTGGCAGATCCAGGGAGACCCCCTCTTTCTTCTTCTGGGAGGAATGGCATGGAAGCATGAGGCAGGAATCTGCTGGGTTTGGAGACTCCATGCTCCTGTGATAGAAACACTCAGTCACAGCTTGGGTGAGCTCGGAACGCTGCCGGAGACCAGGGAGATGGAGTGATTGACTGCTTTTCTCTGAAGGCGCACTGAGGAGTGGGGCCCCAAGCTCTCTGCTCCTCCAGGCTAGAGATTGGGAGGTCGCCATTTTCATTCCCATCCTCCAAAGCTCTACAGAAAGCATTCAGGGAACAAAAGCTCCCAAGAACAAACCTGAGCAGATTACTTAGCCTGGCACCTGGAAAGGGCAGAGCAATTCTGCTTCAGGCAAAGACATTTGAGAATCACTGCAACAGGCCCCTTCCCCCCTGAAGATTAGCAAGAATATCCCAGCAAGACCAAGTTCACTGATCAATAAGAACTGTGGAACTCTTGAGCTAGGGGAAAGCAATGCATATAATTCATGCAGGGTAGCTTTATCAGTAGTTAACCTGAGTTTAAATGGGCTAAATGCCCCAATCAAAAGACTCAGGGTATCAGAATGGAAAAAAAAAAAAAATCCAACTTTTCCCCAATGATCCTTTAGTCTTCCAAAGTTAAATTTTTAAAATTTTTTTTTCTTATTCTATTTTAAAATTTTTTCCTCTTTCGTATTTTAATGTTTTTTAACTATTTTATCTTATCAATATGCTTTTTAAAAATCTTTTTAAATTTTCATTGTTATAGTCATATTTTATCCCTTCATTGTATTTAACCTTATTTTTTGTATACATATAGGTATCTTTTTCTTTAAAATTTTGGGATGCAATTTCTTTTAATAGATCAAAATATACCCTAAATCTAGTGCATGGTTTTGTTCTAGTCTCCAGCCTGATTGCATTCTTTCCTCTTTTTTTTCTTTTCTTTTTTCAACCAACTTCTTATCAATTCCGTTTTTTAGAATCTTTTTAAATTTTCATCTTTACAGTCATATTCCATCCCTTCATCATGTTTACCCTTATTTTTGTATATATATGTTTTTCTTTCTTTAAAATTTTGAGAGGTAGTTTCTTATGAGACCAAAATACTCCCAAAGTATAGTATTATATATTATACTATATATATATAATATATATAATATATATATTATAATTATATATAATTATAGTATAGTATATACTATACTATATATATTTATTTATATATTTATAGTATATATACTATAAATATAGTATATATATTATAATATAGTATATATATAATATATACTATATATAATATAATATATAATACTATACTTTGGGAGTATTTTATATATATATATTTTATATATATATAATATATATTATATATAATATATATAGTATAGTATTATATATTTATATATATAGTATAGTATATATATAGTATATATTATTATATATTATATATATTATATGTATATAATATATATATAATATAATATATAATACTATACTTTGGGAGTATTTTGGTCCACCCAATATAATATTATATATTTTGGGTGTATTTTGTAATATTATATAATATTATATTATATCATATTATATATAATAATATGATATGTCACATATATGATATATCATATAATATTATATATAAAATCATATATATATAATATATAAAATATATAAAATAATATATATATTATATATTTATGATTTTATATATAATATATGATTATATATAATAATATCATATATAATATCATATAATATATGATTATATAACCATATATTATATGCATATATTATATATTTATAATATATGATTATATAATCATATATATATATATGATATATATATAAATATATATATCCCTCTCTTCTCCCCCTGGTTTCAGGTCTCTTCTGCTTTGGTTAGTGTGTATTTTTATGGGGTCGTTGCTACCCTTTCAGTATTTTGTTCTCTCATTCATCTATTCTTATCTGGATAAAATGAAAAGGCAAAAAAACTAACCAAAAAAAAAAAAAGGAAAAAATAAGAACAAGAGGCAGTATTGATAGCTAGGGACCTAATAAATATAGACATTAGTAAGATGTCAGAACTGGACTCCAGAATGATGATTATCAAGGTGCTAGCTGGGCTCAGAAAAGCATGGAAGATACTAGAGAATCCCTTTCTAGAGAAATAAAAGCCCTTTCTGGAGAAATAAAAGAACTAAAATCTAATGAAGTTGAAATCAAAAAAAGCTATTAAAGAGGTCCAATAAAAAATGGAGGCTCTTACTGTTAGGATAAATGAGGCAGAAGAGAGAATTAGTGATATAGAAGACCAAATGATGGAGCATAAAGAAGCTGAGCAAAAGAAAGACAAACAACTACTGGATCGCGAGGGGAGAATTCGGGAGATAAGTGATACCATAAGATGAGACAATATTAGAATAATTGGGATCCCAGAAAAAGAAGAAAGTGGGGGGCACAAGGTATAGTGGAGCAAATGATAGCAGAGAATTTCCCTAATTTGGTGAAGTGAACAAGCATCAAAATCAAGGAGGCACAGAGAACCCCCCTCAAAATCAATAAAAACAGGTCCACACCCCATCATCTAATAGTGAAACTTACGAGTCTCAGTGACAAAGAGAAAATCCTGAAAGCAGCTCAGGACAAGACGTCTGTAACATACGATGGCAGAAATATTGAGTGGCAGCAGACCTATCCACAGAGACCTGGCAGGCCAGAAAAGACGGACATGATATATTCAGAGCACTAAATGAGAAAAATATGCAGCCAAGAATACTATATCCAGCCAGTCTCTCATTGAAAATAGAAGGAGAGATAAAAAGCTTCCAGGACAAACAAAAACGAAAAGTATTTGCAAACACCAAACCAGCCCTACAGGAAATATGGAAAGGGGTCCTCTAAGCAAAGTCACCTTACAGGCAATACAATGGCACTTAGTTACCCTGAGTGTAAATGGGCTAAATGCTTCAATCAAAAGACACAGGGGGGTGCCTGGGTGGCTCAGTGGTTAAGCCGCTGCCTTCGGCTCAGGTCATGATCTCAGGGTCCTGGGATCGAGTCCCGCATCGGGCTCTCTGCTCAGCAGGGAGCCTGCTTCCTCCTCTCTCTCTCTCTGCCTGCCTCTCTGCCTACTTGTGATTTCTCTCTGTCAAATAAATAAATAAAATCTTAAAAAAAAAAAAAAGACACAGGGTATCAGAATGGATTAAAAAAAAATCAATATGTTGTCTACAAGAAACTAATTTTAGACCCAAAGACACCTCCAGATTTAAAATGAGGGGGTAGAAAACAATTTACCATGATAATGAACATCAGAAGAAAGCTGTGGTGGCAATCCTTATATCCAACAAATTAGATATTAAACCAAAGACTCTAATAAGAGATGAGGAAGGACACTATATCATACTTAAAGGGTCTGTCCAACAAGAAGATCTAAAAATTTTAAATATCTATGCCCCTAACATGGGAGCAGCCAACTATATAAACCAATTAATAACAAAATCAAAGAAACACATCAACAATAATACAATAAGAGTAGGGGACTTCAACACCCCCCTCACTGAAATGGATGGATCATCTAAGCAAATCCATGCTCATGGACTGGAAGAACAAATATTGTGAAAATGTCTATGCTACCTAAAGCAATCTACACATTTAATGCAATCCCTATCAAAATACCATCAATTTTTTTCTAAGAAATGGAACAAATAATCCTAAAATTTATATGGAACCAGAAAAGACCCTGAATAGCCAGAGAAATGTTGAAAAAGAAAACCAAAGTTGGTGGCATTCCAATTCCAGACTTCAAGCTCTATTACAAAGCTGTAATCATCAAGACAGTATGGTGCTGGCACAAAAACAGACACATAGATCAATGGAGCAGAATAGAGAGCCCAGAAATAGACCCTCAATTTTATGGTCAACTAATCTTCGACAAAGCAGGAAAAAATGTCCAGTGGAAAAAAGGCAATCTCTTCAACAAATGGTGTTGGGAAAATTGGACAGCCACATGCAGAAGAATGAAACTGGACCATTTCCTTAAACCACACACAAAATAGACTCAAAATGGATGAAAGACCTCAATATGAGACAGAAATCCATCAAAATCCTTGAGGAGAACACAGGAAGCAACCTCTTTGACTACAGCCACAGCAACATCTTAGAAACATCACCAAAGGCAAGGGAAGAAGTGCAAAAATAAACTATTGGGACTTCATCAAGATCAACAGCTTTTGCACAGCAAAGTAAACAGTCAACAAAATGGAAAGACAAATGAATGGGAGAAGATATTTTCAAACAACATATCAGATAAAGGGCTAGTATCTAAAACCTATAAAGAACTTATCAAACTCGGGACGCCTGGGTGGCTCAGTTGGTTAAGCAGCTGCCTTTGGCTCAGGTCATGATCCCAGCGTCCTGGGATGGAGTCCCACATCGGGCTCCTTGCTCTGCAGGGAGCCTGCTTCTCCCTCTGACTCTGCCTGCCACTCTGTCTGCTTGTGCTTGCGCTCACTCTACCTCTCTCTCTGACAAATAAATAAATAAAAATAAAATCTTAAAAAAAAAAAAAAAAGAACTTATCAAACTCAATACCCAAAGAACAAATAATCCAATCAATAAATGGGCAGAAGACATGAACAGACATTTCTGTAAAGAAGACATCAAAATGGCCAACAGACACAAAAAATTGTTCAAAGTCATTCAGCATCAGGGAAATACATATCAAAACCACAGTGAGATACCACCTTACACCAGTCAGAATGGCTAAAATTAACAAGTTAGGAAATGACAGATGTTGGCAAGGATGTGGTAAAAGGGGAATCCTCCTAAGCTGTTGGTGGGAATGCAAGCTGGTGCAGCCATTCTGGAAAACAGGGTGGAGTTTCCTCAAAAAGTTGACAACAGAGCTACCCTATGACTCAGCAATTGCACTACTCAGTATTTACCCTAAAGATACAGATTAGGGACCAGAAGGGGCATGGACACCCTAATATTTATAGCAGCAATGTCCACAATAGCAAAACTATGGAAAGAACCTAGATGTCCATCAACAAATGAGTGGATAAAGAAGAAGTTACATATATATATATATATATATATATATATAGGAATACTATGAAGCCATCAAAAAAACCATGAAATCTTGCCATTTGCAACAATATGGATGGAACTAGAGGGTATTATGCTGAGCGAAATAAGTTGATCAGAGAAAGACAATTATCATATAATCTCTCTGATATGAGGAATTTGAGAGGCAAGGTGGGGGGTGTGGGAGGTAGGGAGAGAAAAAATGAAACAAGATGGGATTGAGAGGGAGACAAAACATAAGAGACTCAATCTCACAAAACAAACTGAGGGTTGTTGCGGGGGGTAGGGATAGGGTGGCTGGGTTATGGACTTTGGGAAGTGTATGTGCTATAGTGAGTTCTGTGAAATGTGTAAGCCTGATGATTCACAGACCTGTACCCGTGGGGTAAATAATACATTATATGTTAATTAAAAAAAATTAAAAGTCCCTTCCTCCAGGCAGGCTTGCAATTTTTGGAAGGTCATAACCCACTGCAGCCTCCTTTGCCCAGCAAAGCAATAAAGCTATTGTTTTTTGTTTTTTTTTTAAATCTCAAACTCTGTGTTTTTGTTATATTTTGGCTCCAAAGTACAGAGGTCAGATTTTGACAACAATAATATAATTATTGTAATGTAATTATTTATTATTTTGTTAATATGTTAATTCGCACATTATATATTGATTATATTAATTGTATTGACTCATCTTAATCATTAATAATTATATAATTTTATATGATTTTATATACATATATATATTTCTTTTTAATGGTGGAAGAAGCTCACAAAGACAAAATTGCCTAGAGCCCACAAAAGTTATAACATGGCCCTGAGTCTTAAGTTTTTAAATACAATTTAGATATGTGTGGTATTGTGATTTTATAATAAGAAATATGTATGGGTCTACCTTAGATATATTTCAGATTGGGTTCCAGACCACTAAAATAAAGCAAGTATCAGAATAAAGCAAGTCAAATAAATATTTTGGCTTCCACTGCCTATAAAAGTTCTGTTTCCACTTTACCATAATCTATTGTGTGGTAGCATTATGCCTAAAAAAAAAAAAATGTACATTACTTAATTTAAAAAATACTAACCATCATCTGAGATTTTACTGAGTTTTAATCACTGATTACAGATCACCACAACAAATACAAAAATAATGAAAAATGTTAAAATTTTGTAAGAACTACCCAAATGTGACACAAACATGAAGAACTACCCAAATGTGACACAGACATGAAGTCAGCATTGGGAAAATGGGACTGATAGGCTTGCTTGAAGCAAGGTTGTCTCAAGCCTTCAATTTGATTAAAAAAAAAAATCTATGAATTACAGTAAAACCAAGTAAAAATAAAATGAGATATGTCTATATTTGGTCTTTGTTCTCTATCTGGCAGGACCCTTGGAATTTCCTAAGTAACAAGAGCAGCAGAGATATCTGTTATGTTAATGAGACTGGTTGCCTCCTAATTATTAGGGACCAACCTAATTATTAGTGGGAAATTTCAGCCCCACTTTTCTAACTCCAGGGTTGAATCAATGGCCAATGACTTGATTGGTCATGTCTAAGTTATGAAGTCTCCAACATGGTTTACCATGTGGGTGAACCAGAACACATCCATGCTCCATGTGCCAAACTCCAATGGACAGAAGCTCCTGTGTTTGGGACCGCTCCCTATGTAGCTCTTCATTGAGCTGTTCATTTGTATCCTTTAATATCTTTTGCAATAAACCAGTAATCTAGTAAGTAAACGAGATTCCTGAGTTTTGTGAGTCACTCTAGCAAATCAATGGAACCCAAGGAGAATGTTTTGGGAACCTCTGATTCAAGCAAGGTGTTCAGAAGCCTAGGCAACCACCTGGGTTTGAGCTTGGCATCTGAAGTGAAAAAGGGGGCAAGTCTTATAGGACTGAGCCATTAACCTGTGGAAACTGACACTATTTCCAGGTAGTGTCACAGATGAGTTAAATTTGTGGGACATCTAGTTGGCATCTGCAGAGAATCAGAGCCACACTCTGGAGTATGGACAGCATTCCATTCACAGATGTACTTCTCCAACTTTACCCTCTACCCTGAACTCCAAATCTGTGTATCTGTCTATCTTTGTGGATATCTAACTTTTTTTGGGGGGGGGTGGGTAATCTTAAAATACACAAACCAACCTGTTGGTCACGGTGAATCCAGATTTGGGGAGCCTGAAGCTTCTATTACCTGGGGGTCCCTCTTTCAAAAAATGCATTAAAAATTTAGGCAGAAAATAAGTATTTATCTAAAATGTTAAAGGTAACTGAGGCATATTAAAAATGTTTAGCATTTACTCTTAAACTTTTTTAAATTGAGCAAAAATCAATTTAATTGGGCGATGCCAAACCAGAAGAGGTTAGAGGCATCCCACTGACGGAGGTGGGAGAAAGACAAATGAGAAGTGGGAGAACCATAGAAAGAAAATTATTTGATTGGCTATAGCTTAAAGCTTAGCTGGCCACTTTTTATCGCTTGTCCTTAGGGTTTGATTTCATAACCTTGAGGCATTTTAGATACACAGGCTGAGATTTTGGGTTGCTATGTAGGCTGCCACCTCATGAGAGCTACTTCAGTCTAATGGCTTTCTTGTTTAATTAACTTAACAAGAGTGAGAAAAAAATCACAACTAGATCCAAATTTTAAAAAGTCAACGAAAACCTGTGAATCCAGAAGCAATATCCAAAAGCAATATCTTGATTAATTAACTACCTGACACACTTTATCATACTTTCTCCTACCATTTTGGGGGTGTATACTCTTTGATCAACATTCCATTTTCTACACCAAGAGTAAAAAGACAATCAGGTCTTTTTCTAATATGGTTGATGAAATTAGATTTTTGATACTGATATTTTAGAAAACTTCTTTCAGCTTTACAACTTTTTATTATTGTCAAAGTCATATGAGTTTTTAGGGTTGTTTTCAAATTTGGGAAAATCTCCATCTGCTTTCCTTTAAAAATGAGCTATAAGATTTCAGAGCATCTCAAGCTTTTTTTGTTTCCAATACTTTTTGAATAGACAAAGCTCTTTAACCCATTTTTGTTGGTATCTTATTGTGTTGGCATATTTTGACTTTTCTGTTACTTCATTAATGTCACTGGTTTTGGTTTTTGCCAAATTAGCAATGTGCTTATTTAATCACTTCTCCTTAACTGGATTTTTAAATTTATGGGATGGTCAACTTTATAACTTCTATTTTTTTAAGATTGTATTTATTTATTTATTTATTTGAGAGAGAGAAAGAGAGGGAGAGAGCACAAGAATGAGTACACAGGCAGGGAGAGGAGCAGAAGGGGAGGAAGAGAATCCTAAGCAGACTCCCCATTGATCAAGGAGCCAGCCCCACACGGGCTCGATCCCACAACCCTGAGATTATGACCTGAGCCAAACCCAAGAGTTAGATGCTCAATCCACTGAGCCACCAAGATACCTCTATAACTTCCATTTTAAATTGATCTTGTCTTCTTAATGAATTGTAGCTTTCAGTATAATCTGAAAATTTTATTATGATTCATTTCTCAGTATTAAAATAACTTCTATTGACTTCACTGTTCATCTTTATTGTTTTTGCTTCATATTCCATTAATTTTAATCTAAATCTCCTGTCAGTTCTTTTAAAAAAGTGCCTTTAAAGATGCCAAATGGTACCCTTCAAAAACATCCAAAACAGTAGTCTACAATTTCTCACTCATTTTGTTTAAACATTCCAAAACTCCTTTCCAAATGGCAGTGACTGTAGCATATTCATGCCTTACCAAATACAAATTTTCAACAAAAAAAAAGAAAACATCTATTGTGTAGTTATAGTATCCATTCTATCATCAAATGTATTCCTGAAAGGAGAGACCTATTTTTGACTTGGTCTTGGCAAAAACCAAATTCTCCACTTACAGTTGTGTCTATCTGAGGTTAGAATTTTCCCTAGACTCTCTCTGACTCCGTGTGTTTCTGCTCTTGATCTTTATGTCTTTTTCCAATAAAACCACCAAAGTGAGTTTGTTAAAAAGCAAGACAGGCCATGTCAGACCCCTGCTCGAGACCATCCAATGGATTCTATCTTGCTGTTAGTAAAAACTAATAGCTTATACAACCCTACAGAGTCTGGACCAGGGACCTCTCTGACTTCACCTCCCGTTGTTCTCCCCTTCTGCTTTGCTCAAGCTACACAGCTTCTTGTTTTCCCTTGAATTCTCCCAGGATTCTCTGCCTCAGGCCATTGTACATGCTATTTTCTTTGCCTAAAATGCTGTTTTGTGAGCTATGCCCTTAGCTCTCACCTCCTACCCTCTTCTTTCCTCTCGCTTCACCTTACTCCCTCACTTCCTTCAGATCTTACTCAAACATCAGCTCAGTGAGACCTTCTTTGATGACTCTATTTAAAATTGGCCCCCAGTACTTCCTACCACTTAAAAAATTTCTATCTCCTATCATCAAAAGAACTATGTACCCCTAAGTCCTACATAAGCATTCAATAATAATTAGTTGATTGAATACATGAAAGTCCAAAAGTCAGGCCCTTTTGGGTGGGTTAGGGGGGTTAAATACAATGTAAATAGAACCATTCTGGAATATCACTGCTCAATTTAGGGAAACATGAGTTTTGTCAAGTACTTGCTCATTTGTTTTGTCGATCAGCAAGTCAATCAATAAGTATTTGGTGTTTGCTGCATGCCTAATACTGTACTAGATATTGAGTATACATTGCTAAGAGAAGGCAACATGGTCTCTACCCTCCTGAAGCTTCTAGCTTCTGGAAAGAGAAAAAGGCTATGAAGACAAGCTGATTGCAGTCTTGGCACATCACTACCTGAACATGGGTTACTTAAGACTGGGCAAGCCAGGCTCCTGAAAATTCATTTTTGGCATACTCTACAGGTCCATTAGTCTTAAACACACGATTAAGCAAGATGGCAACATCATATGCAGTGAATTTCAAGCCAGGGATGGAAGATACTAAAAATTTAAGAAACAATAAATATCTTCTTAAATTTGTTTTCAGTCTCATGTGCTGTGTTAATAGCTATCATTATTGAGATTTGATGGCATCTGTATCCCTAAAGGAGGAGCCAGTGGGGCTGGCACTTTTGAATTTTGGATCGCTTTCAAGCAATGAGATTTAGAATCTTTACCTAACTTAAATATTCAGAGAACATGCACATCAACTCCCCAACTCAGGCTGCCACAGATTTGCAACAGACTTTCTCACCCTGATTTCAGATGGCCATGATATTTTTTGAATATGTGCATCCTGTCTGCTTTAATACATAGTATTTCACAAGTTTTAGTCATTGCAACTAGAGCGTGGGCAAAGGTGGGGGTGGTGTGAGGGAAGAGATTCTCACCGTGAAGAAATCTGAGACTAGCAGCTACTCAAACCAAAATTGTCCATATTTCCTTAGAACTCCATAAAATTCAACTCAGAGGAAAAACACACCGGTGTCCAGCACACTGTGGGTTCTCAAAAACATATTATTGCATAAATTAACATTTGCAACGATTTCAATTAACAATTTCATATTCAGGAGATATTGCAAGCAGGGCCATACTCATCCAGGTTAGTAAGCAGAATTGGGGACAATATGTTGTTTCTAATAAACTTAATTATACGTCTTTGGTTTGGCTCATTTGATTGCAAATGTAACCCAGATGGCCTCAAATTCACTAAACTGGATTTGCTTCTTTCTGTCTTTTCTTTTCTTTCCTCTCTCTCTTTCTCGCTCTTTCTCATACTTTTTCTTTCTTTCTCTTTATAAAGGTGTGTGTGTGTTTGTGTGTGTGTACAAATGAGAAATAAAACATACATATATCCCCTCAATAGTAGTTATGCCTGTTTTTAACTTTCAGTGAATGGATTCCATATAGTATGTATTCTCTACATCTAGCTTCTTTTTTTTTTTTAAAGATTTTATTTATTTATTTGACAGAGAGAAATACAGTGAGACAGGGAACACAAGCAGGGGGAGTGGGAGAGGAAGAAGCAGGCTCCCCACAGAGCAGGGAGCCCAATGCGGGTCTCGATCCCAGGACCCCAGGATCATGACCTGAGCCAAAGTCAGCCACTTAACAATTGAGCCACCCAGGTACCCCAACATCTAGCTTCTTTAACTTAATGTTATGTCTTTGAGATACACCTTGCTGTATGTAGTTTTAACTTATCCATTTTAATTATCATATAGCATTAAGAGGTGCCTGGGTGGCTCAGTCAGTTAAGTGGTTGTCTTCTGGCTCAGGTCCATGACCCCAGAATCCTGGGATCAGCCCCATGACAGGCTCCCAGCTCAGCAGGGAGTCTGATTCTCCCTCTCTCTGCCCCCACAACCCCTCCAGCTTGTGCTTGCTCTCTAATAAATAAAATCTTTTTAAAAACTATTATATGGTATTTTATTATATTACTATATCACTATGACTTATTGATAACATAACACTACAGTTTGAGGTTCTGACAAATGCTACTCTTATACATGTTCTTACACATCTCAAGGTACACAATGTTCATGTGTTTCTGTAGTGTATAGTTGTGGGTTGAACTGTGTTCCCCATAAACACATGTTGAATCCTAAGCCCTGGTACTTGTGAATGTGACCTCAATCCTTTCTTGTTTTCTATCCCCTTATGTTTTATGAACATCTCATCTAAAGCATGAAATTGAGTTTTTAATCAACTCTAGTAATATTTGATTTTTTAATCAGAGGGCTTAGTCCATTTGTTTTCTTATTACCGATAAGGGGGTGTTTTAATTTACCATTTTATTATTTCTCTTTGTCCCACATATTCTCTCTCTGTTCTCCTTTCCTACTTTCTCTTGAAATATTTTTAATTGCTCAACTTTCTTTTCTATTAGCTAGGAAGCCAAATGCTGTTTTATAATTCTTTTAGTGGCTGCCTTAGAGATTACATCATGGTTTATGAATTTATCCAATCCAATATGAATTGGTACTTTTACCTTCTTGGACAATGTAAAACATTTCAACTCTCATTTATGTGTTCTTCATCTTATAATTTATTTATAAATTTAATTTAAACACTTAAATGGTAAATATTTTAAATGGTTTTATACAGTAAATATTACTTATATTACCTACTTTTATTATTCTTTATTCCTTCCTATATGACCAACTGGTATCATTTCCTTCTGCCCTTTAGGACTCCCTGTAGTTCAGTCTACTGCTTATGAATTTTCTCCATTTAGATTCATCTGAAATAGTCTTTGTTTCATATTTGTTCTTGAGTATGTTTTTGATGGATATAAAATTCTAAGATTGACAGTTTTTGTTCAGCACTAAAAAGTTCTTACTCGACTGTCCAATGGCTTCCATTCTTTCTGTTGATGTCTTAGTTGTTGATCTTATTATTGTGACTTTGAAGATAAAACGACTTTGTTCTGTTGCTGATTTTAAGATTACTTCCTTGTCTTTGATTTCCACATCTAAACACATCTTAGCAAAGATGGTGCAATTCTTTTTATTTGTCCTGCAAGACATTTGAAGGGAGTCTTACAAGACTAGATTCACACTGTTCATCCGTTTTGAAAATTCTTAGCCACTATCTCTTCAAGAATGGCTTCTCCATTCCTTCTATCTCTCTCTCTCTCTCCTGTTCGTCTCTCCCTCTTTTCCTCCCTCCATCTCTCCCCCCCTTCTCTCCTACCCCTCCCCCTTCCCTGTCCTCTGCTTACTGGGATGTTAATAATATAAAAATTAAATCGATCTAGGATATTCCTATATCCTTTTGTCTCTTCTCTTCTGCTCTGTGTTTTTCCTACCTCTGCCTTTCTGTGTTTCAATCTGGGTGTTTTCTTTCACTGTCTTCTAATGTATTAATTCTCTCATTAACTGCTAAACCCATTAATTGCATCCTCACTTTTGGTTTTGATATCTAGGGTGTTCATTTGACTCTTTTTAAAAAATAGCTTTCAATTCTCTCTTGAAATTCTAGAACGGCTAACAGACGCATGAAAAAGTGTTCATCACCAGCCATCATGGAAATTCAAATCAAAACTACATCGAGGGAGCCTGGGTGGCTCAGTGGGTTAAGCCGCTTCCTTTGGCTCGGGTCATGATCTCAGGGTCCTGGGATGGAGTCCCGCATCGGGCTCTCTGCTCAGCAGGGAGCCTGCTTCCTTCCCTCTCTCTGCCTGCCTCTCTGTCTACTTGTGATCTCTCTTTCTCTGTCAAATGAATAAATAAAATCTTAAAGAAAAAAAACTACATCGAGATACCACCTTACACTAGTTAGAATGGCAAAAATTGACATGGCAAGAAATAACAAATGTTGGAGAAGTTCTGGAGAAAGGGAAACCCTCTTACGCTGTTGATGTGAATGCAAATTGGTGCTGCCACTTTGGAAAACAGTGTGGAAGTTCCTCAAAAAATTAAAAATAGAGCTATGCTTTGATCCAGCAATTGCACTACTGAGTATTTACACCAAAGATACAAATGTAGTAAAAAGAAGGGCCATATGCACTCCAATGTTCATAGCAGCAATGTCCACAATAGCCAAACTGTGGAAAGAGTGGAGATCTCCTTCAACAGACGAATGGATAAAATAGACGTGGTCCATATACAAAATGGAATATTACTCAGCCATTAGAAAGGATGAATACCCAACTTTTGCATCAACATGGATGGAACTGGAGATTATGCTGAGTGAAATAAGTCAAGCAGAGAGAGTCAATTATCATACGGCTTCCTTATTTGTGGAATAGAAGGAATAGCATGAAGGACATTAGGAGAATGAAGGGGAAAATGAAGGGGGAGAAAATGGAGTGGGAGACGAACCATGAGAGACTACGGACTCTGGGAAACAAACTGAGGGTTTTAGAAGGGAGGGCAGTGGGGAGATGGGTGAGCCTGGTGATGGGTATTAAGGAGGGCACAGATTACATGGAGCACTGGGTGTTATACACAAACAACAAATCATGGAACCCTACATCAAAAACTAATGGTGTACTGTATGGTGACTAACGTAACACAATATAAAAATTAAAAAAAAAATTCTTGACCTTGTATTTTGTCCTCTAGAATACTGTAATCCCCATTACTTTAAAGTCTGTATCTGATCATTCCAACATATTAAGGCCTATTGGTTCTGTCTTTTATGGTTTTCATTCTTATTAATTTGTCTTCTTGTGTTTCTAGCTAGTTTTTAATCCAGTCCCGACACAGTCTTTATAAGATCCTTTGTGGAAATAATCTGTGACCTACCTGATCATATCTTCTTTCTTATAGGATTGACATTTGCCACTTCCTGGTGTGTGGTACTGTGGGTTCTTCATAATTGTTATGGATTGGGATAAAACAAAGCTGAGTTATAGTCACTGTGATAAGTCTTCAAATTCCATTTCATACTTACTCCTAGGATCCAAAATTCAAGGACCTAAACCTAAAGCAAGTAGGGTTCCCATGTTTCCCCCATGCCCTGCAAATGAGCTGCTGGTTATTAACTATTTCTACTCGGCTTCAAACCCATGCTTCTATACTCTGTTTTGTGATGCTTGGGCTGGAATTCTGTGAAGAACCACATTACAAATGGAATAAAACTGTTATTCTCTGATGTTGAGCTAATTACTTTTCTATGTTAAAGTATCCTAAATCTGGTTGAAATCACTGTGCTAATAACAAATGGTTATGTATGCATATTTAGTATCCTTCCATAACAAAATAAAATTTAGTATCCCTCTGTTTGTCCCCACTGGCTTTTCTTTTTCACTAAAAGTCTTTCTTTTTTAACTGAAAGTCTTGGATCACAAATGCAGTAGACAATGTGGCTCTGGATTTCTGTTGAGTATTTGGCAAACTCTTCATGATGTGCTCATGGCCAAAATGGAGACAGGAGTTGGACGCAGAGCCTACGGAGGCCGGGTGTACTGATGGCAGTGTTTTATAACATGTCACCCTGACAACCAAGCCTCACACATTCTATGCTGCTTGTCATAACTCCTCCTCATGTGGCTCTCTTCCCTCCACCTCATGTCCTGTCCTCCTTCTGACCCTAGGCTCCACTACCTATTCACCCACCCTGCACCTGCTCTTTCCTTGGGATTTGCATTTGAAAATTTGAACACAAATGAGCCAAGCATTCAATTTAGAAGATGAGAACAAAATGGACAAGAGAACTATGGGGGAATTAATAAAGATAAAATGCTCAAAATAATGAATCACGAAACAACGGCCAGCAGAAATAATGGATAAACCCAATACTCCAGGCAGTTTGACTCAGAAAAAGTGCAAGACAAATAAATACATCAGGAATGAGAAAGAAGATAAAACCACAGTTGCAAAAAATAGTAAAAATCATTATAAAATATCATATAAAGTGTTGTCAATAAATTTTCAGATTGAGATGAAATGGATGATTTTTTCAGCACAATAGAAATGAACAAAAATTGATTCGAGAAAAAGTAGACTATCAGAACACATTAACAACCACACAATACACTAGCAAGGTTTCTCATAAATCCAGCACTTTAAAAAGTAAAAATAAATAAGATCAGTAGGCCCTGCGTGTTTTACAGGCAAGATCTAACTAACTAACCACCAAGGAACAGAGAATCCTACCTAAATGACTGAAATTGTTTCAGAATATTTAAGCGGAAAGTTTCCCAAATCACTTTATAAGCCCAGCATAAGCTTAATACCAAAACTTAATAACATACCAAAAAAAGTCAACCTTGCTTAAAAATAAATATGTAAAAATTCTATGGAAAATACTTGCAGCTGATATTTTAAAGCGATAATACACATGTTCAATGAGGATTTATACCTCAGTGAAGCACTGTTAGCATTCTCGTATTATTACAATGTATATTTATTGCCCTCTATTAGCTATGCTTTTCTCCACCAGTTGCAATATTTGTAGGGCCAAGAAGACATCTCTTCTTGTCCCCACTCCTTATAGATGACAATCTGGGTGTCTCAGACTCTGAGACTCCCTGCCAAAATGACCCTAAAGCCACTTATCTGGGCTGCACAGGCCTCTTCCCCGGGTCAATTCTCCCAAGGGTGGTCTGTACTATTAGAATGTCCATGCCTATGCCCAAAGTGCAGCCAAGGGGTGACTTTTTGCAGAGGAGTAAATGATGCCTGAGTGCATGAACTAGTGTGTATCCCAGTCTGGGGTAGAAAGCTAGGGGAACAGGCCCCGGGTTAGGGAATAGCTTTTTCTATACCACTACTTCTGATATAGAACTCTGAGGGATACAAGAGTTCTAAATTTGAACCTGATCTTCTCAGGTTCTTATGAAGAAGTCATTGTCAAGGTAGGAGGATAGGACATATTCTGTTTAGTGAAGTATTAGCTAGTTTTATAGCTTTTAAATATTCAGACATATTGATAAGTAAGCCTTTATTTTACTCTTGCCTCAGGTCCTACAAAGACTGAGCCACCATACCTCGTCCAGACTTAGCACATGTGAAAAACAATAGCAGACTAATAAAGCATGAATAAATATTACTGGAATATATATATATGTATATGTAGGTATATATACCTGTTGTATGCATACTTGTGTACGTGTATGTATACCTCTATCAGACAAAAAGAATGTAAACCTGTAGGTACACAGACACCAATATCTGTATTTGCACACACAAATACAGACATACTAGCAGAAACAGGAAAAGTTGGAGCTTCCAATTTGGGGTAAGATGGAAAACTAACGGGCACTGCTGGCCCCCTTTCTCCCTACCAAACTGGAGGTGCCAGAATAAATACAGGGAAACAGACCAAACGCAGAGCCAGACCCAGACGCCTAATCCTTACCAGATTCAAGGTCGTCAAGTTTTAACATAGGAAGGGAAGGACATCCTGAAGTTAGCATAATCCAAAAGCATACGAGTGAAGGTTGGGAGCGAACATAAAAGGTGCTGCAGACCAGTATAGGTTTTTTAATGGTGCCCTCTATTCCACATTCCCCCGGCTAGTGGAGAAAACCGAGACTGGTCAGCTTCTGTCCCAGAACCCTGGTCATGCTGCTGCTCGGCCCTGATGCACTCCCAGGATGCCTGAGCTCTTTCAGTAGGGATTGGGTCAGGACAACTCCATCAGCAAACTCGTCAGGATGATGACCTCCTTGATGTTCACTGTCATTGTTCCAAAGGAAGAATATGACCAGTGGCAGCAGCTAGAAGGAAGGGAACATAGGCTTGTTAGTGCTTTAGCGCAAATGCGCAGGGAAGCCTATCAGAAGGGATACAGACCAGCTGGCTAGGCCTTGAGCATCCCTTTACTCCCCCCTGTCATGGAGAATGGCTATACCCATTAGCTCTTAAATAACAGTGGCTTAAAGCGACAATTATTTATTTTTGATCATAGATCTGGAGGTTGACTTCTTAGGCTGATTAAGGCCAGGCTTTACTCCCTGTGTCTCTTGTCCACCTCCTGAGCCAGAAGGAAAGAGCCCTGGCATGTTCTTTCCTTGGAGATGGCAGAACTTCCCAAAGGCAATGGGAAATACACAGACCTCTTGTGCCTAGGCTTGGAACTAGCATACCATGACTTCCATCTCATTACGTTGTCTGAGGCAAGTCACGTAGTCAACTTGAAAGTCAAAGGATGGGAAAATATCTTTTACCCCTTTTGCAGGAGAAACGGCAAGATCACGTGGCAAGAACATAAAATAACCTGGAATAAACTTTAAAAGACTGGAGTCTTACAGAGTATGCGTTCTGGCCACAATAGACAATAAAACTAAGTAGAAATCATTAATAATAAAATATCTAGAAAATCCCCCTAAATATTTAGAAATTAAACAACAGATTTTTTAATTTGTAAATAATCCATTTATCAAAGAAGAAATCACAAGAGAAACTGGGAAATTATTTCAAAAGAATAATAATGGAAATACAATGTATTAAAATGTGAAGGATGCAGCAAAAACAGTGCTGAGAGTGAAATTATAGTTTTCATGGTTAACACAGAAAAAAGATGGCTTAACATTTTTTAAAATTCAGATTTTTTACTTAAAGAAGATAGAGAAAAAAATAAACCCAAAGGAAGAAGGGAAGAAATAATAAAGATAAAAGTGGAAATAAATGAAATAAAGAACAAACAGGAAAAATTAACAAAGCTGAAAGCTGATTCTTTGAAATTCTATCAAAACTGATCAATCTCTGGTAAGAAACAAAGAGAAAGAGAGAAAATTGCAATTGCCAATATAGGAGGTAGGGATACCAGTAGAAGGCTTACCAACATTCAAGATATAATGAAGAAACATTAGAACATATTTATGCCAATAAATTTTATAACTTAGATGAAATGGACAAATTACTTATAAAACACAACAGATTAAAACTGACTCAAGAAGGAAAAAAATGAATGATTATATCTATTAATGAAATAGAATCTGTAATTAAAAGAATTCTAGGGGTGCCTGGGTGGCTCAGTGCATTAAAGCCTCTGCCTTTGGCTCGGGTCGTGATCTCAGGGTCCTGGAATAGAGTCCCGCATCAGGCTCTCTGCTCGGTGGAAAGCCTGCTTCCCCCTCTCTCTCTGCCTGCTTGTGATCTCTGTCAAATAAATAAATAAAATCTTTAAAAAATAAAAAAAAAAAAGACTTCTAAACATGGATAATTCTAAGCTCAGAGCCTTCACTCGTGACTCCTATCACATTTCAGGAAGATGTGATATCAACCTCACACAAACCCTTCCAGAAAACAGAAGAGAACACTTTTCAACTTATTTTATGTGGACAGCGTTGCTCTGATACAAAAATGACAAAGATACTGTAAGAAAAATAAGACAATATAACTCATAGGCACAGACACAAAATCTTCAACTAAATATCAGCAACATCTACCCAGAAACACAGAAAAAAGAGAATACATTATGACTAAGTAGAGTTTGTCCGAGGAATTCAAGGTTGATTCAACATTTGAAACTTGATTAATGTAAGCCACCACGTTAACAAAATATATGGGGAAAATTAAGAGGATCTCAAAAGATGCAAAAAACATATGGGAAAAAATTGACCACATGTTGGTAGTATGTACATTTGATATGATCTGATGAGACAGCTCTTCGTCTCTATGTTTCTAGGATCTTCCTCTCCCAAACCCCTACCCTGGTCTAATTATGAGACAAATATCAGACATGTCCTAATTGAGATACATTTCACAAAATGTCTGACCAGTACTCCTCAAAACTGACCAAGTCCTAAAGAACCAGGTTAGGTCTCAGAAACTGACCCAGCCTGGAGAAGCCTGATGACTTCATGGACATAGTATCCTGGATGGGATGCTGAGCAGTAAAAGGACTCTAGTCACAAATGAAGGAAATCCAAATAAAGGATGGACTTGGGTTGATAATGATATGTCAGTATCGGTTCATTAAATGTGATGAGTACATGATGCTAATATAAGTAGTTAATAATGGGAGAAACTGGATATTGATATATAGGAATGTTCTGTATTAGCCGTGCAACTTTTCTGTAAACCTAAAACAACTCTAAAAGGAAAAGTATATTTTAAAAAGAGCTGTATGCAAATATTCCTGTCAGTTTGATTCATATTAGCCACAAGTAGAAATAACCCAAAGGTCCATCAGCAACTGAACAGGAAAACATATTACAGCACACTCGTACCATAGCATGTTATTTAACACTAGAAATCACTTAAAAAAAAAAAACTGGACTACTGACACAATACAGAGAAAATAGAAGGTGATGTTTGAAAAGATATAGAAGCAAAATGAGTCAATCAGAGAAAGATGATAACCATAGGATCTCGCTGATATGTGGAATTTGAGAAAGAAGGCAGAGGATCATAGGGGACGTGAAAAAAATTAAAACAAGAGGAAATCAGAGAGGAAGACAAATCATAAGAGACTCTTAATCATAGGAAACAAACTGAGGGCTGCTGGAGGGGAGGGGTGTGGGGGGACGGGGAAACTGGGTGATGGACATTAAGGAGCACATGTGATGTGATGAGCACGGGTGTTATATAAGACTGAGGAATCACAGACCTGAACCTCTGAAACCAATAATACATTATATGTTAATTAACTAAATTTAAATTGTAATATATTTTTTTAAAAATAAGTAAGTAAAAATAAATATGTGCAGGAAAAAAAGAAAAGTGGGATGCCTGGGTGGCTCAGTCAGTTAAGCCACTGCTTTCAGCTCAGGTCATGATCCCAAGGTCCTGGGAGGGAGACCCACTTTGGGCTCCTTTCTCAGTGGGAAGCCTGCTTCTCTCTCTGCTTCTGCCTGCCACTCTGCCTGCTTGTGCTCTCGTTCTCTCTCGCAAATAAATAAATAAAATCTTTAAAAAAAGAGAAAAGATATCAAAGTCCACAGTAACCTCTCAGAGGAAGGAACACACTGAATGCCAAGCAGGACCATTATCTTACTTTCTATTATTTCCCTGTCCTATCCTAGGATAGGACATGGCTGAGGAACGAAACAAGGCTCCTTCTCAGACACCCCCACCAGGAATTAACTATCTCCTTCCTGATTGCTTCCTCAGTGCTCCAGCTCACACATTCCTAGCTTAACTCCCTGGTGGGAAGGGGAAGCAAACTTACCTATTTTTGCTACAGTCCAGACTCAGCTTTAAAGCTCCAAAGCCAAAAACATATATGTGTCTATATATGTATTTATATATTTCTCATTATCTTTCCTTTGGCTACAACCCAACACTAATTGCTGAAAATGTTGAGGTTTAACTTAAAAATATGTTAGGAAATGTGGGACTGCAAGGGGAAAATGTGTCCATTATTTTTAAATATTAACCCACCTCACATACCTCTTGGAATAGAAGTGTTTGTTTTTTTTAAACCAGAGTTTATGATATAAATATTCTGTGTTAGGGGAAATGAATCTTCTTGAAGGCTTTCCATTTTCTGGAAAGAAAACAGTTAGTGGGAGATCTCTGGCTAGCCTTCTTTAGGTCCCTTTACAAAGTTGTCAGCACTTTCCCCAAGCTACATTTGCTTCTCCATCCCTAAAGAAATGCTAAGGCTCTGAAAACATTCTCAGTGCTCAAGGAGTAGATCTCAGGATAATAGAAGGAGACAACAATGAGCTGTTGTGAATCACTTCCTGTAAGGATCCCGCTGACCCCCAATATGGCAGACTTCTGAGGTTTCCTGAGCTTTAAGCCCCTGATGGGGAAAAGGGTGATGATGTTTCAAACATCCCTCATTAAAACTATAGACATCATTCTAGAACCAAAACAATCTAACACCTGAAACTAATTTTCTTGACACATTCATGGACTTTAATGACAGCTTCATTAATTGAATGGAATCACATGGGGGCAAAAATCATGTTTTCCTTAATGACCTGCCAGATGATGGATTTGTTTGGTTACTTACTTTACTATGAAAAATTTCAGAGGAAGGAAAAAGAAAGAAGGACAGGCTGTGTGTGCCGTATCACAACTGAGCTTGACCAAGAGGCCTCCTGGGGTCTTGGTGGCAGGCCAACACTGAAGACAGTGAGATGGTTTTGGCAGGATAGGGAAGCAGTATGATGTCATTGCTAGGAGCCTTGCTAGTCAATTAAGGTGAATTTCATGAACCAGTCGCATCAACATCACTGGAAAGTTTATTAGAAATGCAGCATTTCAGGCCCCACTCAGGAGCCCTGACTAGGAATCTACATTTAACATGACCACCCCATCCCCCAGTGATTCTCAGGCACTTTAGAGTCTAATGAGCACTGGTTGGGAGCCCAAAACTCGGAGTCCAGTGGGCTTGGGCATTCCAGCTCCACTTACTGCTGGCTGTGAATAGGGCATATTATTTAGCCTGTCAGCCTCGGTTTTTCTATCTGTGAAATAGGCCTAATAGTATCTACCTCATGAAATTATGAGGATTAAACAAAATAAGCACTGAGCATGTTTTCGGGTATGTACTCTAGGTTGAAAAAATGGCAGTTAATAATACCATGAGGCTTCTTCTGCCCATCCCATTTCAGAGAGAAGTGTCTTGGGAATCAGTACTAAGTTCAAATCTAGACTTTACAATTTAATAGCTATTAACATGATCTTGGTCATGTTACCAAGCCTGTCTTGGCCTCCAATTCTCTGCCTATAAAATGGGGATAACTTAAATGTCAGTTAGAGCCTCCTAGGTCTTAAAATACTGACAGATTACACAGCCTAGTGAAGTCATAAAGCCTCCCAAGATGTCTGCCGCCAGTAAGATTTCTACTAAGTCCTGTGCTGTATCTGCAGACGATGTCTTTCGCGCAGGGCAAAGTTTACTGTTTCCATAAGAAACCCACCTACTCCAAACGTTTCATGAGTTGGGCAGAAATTTCTAGAGATGTAGAGCGTGGGTCGCAGGGAAGAATCCTAGGACATGTGGCACAGCCTTATGCCATGCCCCTGGCTCCTTCCTTTCTTTACTCCCACCTCCCCCACCACAGTCCCTTGTCATTCCCAGGAAAGCTTCCCTTCAGCAGAGGCAGCAGACCAAGCGGAGAACCCCAATGAGGAGGCTGCGTTCTCATGCTACTGCCGTTATTACCTCCTCTGTCCGGGGCTCCAAGCCCTCATGCACACGTGGGCAGGAAGTCCTCGGAAACTGGAGTGCCACAAGAACTAAAGGAGGACTTGGGCCAACACTACTTACAGAGACTGGTCCCGACGGCTCGCTGGTGATGGAACCACTGATCTCAGCCCGTTCTTCCCCTCCTCCGCAGTCTGCTTCTCATGCTGGGGCCGAGCCTCTGCGAAGGAGGTTCTCCTTTTCCAGCTGGCTCCTGGTTAGGCTCAGCCTGGCAGGGATGCCACAGGGAGTATGAGGGTTGGAGGGAGATGGAGGATTTCTCCTTTGTTTGCTTCCCGTTCCTATCAGCATTGCCCCAGCAACATTTCTTCACTCCACCGCGGTGGCTGCCAGTCCCAGCAGCACAGGTGACTCTAGATTGTGGTGGTTCCACACCCAGAACCAAACTCATTGAGCCCCCTGTGAAATCCAGTGCCCGCCGCTGATTCCACCTCCTATGGGGTCAGAATCCCAGCTCCAAGGAGCCTCTCCTGCAGACTCCAAGCTCCAAGCTCTGAGTTCCATTTTGAGCCTGCCTCTTCCATAGAGGGCCGCGTCCCAGCTCTGCAGGCTCCTTCTAGAAATTTCTCAGCTTTAGTAATCCCAACATTTCCCCTCTGTTCCCCCATCTCTAAGGGAGACAGCTGCTTCCTACAACTACCACCTTTGTGATACACCAGTGTCCCCTTTTGTCTGCCCCGCTCTCTTCTTTCTGGGAAAGAGTTTCTTTATATTTTATCTCTCTGCTGAAATAATGGTGTGGTTTTGGCTTCTGACGGGATCCGTCCGATATGAAAGTTATGTAATAGACACTAGTTTTCTTCCAAAACAAATTTTAAAAATCTACCTTCTAAATACCAAGTTTCCCCACTAATAAGGGTATTCAAAAGAACATGCCAATGGCTTTGAGAACAATTTCCAAGGAAAATTTTCCAAACTATTTTGGGCTCTGACAGCACTGTTGGAATAGAACAGTAATCCTGAGCATTTGGAACAAAGAGTCAAAACATGTTTCTAGAGAAAGAAATGCAGTTAGACATAACTCACATGGCAGAACAGAAGCATAATTTAGAGAGATGGCAACCTGCGTAGACAGCAGAGTAGGCCAGGATGGGAAGAAGGAGAAGGGGAACAGGGAAGGGCACCCCTGAAGCAGGCGTAGGAAGTCACATTTCCAGACGTCAATCAAGTCTTAAGCCCAAGTTGAAATGAATAGGATTTAAAAAAACCTGGAAATAGGTTAGTTAGTGGTGCTTAGAAAGTCCGCATGGACCATGCCTTACTAAGAACTTGTATTTTAAGGCACTGGCCATGACTTAAATGGAAATTGGAATGGAACTGAAAGTAATATTTTATACTTACTCAATTAGTAAAGATAAACTGAAAATCATAGCCCTCAGTGTGGGTGATCTTGCTCGAAAGTAGACACCTCCACAAAGTTGTCACAGTGTATATAAAGAGAGAGAATAACAGCTTGAAAGAGTCATAGTGATATTTATCCAGTTTAACCCAATCATTTCATTACTGAAAGTTAACCCTAAGGAAGTCGAAAGAATTTTTTAAATGTTTTTTTGTGAAGATATCCATCAAAGTGTTACCTACAAGAGTGAAAAATAACATTATTATAATTATATTAAATATATTTATAATAATTATTATCATATATAATTATATAATGTATATATAATATACATTATATTATATCAATTTATATATTTATATAAATTATATTATATAAATTATTATATATAATTATATAATGTATATTATATATTTATATAAATTATATATAATATTAATATGAATTAAATTATATGTAATATAATTAAGTATATTATATAATTATATATAACATTATTATAATATAATTAGTAAATAAAATGAGAATAATTTGAAATGTATTTATATGCACTTGGTGAAATACTAAGTTGTAACAGTTGCAACAATCGTGTAAAACAAACATGAAAAATGTGGTGTGATAATAAGAGGAATAAAATCAGCATGTAAAATGTAGAGTCAAGTGCAGAAACGAGAACAAGAAAAAAAGGTTCAGCAATGTTACTCTTTGTTACCACAGGGATGTGCCTATGGAGAATTCTGTGAGTCTTATAAAGGCATCATGCCAATGAAAAATGATCGGAGTGAGTTAGACAGGACTGAGAAGCCATGCATGAACCTTTGCCCCTCTGGACTCTGTAAAGGCGGAAATAGATCTCTTGATCCTAAAATGAAGAGCCATCCTAATCGTCTTCAGGATTATATGTGTGTTTGGCTAAAGATAAGACAGTTTTGTTACTATAATTCTCCCCTTCCAGAATAAGCAGCAGAGTTTTAAGGATACCCTGAGTTCTTTTTCTCCTTGGGTTGGCACTGAAGGTGGTTGTGCTCCAGGAGAAGGGGAAGGAGAGAGAATGAGATAGCGAAGTCTTCTGTGGAAGATTCCGTATATCTCAAGTAAGGAAGGAAATGATAGACCACTGAGTTAAACAGCTGGTCAGTGAAAAAAAGCCCGAACAGTTAGCCAACCAATTAGTTCAAGAGACAATTGGCTGCAGGTGGTAAGTCAAGAGCCAAGTCTGGACTCCAACTGAAGGGATTTTGCCAGGGCTCAGTGTTTGACCTTCTAGGTGCCTTGGCTTGCTGTAGGAAAGCTTAGAGAACTGATTTCTTGTGAGCCTCAGAGACCCCCAGAGTTCTTGCAGCGACATGGAGTTGGGCTGCCATATTGGGCATAGAAGGAATTTTTCCAGATAGAGGAGAGTATGAAGTGCTGGTTACTGAGAGTTAAGAGAAATCCCATTTTTTTTTCTGGTGATGTTTTCTATTACTGCAGAAAATCCATAAGGGTCAATGTGTTCCTTGGGATTGTCCATCAGAGAACAGCCAGGGCTGCAGGTCCACATGAGAACAAGCTGGCTTTCTTGGCTGCTGAGGAAATAATGAAAACGAAGAGACCCACTTGGGTGAGGGACCTGCCACCAGAAATATTTGTTAGCTCCGCAAGTACTCGCTGAACCCTGTTCTACATGAGGCCCACATTCCATTAGGGGGGGATCAAAATGGAGATGATTTCCATAGACGATAATTGCTTCTTATAACCAAATTCTCATACTTCAGGAAGAAACCATGGCCAGCTTTCTTTAGAAAGGAAACCTGGGGAAGATTCCTAGAAGAGATGCTCCGTGAGCTGGGTTTTGAAATAAGAGTAGACATTTTCTCGAACAGTGTGTTGGAGAGAACAAAAGGAAGTTCTGTGTAGCTAGAATATTCAACTTGAGGAGAGCTGTGGCAGATGATGTCAGAGCTGTGGTTCTGCCCAAGGTCAAGATGGCTCTTAAATACAAAGTTAAGAAATTGGACTTTATCTAGACATGGAGAAACACTGAACTTTTTTTTCTTTTTTTAGGATTTTATTTTTAAGTAATCTCTACTTGATGGTGGAGTTCAAACTCACAACCCTGAGATCAAGAGTCACATGTTCTACCATCTGAGCCAGCCAAGTACCCCAGCACTGAACAGTTTTAAGCACAGTAAGGAGGTGCATTTTAGGAAAGGACTCTTGTCTGTTTGGGAGGTGGGGTGGAATAGAGTGGGCCAAGCCTGGAGGCAGAAAAGGTAAGCAGGGGACTCTTCCAATAGTCAAGGCAAGAGATAAGGAACATCTGAATGATGGGCAATGACCACAGAGAGGGAAACCTTGCATTTCTGCCTGTGATTCCTCTCCCTGTTGCCAAGGATGCAGGTCTTCCTCCTACCTCTAGCACTCAACAGCATCAGCAGCTGCCTGTTGGCACAATGTTTGCTGCCGTGGTCTGGCTCAGGACACAGGTTCTAGCATGTGGAGGGATTATGTGATGGTGCCAGGAGACAGGTTTGGGAGTCAGAGGAGAGGAATCCTACCCCAATGCCACCATGTTATGGACCAAATTGTGTCCCCCACCTACCCCACCAAATTGTGTGTTGACACCTAATGTCCAATGTGACTGTATTTGGAGAAAGGACCTTTAATGTAGTAATTAAGCTTACAAGAGGTCATAAGGATGGGACTCTGAGAGGTTGTTGAGCTTATAAGGAGAGGAGGAGACACGAGAGATGTTTTTCTCTCCCTTCACACGCACAAAAGAAAGTCCCAGTGAGGACCCAGCAAGAAGGTGGCTATCTGTAAACCAGGTCAAGAGGCCTTACCAGACACCAACCCTCCTAGCACCTTGCTCCTTGACTTATGGCCTCCAGAACTGAGAAAATAAATTCCTGTTGTTTAAGCTACTAAAGGGGGACAGAATATGCCATCCCAAAATATGCCACTTAGGCATAGGATTGTTTTGAGCTGAAGGCAATTGAGAGGAAGTAGATACAAGAAAAGCTTTCGTTGCCTAAAAAGTGGTTATAAATCTCCTTCTCCTCTCTACCAGTAAAAACAGAAGTTAGTCACTGGAGACAATTTTCTACCTTTATCCGCCCGACAATGGAGAGGAATCACTTAACGAACTTCACTAACCAGCCTTTATCTACCACTAGTTTGCTGCCCCTGAAGACTCAAGGTCCTTTTCCTTTGTCTTGAAACACTAATAATGTATTGTTCTCCCACTAAAATGCTACAGAAGCCCAATTTCTTTTTTTTCTTTTTTTCCATTTTTTTAAATTTTTTATTTTTTGTAAACATATATTTTTATCCCCAGGGGTACAGGTCTGTGAATCGCCAAGGTTACACACTTCACAGCACTCACCATAGCACATACCCTCCCCAATGTCCACAACCCCACCCCCCTTCTCCCAACTCCCCTCCCCCCAGCAATCCTCAGTTTGTTTTGTGAGATTAAGAGTCACTTATGGTTTGTCTCCCTCCCAATCCCATCTTGTTTCATTGATTAGAAGCCCAATTTCTAATGAACCCTTTGAGTCACTCATCTCTGAGTGCTCCCATGTGTAAGGGTGAGGCACTTGCTAATAAATCTGTTTTTCGCTTGTGGATCTGCCTTTTGTCAGCCCAGTTTACAAGGCTCCAACGAAAGAACTGAATAGGGTAGTAGGAAAAAGAATCCTTTCTCCCTATACCACACAGTCTATTGGATTTTATTATGGTGGCCGGAGTTGGCTTGTACAAATCATCGGCAGCTAAATCTCTTGAAGAAATTATTGAAGCTGACTGGGCTTCGGTTTCCTTATCTCTAAAACAAAATGATAAAATAATAATCCCTACTTCACAAGGCTCTTGGGAGTGTCAGATAAGGTACGCAACCAGGACATGGAGCTTACGTGAAAATTTTGTAAATTGTACATATAAAATTAAATAATAACTATTCCTTCCATGAATGCCCTGGACTGACGAGAGATTAAAATATGTTCAATCATAATATTAGTTTAATTATTATACTTAACTGTAATATCTGCCTCTTGGATATATTTTAAGTGCATTTAATTAGCCAATAATCAAAAGCTAATTGATTGCAGATGTCTAAAGGGCTTTCAGCCCAAATTCTGTGATGGTAACCAGCGCCAATAAAACCGTTTGGGGAATTTCTATGTTTTCACTAAAAAAGGACACAGAGTTCCAAATATAGGAAATACCCCAAATATAGCATAGCCTACATATGAGGCTTCCTTGAAATGTTTGTAGACACATTCTATAGACACATCTGTAGACACATTCTGAAATTGTCTTTACCAGAGTCTTCAACATTCATTTTGTTTTACTAATGTTTGTTACATGAAATGTATCAATAAGCATGGACAGAAAGATAATCACATAGAAAGTATATTTGTAATTGATATAAATATTCCTTTTATCTTTAGAACTCCTATCTTAGCATCCTAAGAGTGTTTCTCTACCTTTCTTCCCTATTGCCCCCAAGTTGCCTTATTGACATTTTTTCCCTTTAATACCGTCCAGTGAAATGTTATTGCCACATACATGCTGTATATCTGTTTATGGGTATGTCTGTGATTTCTACGTAGCAAAGAACCAATTTTTACCTGATATTGCCCATGTTGGGAATGCACAGCCTCAAGATGTTTCACACAATAAGTAAATAAAGATGATTCCTGCAGTAAAATTGAGTCAGTATCCACAATGAAGTTGAAAAAATGCACTCCATGTGAGACATGAAGCTATTTCTCAGAGGGCATACCCAGACAAAGATAAACACCGCCAGAAGATCCTGGCTTGAAGACAAGCTATGGTCAGTCTAGGAGCTCTAGGGGTCAAACCTAGGAGCTAGGTACAGCTGGGTCTGTCACTGAGAACCTATTTGCATAAGAAGCCCAGGAATCTTCTGAGAAGGAATTCACCCTTGAGGGAAAGCTGGAGTCAGAGACAGTGAACCAGGCAGAAAAGGGAGCAGACATGGAAGCCCAGCATGGGGTCTGTTCCCTGGATGGTTCCTTGTTCCAGGGACTCATCCGGAATCCTAAGGCCAACGTGCTACCATACAAGGGCAATGAAAGCTGAAATGTCCCTCCTGCCCTCTGGCCATTGCTCCCGCGGCACACTGAGGAGCAAGGGGCCAGCCCTGACAGTCCGGCAAACCACTAGGGGACACCCTGGGCCACTGCACACAGGTAAACTTGACTTGGGGCTGTTGTCCTCACCTCAGTCAACTCCCTGAGCTATGCCTCCTGGGAACCGTGGATCACACCCATAGGACAATGGAGGTTGGTATGTCTGCCTGACAGCGTTCAAACATCTTAGTGCCATGTTCAAGGCTCTTCACGGGGGAGGCTGAGCCTAGTTTTTTGAGGTCTGGCATTGAAGTTGGGTTGACCCAGCAATGGCCCCTGTTTCTCCCATCATCTAGCACTGTGGTTGCAGGCACATCACTTACCCCTTCTAAGCTTCCCACGTCCACCTATGTAAAATGGAACAATAACAGCCCCAAGGAAATCCAACTAGACAACGCATGCAAAGTGCCCTTTGCACAATCCTAGCCCAAGGTAAGTGCTCAATAAATGTTAGCTATTTCCAGCCCTCCACCGTGATCTTTTCACGCGGTATTCCAGCCACACGAAATTGAGGGACGTTTCCTACATATGCTTCTGTCCCTTTGTAAATGTTTCCTGTCTGGAGCAGTTTTGCTATTTTTTGTTTGTTTTTTCTTAAAGATTTTATTTATGTATTTGAGACAGAGAGCACAAGAAAGGGCAGAAAGAGAAGCAGACTCCCTGCTGAGCAGGGAGCCAGATGCGGGGCTCCATCCCAGGACCCCAAGATCATAACCTGAGCAGAAGGCAGACACTCAACCGACTGAGCCACCCAGGAGCCCATGGATTGTTTTTTAATGACACTTACCTGTCTGGAAAATACACAGCCACCCAACTCGCATGTCATCTCTGAGAAGGAGATTCCAGAAGAATCAATGAAGCTCTCCGCTACTCTTTGCTAATGGCCTGTTAGAGCTCTAATCACACTCCAGGTTAATGCTCTCTTTTCCTCCCCTCCCACATTGGACTGTGAGCCTTTTGACAGAGAAAGCTGACTTCACTCACTTCTGCATCTCCTGGGGCCTAACACGAGGTCTGGACCAAGAAATGACCCGCTGGTGTGTGGCCCATTAATTGTATTTCTAGAACAATACCTGACTCCAGGCATCCCTGCCTTGCAGAGCCCACCTTTGGCTTCTCTCGGAAGCTTCGTAAAGCCTAAGTCCCCACATTTTCTACTCACTAGAGGTCCCTCAGCCCAGCCCAGTTCGATATGCAGATGAATGTGGCAAGGATATGCTGTAAATGTTAGTGCCTGCAATAAACAGCTTGTACACAGTTGCATTTGATATCTCCCCCACTTATTAAGGGCCTACTCTATGCCAAACACTGTCCTTTCAGGACCTAGTTCAGAGCTCTGAGACTCAGAGGGGTTAAGTCGCTTCTTCGAAATCACTCTGTGGCAGAGCTGGGATTCACACCCACGCCTTCTGACTCCTAGCCCCTTGCTCCTCTGTGATGTCATGTTGTCTGTCTCTGACACAGAGGTTGACTCGAGAGTGGAGGAAGGGGTGACTGTGGGAAGCAGGCCTGTGAGGGAAGGATGGAGACGTGTAATGTGGATTGCTGCAGGGAGTTCCCTCCTACACACCTGGAGGGCTGAACACTAGCCACAGGTGAGGGGCCTTGAGCCTCCTCTGACCTCTGCTCACCTGTATGCTCGTCCTTGCCGAGTCCAGTGCCACACACACACACGCACACACACACACACATACACATGCACACGGTTCAGGTAAAATTAGAAAAGAGTATACTTTCGAGCAAACATGGCCACCAACTCAACATAATCTGAACCGTCAGCACGGGTCTGAAGGGACCTGCTCCAAGGAAGAGATCAGGTTTGTGATGAACAGGGAACCCCTGTATGTCAGGGGTGTCCTGAGAATGAGGGAGGCTGCTCGGAAACACTTGGCACTCTGAAGTAGATCAAAGATCTTGCCTTGTCTCTCTCAATGTATTTTGTCAATCCAGGCAGGGAAACTGTCCCCACCCGAGGGTCCCCTTCAGGCAGCCTAGCTCTGCCACATGTCTCTTGGAACTTGCACTTGGTGGGCTTCAAGCGGGCCTTTGAGAAGACATGGAATGGAGAACAGGCCAGCTGGGGCCCAAATCCTGACTGTGCTACTCACTAGCTGTGTGACTTGGGACAAGTTACTACACCTCTCTGAGTCAGTTTTCTTGTCTCTAGGAGGAGGATCTTAATTGTAGCGACAGCTTATAGTTAGTATGAGGATGACAGGAGATTCTGTCAGTGAAATTGCATGGCACTGAGTATGGGACCCAGCGAGTGCTGTTGCATAACCTTAAAACCAGCACAGTGACACCGCGGACACCCCGCAGGCCTCTCAGACTTTCCCCGCAGGCCTTGCCTGTTGCTGAAAAGGCCGCAGGCCCTCCGGCCTCTTGTGACTTTCCCCACACTAGCATTGGAGGTCACCACTTCACACTTCCTGAGTAAATTTACACGAGCAGCTGATTTCTCCTCTGCTCCCTGGAGTCCTACGCTCTGACCTGTGGGATCACCACCACACTTCGCCGAAATGGGGAGAACTGAGGAGGGAGAATGGGCCCCTGAGCCACCATTGTAAGGGGGAGGGGAAGCTAGCTTTCCCTCAGAGGCAGAACAGCAGCAGCACCACGGGACCTGGGGACAGGCGCAGCAGCAGCTCATGGCAACCTGTTGCCACATCCAAAGCAGTGGTTCTCTACGGGGATGAATCTGCCCCCCGGGGGACACTTGGCAATGTCTGGGGTTCTGGAGACGCGTTTGACTGCAACCACTCAGCGAGGTGGAGTGCTCCCGGCATCATGACAGTGCACAAGACAGCCTCCAAAACAACAATGATCTGGTCCAAAATGTCAATAGTTCCCGGAAGTTCCGAAGCCCTGGTGTAAGTCACGTACACATTGATGGGCAGGGAATGGTCCGCCATACCTAAGCTTAGAGAAGGGGAATTACAGAAGCCGCCTTCAGCAGAGATCGTCTGCTATGGTTGAATTGTGTCTACCCCCCGCAAGAAAATAGGTTGAGATCTGAACCCCCAATAGCTCAGAATGTGATCTTATGTGGTAATAGAGTGGTTGCAGATGTAACGAGTTCAGACAAAGTCACACTGGAGTTAGGACGGGCTCCAACCCAACATGGCTGGCGTCCTTATACAAAGAACCCCGTTGGAAGAGGCGTGCACCGAAAACCCACTGCCCTGTGAAGATGAAGGCAGCTCCCAGGGAAGCCTCTACAAACCAAGGTACACCAAAGATGGGCAAGAAAGCTAGAGAAACTAGCTAGAGAAGCTAGATGGGCAGGAGCTAGAGAAGAGGCCTGGAACAAGATCCCTCTCACACCCTCAGAAAGAACCAATGCCGGCAACACCATGATTAGATGTCTAGCTTCCAGAACTGTGAGAGAACACATTTCTCATGTCTAAGTCACCCAACCTGTGGTCCTCTGTTGTGGCAGCTCTGGCAAATGGATACACCATCCAAGCTCTCGTTAGGGGAGACAATACCATGGCAAAGGTGCTTTGTACATCCTGGATACCTCCACCCCTGCAACCATAAGCATCATTCAGTCCCTGTATTTGCCTCGGTTCTGTTTCCAGCCTCACCAAGTTAGAGATAATTCCGATACCCATTCCCCCTCCCCAGCGCAGGGAAAGGGCGGGCTGAGAAAGGGTGGGCTGACTGTCCAGCACAGTACGCCAGACCTAGCACCTCTGAGGGCCTGAGCTCTCTCAAACACAAACAGGACAGAAATTCTGAGGCCCTGGCTGGCCTCGCTTTAGGCTGGTGGTTTCCTGAGTGTATAGGGGGTGCGCACAACAAGGGATGAACGCGGGCTTCCATAGGACTATGGGAAGGAACTATGAGACATTACTTAGAATTTCTTTAAAATTAGAAATAAAGGTCTAATAATAGTTAATGCATATATTGGCAAGAAAATCTGCAAGTGACTTATGAATAACTATTCATGGAGCCTGAGTGTGTGCTTCAGAACAGTGGTTACTGCTTTAGATATGGCCTTGGATAATATCACTACCATTTCTCTAACCTGCTCTCGCTTGAATGTGATTTAAGAAAGACCATGAGTGCCAGGCTAGAGGATCCAGCATCCGTCTTGTGCCCCATGAAAGCTCTTAGAAAGTCTGAAGTAGAAAAGAGACTGTAGAAGTTGTGGGGGTGGGTGTTAACAGCACAGTAACAAGTGTGGACTCTGGAACCATTTGAATAATTTCCTAGTTGTAATCCTTGCTATCTGTTTAAACTTGGGCAAGTTATTTAGCTTATGTAAGCCCCTGTTTCCTCATCTGTAAGGGAGGATAATAAGAGTCACCTCTTGGGGCATCTGGGTGGCTCAGTTGGTTAAAGGGCTGCCTTTGGCTCAGGTCATGATTTCGGGGTCCTGGGATCGAGCCCCGCATTGGGCTCCCTGCTTGGCAGAGAGTCTGCTCCTCTCTCTGCCTCTGCTGCTCCCCCTGCTTGTGCACTCTGTCAAATAAATAAATGAACTCTTAAAAAAAAGAAGAAGTCACCACCTCTTGATATGGTAAGAATTAAAAGAGATACTGCCTTCAGAGCCCCTCAGAGAGGGCACCCTGTACTGGCAAGCCACATTGTGATTCTCTTTCAGGAGGGTACTCTTGAACCCACATCTCAATGTAAGATTCAGTTAGACCTCCAGCTGCCACATTCTAGAACTTGCTCTTCAGATATAGATGGAAGCTGGGATACCTGGGTGGTTCAGTCAGTTAAGCATCTGACTCCTGTTTTTGGCTCAGGTCATGATCTCAGGGTTGTGAGATCGAGCCCGGTGTCTGGCTCCATGCCCAGTGTGGAGTCTGTTTGAGGATTCTCCCCCTCTACCCTGTCCCTTCCTGTTCACACAAACTCTCTTTTTTTTAAATAAATAAAATCTTTATTTTAAAAAAATATATATATACACATATACATATATGTGTGTGTGTGTGTGTGTATTGTATATATACACACGCTGCCTAAAAAGCAATATTTGAAGATACATAAATTCTTTGTCTCGGAAACCTCCTGTTTTACTCAGCCCTGGGAATAATGGCTTTGAAGGCCTCTAGTAACATGCAAAGGCAAGTCTGGAAGGTATATGCATTCTATGTGGCACTTGTGTACAAGATATAAAAGCCAGGTCTACCACACCCTGGTGTACCAAGCTGTCTTTGTTCTAATGTGGGAAGTCAAATACTAGTCCTTCCTCAAGGGCCTTGTTTTTTTGTACAAAGTATTATTACTTCCTCGTTTAACATCACAACACTGGGGCAACAACTGCCCCCCCCACACACACTTAATCAGCATTAATTTAATTTTTTAGATCCACATGAAAACGGGTCAGCTGGTGTTATTGTGCTCTTAGCCACTCAGGCATTCCTCTCCCGGGCGGAAAATACAAGTCTTTTTCTCAGTTTAAGGAGGAAGTGTTGGCAGGTGCTGAGTTGGTCTTATAGTACTAACGCAGGGTGATCCTCTGCCAAATTACATTCAAGAGCGCCATCTCCTGGCCAAAGTTTAAAACAGAAGGAAAATGAAAGAAGAAGCAGGTGCCTAAATGGTCTGTGCCTTTAATCAGCAGCTTAACTACTTAACCATGAAAATGAGCTTCCCGGGGCTAATGAGAGTTGCCCAATTTGCAGAAAGTGGGTGTTTATTTTTGTAGCACAATTTTCCAGCTGCCTGCATCTCACGTCCTTTACAGCATGTAGCATCTGCTTATGCTGTGTTGCTGGTGCACATGGTTTTGCTTAAAGGCCCTTCCCGGATGCTGAGGGGCACAGAGAGGACTTCCAGGTTTGAAAATTAAATTTGGGGATCCAGAAGACCTTCCAGGCTCATGCTGTTAGGACCCGAGATTCAGGTTTAAGCCTTTTCATAGTTCAATACGAAACAAACAAAATGATTAAAAGACAGGTTGAACTTTGATAATACCGTATAAAAGCAAGCAAATGAAGGAGAACTGAAACAACATAGTCCAAGGTCAGCACAGCTATGGCTATGTATCATTCTGCCCTTTTATTTTAAAAAGTGCAAGTGGTTCTGCAATAACAAGATCTGTGTGTACCTGAGGGAGGTAGGAAATATTTTCTGTAAAATTGTACACTAAAAATAATAAGGCTTCTGGGAAAATAGGATTGAGGCAGACAATTCAACATATACACAAGTTTGCAACCAGAGCACTAACCAAAGGAGTAACAATCTTGATTTAAAAAAAAAAAAAATACCAGCAGAGTCTAAAAAAGAATGCTCAGTTCTTAATACATTAAAAAAAAAATTATGCAGAAAACAAAGGACTGCGACTTGACAGAGAGAAAAAGGAAAAAAGGGTCATTTGACGGAAGGCAATGTAAGAGAAGCTATAGTCTTCTGAGTCATGAAGATGAGGAAACATCCCAGGATTGAGGAAGATGGAGATTGTGGCTCAACTAAGGTGACAGGAAGCAAGGGAGGACCTCACTGTTATTAGCTGTGTTCCTGCACTTGGGCTTCAGCTCTCACCAGGCTGGGAGCACCCCACAGGAACCAGGGCAGCTTCCACATGCCCCTGACATCATCCCCCCACTTATCAACCCCATTTCAGCTAATTTATGTTGAAATCACTCACAGCATACAAGTGTGATAGCAAACCAGGCTGAACATGGACTCCTTCCCTACCACACATTTGACACTAACCCCTGCAGGAAGGGTAGATCTGTCAACCCTGTTTCTTCTTCTGGCCTTCTCCCTACAGTCTCGATGCTGGATTCAAAGATATCACCATCTTCCAGCCACAGGGCCCCCACTGAGTCTCTGGGCTCTCAGGATTCAGTTACAGTCGAGGCACTATCAGGTAGTCAGTAACACACTATATATTTGACAAGCTTATTTTGGTGACTAGTGAGAGAATGCAAACCAAAACTATGTTAAGGAGAAAATTTTGCTAACCTCCTCAAAGTCCAGATGTAGATATGGCTTCAGGTACAGCTGGAACCAGTGGCTTACATTTGGTCCCTGTCTATCTCTCTTTCCCATCTTTGCCCCTCCATGTGCTGCTTTCCCTGGTGATAGTGCAGTTCTCTTCCAAGCCTCTCCCACTGATGGCACAGGAACCCTCCAGATCCATAATCTTGTAGCTAGCTGGCAATGTCAGGAGAAATAGAGCTTCTCTTTCCCAGAGTTTTTGGAAAAGAAATCTAGGAATCGCCTTATTGCCCTAGTCCACTGTGGTAAGAGGATGAGGACCCTGGCCGGGTTGGGCCTGTGGGCTGACTTTCACATTCAGGGCCTGAGTCAGCCTCACCCAAACCACATGTAATCAAGGGTGAGAAATCCCCAAAGGAGAGGCAGGCCCAGTACCTGGAAAGGGAGAACAGGTCAACCCAGACACCCATCTCCCATGGCAGTCAAAGCCAGGCACCCATCTGGTAGCTTGTGACGTTTGGAGAATCTGGTTTCTGATGAACACACTATCTGGGAGACAATATTTATCTTGGATCTAAACAAAGGAACAGAAGAAGATGCATCTTGCCAGCTTGTGTATTTTGTTTGGCTGGACAGTCCTATTTGCCTTTTTTTTTTTTAATGTAATTAGCTGCAAACATTTAGAACTTGCAAAATTTAGGGCTTCCCTTAAACTCAAACCACACTGCGCCTGTTTCCCCACATGGTGACAATAGGCTGAGCCGAGTATCTGTGGCCTGTTTATTGCACCATCTTCTCCTGTTCCAGAGGGTCCCCTCTGCTGCCTGTGTGGCTCCATCCTTCCCAGGTCACAGTTTTGTTACACACCTGGCCCTGAGAGGCATCGAATTTGCAATCAGCTGTGTGAGTGTAGATCTGGCCAGGAGCCTCTCCAATGGCAGTTGGTCAGGAAGCCCTGGGTCAGGTGCCTTCTGGCTTGCTCGGCAGTCTTGTTCTTTTGATATTTCAAACCTGCCTGAAAGTCACTCAGTGGTTAGGTGCTCTATTACTAGGACTTTGCTGCCTTAGTATTACAGCTTTAAAGTCAACTAGCAGATAATTTACTGAGGTATCTAGTTTTTCCCCCACCTACAGGCAAATGAAAAGGTAAATCCCCTCCCCATTTATGGAAAACCAGCCAAGCATTTGGGTCCAAGAGATCTAAGTACCCTTGCCTCATGGGAGAACTAACGGGCTTTTTTCTGTTCATTTTCAAAGGCCCAGTTATAAATAGAACCTCAAGCTGGATTGTTCCAGAGTGGAATGTCTTCCAAGGGCTGAAAATGGGGAAAACACCCAAACCACAAAGGAATGATATTCTTGGAGACTTGGAGGATAGAGGGAGATGCTGGATTCATAAACAGCCATGACCTTTGCCCCACTTAAAGTTTCCAGGAGGAGGAGGACTCAGTATCTGTTAGGATACCTTCTATTGCAAATGATGGGAATCAGAGGCAAACCAGGCTTAAGTGGGGAGAAAGATAAAGGAAGCTGGGTGATTTATGGGTTGGTTACTAAATAGTACATGGGTAACTAACTTCAGGTATGGCTTGATCTAGGAATCTAAAATATGATGAGGACTGTTTCTTTTTTTTTTTTCATTTCTCATTTTATTTTATTTTTTAATTAATGTTTTTTTTATAAACATACAATGTATTTTTAGAGGAGTACAAGTCTGTGAATCACCAGGTTTACACACTTCACAGCCTCACTACAGCACACAACCCCCACAATGTCCATAACGCCACCACCCTCTCCCGATCCACACCCCCTCTCAGCAACCCTCAGTTTGCTTTGCGAGATTAAGAGTATGAGGACTGTTTCTATCCATCTCCCAATATTGCATTTCCCGCTCTCTGTTGCCTTTATTGGCAGGATCTACATTATGTTCCCCAGCAGCTGTCTCAAAAAAAAAAAAAAAAAAATTGTATTGGCTTTTCAATAGAATATATGTCAATTACTGAGCCAATCCCTAAATCATGACACATAGCACTCTAACTGGCCAGTCACATGCTTCCTCCCTGGAACTTAGAAAATTGGGTACTCTAACTAGTGGAAGCAGGGGATAGATGCTGAGTAGTAAAAAACTACTAGAGACTCCAGGCAGAAATGGCTAAGAACACTGGCCACCAAGCACCAGGGTTTAGGAATCTTAGCAAAGATCTCTGTGTTGCAAGGGGGTCACTGCTTCTGAATGGATCCAACAGAACAGGGGCAAGGAAAACCAAGAGCTGCATCCACCTGCAAAGAGGCTTCATTGGGGGTTACCCATAAGCCCCCAGGGCTCTTGCACAATTACTAGGCAGGAATTGTGTGCATTAGGCATGCACACGCATGCACATGCGCACACACACACACACACATACAAAGAGGCACATACAATGATAAACTTTGCCTTTCCTATTAATTTTGGCAGATAAAGGACTAAGTAAGCCAAATTTGTGTGTTTTGGACTATGAGGTTTCTAACACTCAAATAAGCATAGAAGATTCATTTTTATCTTAAAACTTTTTGTCTCTCATCTGTCTCTTTCCTGCAGTTTCTGAGTGACCACAACTGTATTCCACCCTACCTCCTCTTCCTTCTTTTGTCTGCTCTAAGTCAACCTTATCCTGGGCCCCTTCTTCACCAGGCGTCACATCTCACTGGCCACAGCCAGCATTAAAGCTGTGTACCACGCAGCTCTGGTTAATTACAATCTAACCCTAATCCGCACAAAGGAAATACTTACATCCCTTCAAAAAGTGCCTTCATTTATGTTAGTAAGAATTGGCCCCCTAGCCAACACTATCTAATCTCCAGTCAAAAATTCTAAAACAAACAAAATATGACATATGACAAGTCCTTCACTGTGGCACACGCTGGTTTCTTTGCTTTAAAACAGGAATTTTCTAGCATTTTTAACCTCTGTCCTCTTTTGCTACATGTAAAAAAAAATCCCATAGCTTCTTATTCTAGGGTACTTTGAAATTATAAACGAAATACTTTGATGAAAAATCAAATCGAAGCAATGATACTTTTAGATCATACACACTTCCCCCAAAAGGTTTTGAACCAGAGGGTTGGGGGCAGGGAGGACATATGCTTCCCCCAACCCTGGAAAAACACTGCTTTGAAGCATCTCCCAGCCAAAGAGCAGCTCAGTGGCCATTACAAATTGGTTCCATCCAGCTCTCCCATGGACAGGGAAAGGGTTCCCTCCATGCCTCCCGCATCCCTCCAGGCACCACCCCCCCCCCACCTTCCATTCTAGGCATTATCGAGGGTGCTGAGCCACAGAAAGGAGCCATGCCCACAGGGGATGACAGTTTTCTTAATCTATTCCTGCCCCTCATCGTCTCCCCAGGAAGAAAACAAACATTCACCCTGCAAGTTTGCACTGGGATATTCAGTCTTCTGCTTAGAAAAGCCACATTTTCTTCTTTGCTTATGGTTAAATATCTGCAGGTTTCGTCCCCAGTGCCACAGTAGGGGACTTCTATCTGCCTTTCGGGGAAGTCAAGGAAGTCAGTGAGCATAATACGGAGTGCGGTGAAACAGGCACTTAAGTACTTTGAAATGTGACCAACAAACAGGAGGGAGGCTAGCATGGTATAGGAGACCCAATGATGAGGGATCTGTTTTGTGGAGAATTGAGTGGAGTCGTTTTCTGGAGAATGAAGTGGGCTAAGCCTGGGGGTGATGGGACCAGGTAGGAGGACTTTGACAGGTCGACCAGGAGAGGGATAACAATGATTTGGATCAGGGTGAGGACAGTGGTAATGTGGTGACAGGATGGGTCTGAGCTCCATGTTGTAGGTAGTGTTGGTAGGACTTCTGGGCGGAATGGAACGTGAGCAAGCTGGATAGGGTGTAATCCATTTACTAAGACAAGGAATGCATGGAGAGGGACAGATTTGGGGAAAGGAGAAGAACTAAAGAGTTTTGACTTGAAACAGATAATTCCTGTATTTCATTTTTATCTCAGGGTCTCAGTGTATCTTTTAGGGGAAAGTGAGTGGAAAGGTGGGTTAGGATTTAAAACCTGGCTTCACCACCCACTACTTATTTGACCGTGACAAGGACCAAGGTGAGGGGAAGGAAATGCTGACAGATCCCTGGCCCAGTTTGAAGGACAAATTTTGAGCCATTCCCCACCAGGGGTGGAGACTGGAGGACAGGAAATGGTAGGAGTGGGGAAGGGGGAAATAGTCAGCTTAGGGTGGTGAGTAGGATGAAGGTGGAGGGGGAAGAAGACAGGGTCAGAAGCTGAGGACACTGTTTTTATTTTTTTTTTATTAATTTTTTTAAAAAATAAACAGATACTGTAGTTTTATCCCCAGGGGTACAGGTCTGTGACTCCCCAGGTTTACATATTTCACAGCACTCATCTTAGCCCATATCCTCCTCAATGTTCATATCCCCACCACCCTCTCCCGTCCCCCCTCCCCCCAGCAACCCTCAGTCTGTTTTTTGAGATTGAGTCTTTTATGGTTTGTCTCCCTCCCAATCCCACCTTCTTTCATTTCTTTCTTTTCCTATCCCCCAACCCCCCCACATTGCATCTCCACTTCCTCATATCAGGGAGATCATAGGATAGTTGTCTTTCTCCGATTGACTTATTTCACTAAGCATGATACGCTCTAGTTCCATCCATGTCATCACAAATGGCAAGATTTCATTTCTCTTGATGGCTGCATAGTATTCCATTGTATATATATACACCACGCCTTTATCCATTCATCTGTTGATGGACATCTAGGTTCTTTCCATAGTTTGGCTATTGTGGACATTGCTGCTATAAACATTTGGGTGCACGTGCCCCTTCAGAGCACCATGTTTGTATCTTTAGGATATATACCCAGTAGTGCAATCGCTGGGTCATAGGATAGCTCTATTTACAGTTTTTTGAGGAAACTCCACACTGTTTTCCAGAACGGTTGCACCAGCTTGCGTTCCCACCAACAGTGTAGGAGGGTTCCCCTCTCCCCGCATCCTCGCCAGCATCTGTCATTTCTTGACTTGTTAATTTTAGCCATTCTGACTGGTGTGAAGTGGTATCTCATTGTGGTTTTGATTTGTATTTCCCTGATGCCGAGTGATGTGGAGCATTTTTTCATGTGTCTGTTGGCCATCTGGATGTCTTCTTTGCAGAAATGTCTGTTCATGTCCTCTGCCCATTTCTTGATTGGATTATTTGTTCTTTGGGTGTTGAATTTGCTAAGCTCTTTAAAGATTTTGGATACTAGCTCTTTATCTGACATGTCATTTGCAAATATCTTCTCCCATTCTGTCAATTGTCTTTTGGTTTTATTAACTGTTTCCTTTGCTGTGCAAAAGCTTTTGATCTTGATGAAATCCCAATAGTTCATTTTTGCCCTTGCTTCTGTTGTCTTTGGCGATGTTCCTAGGAAGAAGTTGCTGTGGTTGAGGTCAAAGAGGTTGCTGCCTGTGATCTCAAGGATTTTGATGGATTCCTTTCTCACATTGAGGTCCTTCATCCATTTTGAGTCTATTTTCATGTGTGGTATAAGGAAATAGTCCAATTTCATTTTTCTGCATGTGGCTAGGACACTGTTCTTGAAGGACCTGTGTGCTATTTCAGAAGCCAGATGATCCAGTGCAACTCCGAGTTGGAGGGGGTGGTCACACCACCCCTGACTCCCCACTGAAGGCTTAGGGTACCACCACCAACAGAGGACAGCTGTGCCTGACTGAACTGTGTCATGAACAAATCAAGGGCACCATTAGCAGAGACACCAATCGCATCAAGGAGTGGGAAAGCATGAATGGACTCGGCCTGCGTCCAGGCAAGCAGAAATACCTACAGGTGACTTTGGGACCACCTGGAGCTCTTTTGCAAGCAGATGGTACTCATAGCAATAAAGATATGAGATTCATTGTTAATTCAACCATATCTTACCCTCTCAGGTTGGCGAAGCCAGGGAGATTTGAGCTTATAGGGCTGAGGTGGCCAGCAAATAGTGGATATGGCCTGTCTCCACCCACGCCTTTGTCCTCTTAGAATAAAAGGCTGTCTAGCCCAGATTCTACTGTTTTCGTGCTAAAGTAGGTAGCCACAGTATTTTACTTTATTGGCATTGTGCATAGCTCAGTTCCTCCATGTTACACTATGCTTAAAGAGAACATATGTTCTCTGTTGCCCGGCAACATGAGAAAAAGCTGATATAGGAGGCTAGCTGAATATGTGGAGATGATGATACTCATTCGTTCCACAAAAATTAGCCTAATATGTGCTATGCATCCTGTTGGTTCCCATCCAAATTGTGTATTTACTTTGAAATAAGCCTAATGGCAGAATGGGCACATCTAGAAGATACACTTTCCCTTCTGCATGTTTTTTGTTTTTTTTTTTTAACTTTTCATATGAGATTTTACTATTGGAAGAACTGGTATTTACCACTGACATTAAAACACACACACACACACACACACACACACACCCCTTAGCAGCCACTGGTGAAATATCACAACATCTAGCATATCTTTTTGTTTTCAAATGTCATTCACTCTTAAAATCATAGTTGGACAAGTCACCTTTCAGGTGGGTATTATGATCTTGGTCCAGACATAGGCTAGAAAGAAGCTGTGCAAAAAAACAACTCTGTCCCAAGAGGTTTTATACCCCAGTTGGATAGATAAGACATAGCCCTGAAATCAGGAACCTCCTAGGCAATCAGTAGGATGCCGTTCTGGTCCGTTTGGAGGCATATGGAGGTATGGGGCCTTGTGACAAGTTTGGTGTCAGTTTCAGGCCAAACATTTAATTGTCCATGCAAGATACTCCAGAACTCTCTCTCCCTCTGGCACAATGACCAACACCATCTGCCGGTGTCATTTTGGGTCCCTGAGTGTTCACTATGAGCAGAGCCCTTTGCCAACTCTTGATGGACACTTAGCAGGAATGAGAAATCAACCTGTTTTTATCTTAAGTTATTCAGTGCTGGAGGTGTTTGTTACCACAGCATGACCTGAGTTATTCTTTTTTTTTTTTTTTTTTAAGATTTTATTTATTTATTTATTTGTCAGAGAGAGAGGAGCGAGAGTGAGCACAGGCAGACAGAGTGGCAGGTAGAGGCAGAGGGAGAAGCAGGCTCCCTGCCAAGCAAGGAGCCCGATGTGGGACTCGATCCCAGGACGCTGGGATTATGACCTGGGCTGAAGGCAGCTGCTTAACCAACTGAGCCACCCAGGCGTCCCTTATTTATTTTTTTTTTAGAGAAAAAAAAGTAGAGGGGACCTGGATGGCTCAGTCAGTTAGTGTCTGCCTTTGACTCAGGTCATGATCCCAGGGTCCTGGGATTGAGCCCTGCACTGGGCTTCCCTGCTCAGCAGGAAGCTTGCTTCTCCCTCTCCCACTCCCACGCTTGTGTTCCCTCTATTGCTCTGTCTCTGTCAAATAAATAAATAAAATCTTAAACAAAAAAAAAAAAAAAAGAGAAAGAGAGAGAGAGCACCAGAGTATGAGCTGGACTGGAAGAGCAGATGAAGAGGGAGGGAGAGAAATTTAAGCAGGCTCCATACCCAGTGTGCGGGGCCGGATGTGGGGCTCAATCTCTCAACCCTGAGATCATGACGGAGCCCAAATCAAGAGTCCGATGCTTAACCAACTAAGCCACCCAGCTGCCCCATGACACGGGTTATTCTGACTGAAAAACTAAAAGGGTGAAGCAGCCAAATCTCTAGAGCACCTTCAAGCATAGGGGAGGGTATTAAAGAACTGACATCAGTAAGTGCAATGATATTTTTTCAAGAGTGTTTCCAAAACTACAGCCTGCCAGACCTGACATTGACTCCCTACTAGAGCCTAGAAGGAGTAGGTAAAGAGAATGGCCTGTGAATGCTTAGAAAAGAAAGCAGAGACCATATGGAGTCAATGTGGCTTAAAGGCAATCACAACCAATAATTTCGTCTACCTTGCAGAGAGGTTTTATGTCAACAGAGAAGTGTACTCAAATTACAATGGCTTTAAAAGAGAATTTTATAAAGACACTGTGTACAAAGATGCACAGGAAGACCAAAGGAAGAGTGCAGTACCCCAGGCTAGAACAGTGGGGATGTCATCACTCCTGACCCCAAAGGTGAGTGGAAACCCGAAAACAGAGCTACTGTATTCAGAGCCACACCGCCTTTAGTGGAGAGATCTGGGCAGCCGGAAGTAATCTTGCATTAATGGAATTTGGAAAATAAATATCCCAACTCATCTTTCTCTTTCCCTCCAATTTCCTGATTCTGTTGGCCAACCTCAACTACAATCCAGCTAGAGAGCAAAGGAAGTGTTGATATAGTCCAGATAAGTCAGCCTCCTGGAGAACAGAGCAGGTGGAGCGCAGGGTGGATGAGAAGGATGGAGAACAGATCTGGAGGGGCAAATAAGAGACAACCAGCCAAGAGTATTAGGAAAATTAAATATACATAATGTATCTGGACTCAAGTGAGGTATTCGACAAAGGTTGTTAAGAATTCCTTAGGGAAGGGATGCCTGGGTGGCTCAGTTGGTTGGACGACTGCCTTCGGCTCAGGTCATGATCCTGGAATCCCGGGATCGAGTCCCGCATCGGTCTCCCAGCTCCACGGGGAGTCTGCTTCTCTCTCTGACCTTCTCCTTGCTCATGTTCTCTCTCACTCTCTCTCTCTCAAATAAATAAATAAAATATTAAAAAAAAAAAAAAAAGAATTCCTTAGGGAAGAAATACTAATCACACCCTCTTCTGTGAGCCGACAGTGGTAACTGTGGTTTCATCTTCTTGGCATGCCACTCCATGTCATTTCTGCCAATATTCTCAAAGGAAGTTGCCACCAATCTTTGTGTTTTAGATATAGTCAATTGCCATACCTTTTCTTTCCCTAATCCCCAACTCTGAAGGATGGACACCTGAGTTAGTCAGACCAGAGTCCTAGTAACATGACTGCCAAAACTACTTAGAACAATGTTCTCTTGCCTTTGGTTATACTGCTGGAAAGACACAAGTTTGTATCCCTGAACAGCCATCTTCCCTAGCTTGGCAGAAGAAGCTATTTCTAGCAAGAGAGTTTATGATTTCTCATAAAGAAAAGCAGGGGGTAAAAAATCTAAAAGATGAAAAAATATTGTCTCAGTTTCTGGATTAAAGAGTTTGTGAGGTCAGTAACTTCTAAATTTCTAACTTACACGATCCAGTCCACTATTTTTTTCATTTTTGCTGCTTTGAGCTGGATTTATTTTGCACATCACAGAGATCTCTGATTACCTGTATTATAGGGCCTTCAACATCAACCTCATAGTTAACCATGGTTGATAGTGTTACCACCAGTTATTTATTAGAATAATTGTTAATCCAAATAACAAAGTCTAGCATACTGATAATAGCACCTACTATTTTTTTTTTTTTAAGATTTTTGGGGCTTTTTTTGAGAGAGAGAGAAAGAAAGCATGAGCACAGAAGGGAGGAGGCAGAAGGAGAAGCAGAGCCCCCATTGAGCAGGGAGGCCAACATGGGACTTGATCCCAGGACCCTGGGATCATGACCTGAGCAGAAGGGAGATGCTTAACCCACTGAGCCACCCAAGTGCCCTTAGCAACTACCATTGTTGAGTGTGCAGTAAATATTCATGCATGAATGACTGTCACTGAAGTAAGTAAAAGCCTTGTCAAAAAGCAGGGCATGAGGGCCCAGCTGAGGCCACCTAATCTTGTGTCCTCTCAGAATTTCAGTTCCTGCCTGCCATAGCCCTCATAGCATCTGAACTACTGGAGAAGCCACAGAAGGAAAAGAAGCTCAAGGTCAGTTTCTTCCCTCTCCTTTACTCCACTGTTTTCCACTATATGAAGCTGCCGTTTGGGGGCATCTCCCAGATCATATGCAGGGATGAGGAGGAGATTTGAGGAAAAGGGCAAGAGCTTCCATAGATAATGTTGTAACGTAGCCTTAGGAACCCCTGGGTGGCAGGTGCCAGGTTACGAGCTCTTTCTCTCATGGAGTACTTCTATTACACTTCTTGTTGCACCACGCTGTGCTGTGAGTACTGCAAGCTCTGGCTGGCCACTCACAACTGGCCCCTCAGTCCCTGCTCCTTTGGTACATTCCATGCAGCATCTCTGTACCAGCATGAGTACAATGCAGTGGCTCCCTTAAGCTGACAAACGTCCCATGGAGAGCATGCCCTTTGTCTTGCCATACACACAACCCACCTTATTCACTCTGCAGCTCTCACTCCTTGCTCTGACGCCAGCATCAATGCCAGGGAGGCTCACTCTTCAGCTTCAGCTTGTGTGCTGTTCAGAAACTTCCATGACGTGGCTCAGATTGGAGGAAGGGGTCCAACCGCCTCTCCTCCAAGGCGACAGGAAGGGAGTCACAGAGCATGCCAACAATTCTCAAAGAAAGTCCCACTCCCCAGTTCTACCTACCCTCCAATCCCGTGCCTCCTCTTATAAATGGTCCAGACATTGATGGTAGGCTAAGGATTAAAAGGATCACAAGCTGGTTAGAGACTTCCAGTCAGCAAAGGCTTTCCTAGATAGCCAAATTCTTTTCTTTAGAACCACAGTATCCAATATGGCAGCCACTGGCCACATATGACTGAGAACTTGGAAGTATGGCTGGTCCAAACTGGAAATATAACCCACACCCAAGCTTTTAAGAACTCAGTACAAATAAAGGAATATCAAATATCTCATTATAGGGGCACCTGGGTGGCTCAGTGGGTTAAGCCTCTGCCTTCTGCTCAGGTCGTGATCTCAGGGTCCGGGGATCGAGTCCTACATCAGGCTCTCTGCTCAGCAGGAAGCCTGCTTCCCTCTCTCTTTCTGCCTGCCTCTCTGCCTACTTGTGATCTGTTAAAATAAATAAAATCTTTTTTTAAAATCTCATGTTTTCTATAGCAATTAGACGTTGGAATAATATTTTTGATATATGGGGGAGTGAAATATCCCATTAAAATTTGTTTCATTTCTTTCCCTTTTATTTTTTTTTAATGTGGCTACTAGAAAATTTAAATTACATATGTAACCCACATTACATTTCTATTGACAGCGCTGCTTTGAAATGTGCGGGGCCCCTGCCTTTAGGGCCTTGCCTGCACACAGGGACAGGAAAATCCCCATTCAGGGTCTGTGATGCGAAGCCGGTAAATCCCTCAGGACTTTGCCTGGCACCTGTGAGCTACTCAGTCTTTAGGCTTGGGAAAAGACAGGCCGTGGGAGAAGGGATGTTGTTTTTGTAGTAGCAGCTAATGTTGTTATTGATATTATTCACCTTCCTTTATCCATCCGTAAAATACGACTAAGATCTTTTGCTCCACCGACTTCACAAGGTTGCTGTGTGGTTTGGGTGAGACAGTATGTGTGAAATGCAAGCTCCTTAAACTGTAAATAGCTGCTTCACAGTGGTTGTCACAGTGATGGTGATCATGACGGCTGCTGTTCGGCCCAGGCTCCTGCCGGAGCACTGTCGGGAGGCCTCAGGAGCCCAGGGCTCTGGCCGCCCGCCCAGTGGTTCTTTCCATAGCTCTGAGGCGGGCCCTGCCCCCTGCCGAAGAAGATGCAGGCTTTCCCTGAGGACGCCAATGTGAAGCCCCTTTTGCATCTCAAGCGCGATGCTAGGGACTGGGAGAAGTACACAAAAGCTTCTAAGATATGGTCCAGTCGTTCAGGAGCTGCAGTGTAAAGAAGGAAATCGACCTTGAAACAGCCATGCAATAGTGATCACTGCTGGCTCACAGGGAGGAACCACAGCTGTGACTGGGCCTCTGGGGAATTAGGAGAAGCTTCCAGAGATGTGACCTTTGAGGTTGGTGTTCCTGAGGGGATTGGTGGAGAGGTGGTGGTGAGGAAGGATGTTCCAGGCAGAGGAACAAGCAAGTACAAACAGTGCCTGGTGTACTTGGGAAAGCGGGGAGGCATTTGACAATGAATGGTACGGGGTGTGGGCCACAGGCATTCGGTGAGGGGAAGTCAGTGAGGTTGTGCTGCCTGAGATGGGACTAGCAGCTCCGTTGAGAAAATGATCATTGATCGTGGGGACTGGTAAAGGGAAGCTTGGCTAAGGGAGGTAGTGGAAAGATAGGGCCAAGCTGAGAAGGGTCTCATGGCTAGACTTTGGGTTTGGGGCCTGCTTGCAGGTGACACAGAGCCACTGAATGCCTTCCCATCTACAGGGATAGGCCTCCCTGCAGGGCTCTAGGAGGGAGAAACTGCGGTGGGTGTGCTCAGACTGTGCCTCCCTGTGCTCCTGATGCTTCCACCCAGCCCTCACCATGGCCTCTTGGTCAGATTCCCAGGGGACCTTTCCCGGCCCCAGAATGCCATCCTCCCTTTCAAACTCGACTAAATATTGACACCAACAGGCACTTCAAATCATTCGCCCAACTGCTTTCATGTCCCAGACCCAGTGTAGCAGCTCAGGAGAGAAAATCTGTGTTCTGTGTGGCTCGTGTATATTTGTGTTAAGTAAAGGTGGCACCATGAGATTGTCAGAAACTCTGTTCTGAGCCCGTAGGAAGGTCTGCACCCCAGGAGCAGGAGCAGACCAGAGCTTGTGCTCCTAGGCTTGCCTGTTACTGATTCTAAGAGCTAGCTTGCACTTACTAAGCAAGTTAACTTTGAGTTAGGCATTGTCCTGGCTACATTACATACCCGATCACATTTCATCTTCACAGTGACTTATTTTACAGGGGAGAAAACAGACTCAGAGAAGTTAAATGAGCTGCCTAAGGGGCTCAAGTGACAGAGTAAGACCTTGAACCTAGATTTCTCTGACTCTAAAGGACTTTGTTCTTTCCCCAGTATACCCTTTTCCTCTGTCCTGAGAAAATGGAAAGGGACCCAAAGCCAGATGGTTCACAGGCAATGAATACAGGCATCTTCTTTCAGCAACCTGGCAGGACACGGTCTGCAGAAGGCCGCAGGGACGGGATGAGGTTTCTAAGCCCACAACTCTCTTGGTCCTCACTCAATTCAGAATGGAGCCCAGGAGAGGTACGGGATGGAAGCAGGAAGGGGAACAGAACTTGGGCAGGGAGCAAAAAAGGGACAAGAATCATCCAGGAAACTGAAAATATTAACTCAATGCTCCCCATCCTTAGTAGCTTGTGAATATAAAGGGGGCCCATGAATTTAACTAACTCACTCAGAGACTTCAATTCCCTACAGTGTCCCTCAAATATTTCTTGAAATTCCCAGAGTGTTTAACATATAATCCTGGACCAATCCATCAGTTTCATCAACACTTACCCAGGTTCTTCCTTGTCAACATCCTCTATCCTTACAGCTGCAAAAGAGAGCTTCCGCACACCAATAAATGACAAACCCATAGCTATTCCAATATGGCTGCCACAAGACCACAAAGCCTTCTACACAAAATAGAGGAAGCTCCACCTGGGCTTTGGGTGGACTTCAGCCCTACTACCAGCCCTTTGTTCTGGGTGCCCAGGTGCAAGTCACAACCCGTGCAACCCATACATGGTAGGGCTGGATGCCAAGGATGCCTCCTAAACCTCCAGGCCTCAGGCTGCCAGAGTGATACTGGATTCCATGTCAAGGAGGAGAAAATGGCCTCACTTAACATCTGCATTGGACTTTGTCACCAGAAGACCCCGAATTTGCATTGTATGAGCCCAGAGTGTGTGATTCACCTCTCCACCAAGACTCACCATCATTTCAAGGGGTTTGGCAGAGAATAAATAACTCTTGTAAACAGCCCCACCTATCTCCCACCTTTCTCTGTTTTCCAGTCTCACACTCAGTGCTTTCCCCCAAACTACCCTCATGCTTATCAGCTCATGTGAATAGAATCCAAAAAGGTACCCAGTCCACCAATTCTGACTCCCATTCTAGCCTCAGCTAGAACACTCTTTTTGCATAAGTAACTACAATGCAATTGTGCCAAAAGCTATCCTAGAGTAGGGGCAGGTAGATCAGACAAGTGTATCTTTAAGAACAACACCTGGATTGAGCCTTAAACAATGAGTAGGTAAAGTTAAAGTTAGGGATGACATTCTAGATGGAAGGAGCACCAGGCGCAAAGCAGCAGAGGCTGCAGCTTGTTGTTACCAGAGTATAAAATGCAAGGCAGAGAGAAAGAAGGCAGAGGAGTCAACAGTAGCCAGCTTTTATAGACTATATTGAAAAGATCATACTTTAAGGCAGTGGGAAGATATCTCATCTAGCAGATGAGAGAACTGATCAGTTGTGGGCTTTAGAAAGATTGTTCTGGTTACTTACATGAATCTAAGGAGTGCCAGAGAGGAGGAAGTGGATCTACCAGGGCATGGGAGCACTGAAGTCTTTGGGGTAAGAGGTGGTGAGGACCAGAGCTGAGTAGAGGTACAGGAGGAGGAGAAGCAGGAAGGGAAAATGAGAAATGACTGCAGCCTAAGATAGATGTGGGACATCTCCCTGCACTGGGCAGAGAGGGAGGGAAAGCGGGGGTAGTCATTGTTCTGTGTCCTCCTGCTGGCCCAATCCCTCAGGGAAGAGCCCTGGCCCCCAAGTGAGAGTCTCTTGGCAGGTGCCCAATTCAAGGCTGATCTTCCTTTCTTTCTTTCTCATTCACTGTGACTTTCTCTTTGGAGATGCTAATAGGCAGGCTTCCCAGCCAGCCCCTTAACCCAGCCTCCAAGGTCAGCCTTAGGTCAGTAGGAAGAAAATAGAGCATAAGGGACAGAGTAAGAACTCACCAAGTAAGCACAACTGAGAAAGAACATTGAGCAACAGTACCCTCCCACCCCAGAGGAAGTGGACCTTTTCTCTGCACTTCAATCTGCCACTCCTGCTGGTCACAGACACCACTGGTGCCTCACCCCACTCCACACCTACATTTGCCCAGCCTGTTTACTCATGTTTTCATATCTGGATTCACTGGACTTTCACTGGTCCCTCAAAGCTCAGCAGCATCCTATGCCCACATGCCTCTGGGACTCCCCTAGAGCCCATGGGTATGCATCCCATACCCAGGCCTGACTCTTCCTTTGGCAGCTACTGCCAGCTCAGCCCTGCCCGTGGCTTCATGCTGGTACTTCTCCCAATGGGCTGACTTCTCAATGCCTCCTAATTGCTTGACACTGCTTTCTGCACCTAGAACCAGTGGGAACGACTGACTAGCTGAGGCCCTCTTGCCATAGGTCCAGTCATCTGCTTGGGTCACAGGGAGGGCTGCTGTGCTCTCTGTGATGTCATCTGAGTTGCCTCTGAGTTCCCTGAGGACAGAGGAGCTGTAGCCACAGGTACCTTCCCAAAACTTGACCAAGAGCCTAGCACAGGGAACATTTGTGGGTGGACACATGGAGAGATGGACAGATGGATGGATGTATGGATATAGGCATATTGGAGACTGCCAGGTGGCCCCACCCCAACTTTACCCTAGTTAGGCTCCATGATAGTCTTGTCCTCACTACTTCCTGGTATTTCAAAAGATGAGTCTAGCTGGCTCCAGGATTTCTAACTAGATGGAGCTTAGGAGTAACAATCAGGATAGGAAGATCAGTGAAGGTATTTGTCTTAAAGTTGCATGTCTATCGCAAGCACTTTTTTTTTTTCCTTTTTTTTGTGGTAGACATGGAGATGTGCCACTACATCCCCCTTCAAGGGAGGATGTGCTGCTCAAATGCAGTGTAGTCAGCAGACAGCCTCTGAGGTCAGCTCCTGCAAGGTCTGCTTTGGCTCAAAAATTGCCATGTCCAAAGTTCTGCCCTAACTGGGGCAGCCCGTATCTGGTGACTGAGTGAGGGGGGTGGGCCGTTTAGGCTCAGTCACACTGGCTTGATACAAGACACCTGACAGGTAGCAGTGAGTCCCAAGCTCCCAACTAAACTTCAGTCTGAAGCCTTATCAGGTGTCCAACACAGTTTACTTTTCCTCCTCTGCCAATCCTGCTGCCACTCCCTCCTTTGCAAGGGTCTTGATCCCTAGTAAACAACCTGATCCTGAAACCCTAACCCAGAGCCTGCTCCCAAGAACCCAACTGACCATGCTAAATTTTTAAATTTATAAAGATGGCACTATTTTTAAGCATTCTTATATTCAAGCTTTTCATACATTTGAGAAAAATTAATCCCTATCAAAGAATACCAAAGCAATAGCTAGGGAATGTTAGTGGAGATGATGGAGGAACTAAGGCCCCTCCAATCCCACCCTTTCCACTGACACCTCTGGTGGAGTTCTCTTGTTTGGAAGACACGAGTATGGAGATGGTCTTAGTTAGCAAGGGGTGTGTCGGGGAGGACACAAGTACGGAGATAGTCTTAGCAAGGGGCATGTTGGGGACAGGGAGCTGGTTGCCTCAGCTGGGTCTAAAGGGACAAAGGGGCGTGCAGGTTTCTTCCTGTTTATCAGTTACCTCCCTAGTCACAGGGCCAGAAACAGTACCAAGATCACCTGGCTCTCTCAGGAGGGACCTCAAGAGCCTTGGGAAGCCTAGGATTGAGGGTGCTAGGTGAAAGAAGCAAAGATCAGAGTCTGGAGCTGCTAAGGTGCTTGGAAACTGAAATTCAGAATACAAGGAAAGGATGAAGCACCTCAGGGCAGTAGCTCCTGAAATTTGCATATGGACCCAATTGAGTTTTGGGCCTAATACTAGTATGTCAGGTCTGTCAGAAAAGAGTTATCCATCGGGGTCTGTGTAAGCTAAATGGAGCTTCTGAAGTTTGTACAACCCATGGTATGTGTGTTCTGACTACCCAGAATAAAATGGCACCCAGGAGCTGAGTGAAGAGCTCAGACGGGCTGTACACAGGATAAGTCTGCCTTCGAATAAGGGCTACACCAAGACCCAAATGGATTAAGCTAATCTGCCAATAAATTAACTGCCTAAAAGAACAAAAATCAATGTTCTTTATAGGAAGAAAACAAAACCCAGACTCTCAATGACATCATATCCACATGGTTCAGCAAGCAGTAAAAATTATTTTAGACATGAGGAGGGGCAGGAAAATGTGACCTACACCCAGAAACAGCAGCAACAACAATCCGCCCCCCACCCCAAAAATCCTACAGACTCAAGAAGACATATGCAATGGAATTAATACCCAAGGACTTCAAAAGAGCTATTATAAATATATGGAAGATTTAAAGGAAAAGATGGAAGAAATCTTAGCAAAAATGAAAACTATTAAAACTATAAAAAAAAGAACTAAATGCATATTCAAAAACTAAAAGTTATAATATCTGAATGAAATTTAACTACATGGGTTTACTAGGTGGGTTTAACTAGAATTCTTTTTCCAGGGAAAATATCCTTTGAAAGAAAGATGAACTAAAGACATTTCCAGATAAACAAAAGCTAAAGAATTCACCACCAGCAGACCTACACTACCAGAAATGTTCATGTTTTCAGGGTAAATGTTAGGTTGGAAATATGAGTCTACATGAAGAATGTTCAATACATTTTGTTTTCTTAAGTTCATTTTTAAGAAACACCATTGACTATTTGAAACAAAAATATTAACAAGGTACTGCAGTGTGTATTATTCGGAAGTTTTTTAAAAAGTGCGACAAAGGCAGGAAGAAATGGAGGAAGGTAAATGGAAATATTCTTGTAAGGTTCGTACATGCTAAGTGGGGTAACAATAATTCAAAGTAGACTGATAAGTGGAGCCACTAGAATGCTGAATTCAATAGTATATACAAACAAGATAATACACAACTAAATTGGGTTTAATCCCAAAAAAGTGAGGCTGTTTTATCATTTAAAGTGGAATAATGTTGGGGCGCCTGGGTAGTTCAGTAGGTTAAGCATCTGCTTTCAGCTCAGGTCATGATTGCAGGGTCCTAGGTTCAAGCCCCGTGTCGGGCTTCTTGCTCTGGAAGGAGCTCTTCTCCCTCTCCCTCTGCCTGCTGCAACCCTGCTTGTGCTGTCAAATAAATACATAAAATCTTTAAAATAAAAAAATAAAGTGGGATAATGTATTTTATTAATGTTAATAAGAAAAATAATCATAATGCTTTCCTATTCTAGAATTGTGCTTTTCCATCCTGACAAGCTAACTGGAACTTTTAACACCAACCCACTTAGAGATGTAGAAATTTGGCAAAAAGAAGGCAGATATATTTCACACATGCCATACTTGCTTTCTACAGCCATGAGAGACATCACTAAATGATCATGAAAGGCATTCTCTTCTGCTGAGCATCTCGAGTCTCAAAATCCAACACAGATAATCAGTTATTAACCAGTTGGCAGTAATAGCTAAGGTAATATGTTTGTGATCCCTGGTTTGAACGAGGGAAATGAGAATGTGGAAAGGAGTTTTATCAGAACTACTGATCAATTAAGAACACAGGTTAGAAAAAAAAAAAAAAAGAACACAGGTTAGAAGACTGATCTTACTATTATAATAGCAGCAATGATGATGGTGACAATAAATCAATGGTAGCAAAAAATTAGAAAAATTAGCTGCAATCTGGGTTTTTGGATATTTGCAGTTGAAAGCATTCCTGATCCAGACTTGATGCCTAAAGTGAAACATGAAAGATGGTGAGAACAGACAAAATTTTGTAGGTAGAAGGATATATCATGATCAAGGAAAGAAAGAGATTAGAATTTTGGTAGAACAGCAAGTGGTTTGGGCATGAGGACTAGGAAGAAAGTAAGAGACATGAAGTTGTCCAGATCATAATGAGCTGTCAAAATTGTGCTATGAAGTATGGACTTGATCCTGGGGGCAGTTTACAAAAGGGGAGTCACATAGGGTTTTACATTTAGTGGTGAACATGAACAGACTTATGATTTAAGAAAACAATTCAGATGCTGTAAGAGCGTACTTTGGAAAGGAACCAGACTGTAGGCACTGAAATCAGTGGCAAAGAGCAGCTGCAAAACAAGAGAGTAGGTCTACAGGGGTGAATAAACACCATGCACAGGAACCTTCTCTTGGGAGCAAAGGTGGGGGTGGGGGACTCCAAAGTGAGGACTGTGAGAATTAGAAACTTAACTCAAATGGAGTAACTATGAAGTTCTAGCCAAGGAAAAAAGGGTAGAAGGTAACTAGGTTTATTTTGTGTATGTACTGGCTTAAACTGCAATGGGAAGAAAAAAAAATTAGGCCAAAAACAAAATCCTCCACCACTAGAAGTAGAAACACTGTACATTCTCCTTCGAAAAAGAAAAAGGGTGAGAAAGCTGTATGGAATGCCTGGTGAAGCACAGACCCACATCTAGAGCTAGGAACCCGTGATTTAACAATTTGCAAACACATGTATCCTGCAATTTCTAGTTGCAAGACTTTTCCAAAGATTTTCCCAAGGATGGAGGCTCAAACAGGAAGATTATAAATGCACATATGTGAGGGTGGGATGATTTCCAGAGCTTGTTTCACAATAGTTTTAAGGTTTTTGTCTAATTACAGGCCACCGATCTTCCTGTGTCTTTTCACTTTTCAGTGCGTTCTACAGAGCTAATGGAATGTGAGTTACTTTAGGAGGCACGCTATATAATTAGAAAAAAAAAAACAGACAGTTTTGCTTTTCAGGTTTTCTCTCTCAAATACGGAGCAAGAGGAGGGGAATTCCCAAAACGTACTTGGAACACAAATTAGGCTCAGGTCACATGCTCTAATCTCTCACCCTAGGAGGAAGACAAACTGCTTGACAACCAGGAGCCTACAGATCACTGGGGTAGAGAGAAAGAGTGAGTTGTCTCAAGGCATGTGGCTAACAAAAACTCTATGGAAATGGATGATTTGGGAACTGTCCATCTTCAAAGAATTTTGCCCTCAGTGAAATGACTATGGGAATTTTGTCCTTGGATGAGGAAATTTTGAAGGATCCTCCTTCCATCCCATGAGCTAGAACGATTGGTGGCAGAAGAGCCACAGTGGAGAAGGGTGCTCAATGAAAGTGATATTAACGTTGCAGGGGAAAAGGGAGCTGGTTTCTTATATTTTTGTAAAAGAAGTACAGAATCTATTTGTTAATGATAAAACAAATGTGACAGAAAAACCAGAAATGGGAAAATTGCAGTGTAGAATCAAAGGATATAAGTTGGGCTGCATTAAGAGAATTCATTTTATAAATATTTCAGTTTTATTCTTTGGACATTTATGGTGATTTTTGAGGGAGTAGTTACTGAACACTTCATATGAATCATACATTTTATATTCACTATATTACTATACTCCCAGGTCGGTATTTTATAGATTTGGAAGGTGGGGCTGAAAGGCTAAATGACACACTCATGGCCACACACAATTGGGAGGTGGCAGTCATCCTACCTCGTCTCACTGCAAAATTAATTCAATTAATGTTTTTCCCACTATATGACCTTGCTTCTCTGTCTTTATGTAAAAGTAGTAACAGTATTTTCTACATTTTAGAAATAACTGTATACTTGTACTGTGTATTCTAGTTACCATGGAATAGTATGTCAGAGATGCTGACACATTTGTTAATGAGTATTCATTAACAAAACAGTATATTTGTACAGAAATGGCAATGGAATCTGCCGAAAAATGTGAAAGAATCACAGTTTTGCATGTTTCTGCTATCTGCCTTTGTCTTATTTTCCTCCAAGGCAGATGGCTTTGCATCTTTTTGAGATGATGCTAATATGCCTGCCCTAGTACCAGGGAGGATCCCTGGGTAAAAATCAAGCTAAATCCTATAGAGGACCTCAGTACTGATATTTCTTCAAGAAAACAGTCCATTTGCTCTGTAATGACCTAGAACTTGATGGTTTGTTAAGCTAACAGAGTATGGATATACCAGTGTGCTTGCAGGCAAAGTGCATCTGACAATATAGGAAAGGTAGGAGGGTGCTCTTAACATGATCAGTTAGAACAAAACTGAAATTCTACAATGAAGGAATTGAGGGCTGAAGACATCAGAACAGGGTGGGCAGTTCTTGCAGCACATTGATCACACCTCTTATGTCAGAGGAAGACAACTCAAAAGTTGGCCCAGGCCTGTATGATGCATTCTGGCACAGTGGGGAAGAAGGCAGAGGATATAGCCAGGTCAAAATGTTTTATTCAGCTATGCTACAGTGCTGGGAGATGGTACACACAGCCCACCCTCCCTGTGGCTTTAGCACTAGTGAGCTAAGCATTCGTGAAGCTTACCCAGAGCTTTTCTAATCTAAAGCTCACCATTAGGAATCATCACACACCAAGTATCAACTTGCCCTTCCGTCTATCTAGACAACTAGGTTTCCTTGAATAAATAACTTGATAAAGACAGACTCTGGAGGTAATACAGTCCTCAGAGTTACTACTTTGATTATGACTGGCTGAGGGTTTAGAAGATAGTGTTTAAGCATGATTTTGCAGTAGTGGACAAAAAGTCTTGCTGAATAAAGACTTAGTCGGGGTGCCTGTGTTGCTCAGTGGGTTAAAAAGCCTCTGCCTTTGGCTCAGGTCATGATCCCGGGGTCCTGGGATCCAGCCCAGCATTGGGCTCTCTGCTCAACAGGGAGCCTGCTTCCTCCTCTCTCTCTGCCTGCCTCCTCTCTGCCTACTTGTGATCTCTGTCTGTCAAATAAATAAAATCTTTAAAAAAAAAAACACAGTAAAATTTGTCAACTTGGGGCATTTGCACTGTTTTGTTAGCATCTCTAGGATGTATATAAATAATAAACAAACAGTTATTGGTGTAAACAACTTTCACATCCTTTTCAGGAAAGTCTCCTTGATTGCAAAATCTTGTACATGAGCAGGAAGCTTTACAATCCTGTGACTAAAAGAAGGAAAGATAAACTTCACCTTATCAGTAAACTGAAAGGTTTACTGAGTAATTTCTATGTGCCAGGTAAACGTAAAAAGCAGGCCCTGTTCTACGGGAGAGCGCACAATCAAATGCAGAAAACAAAGTGAGTATGTATTTTTCAATTTCATGAGGGCAGGTCCTGTTTTCATAAAGCGTAAGGCAACAGAACCCTGATTACTTCCAATTTCCTCAAATAAGACACTATAAAACTAGCAGTACTTTCTTTTTTTTTTTTTTTAAAGATTTTATTTATTCATCAGAGAGAGAGAGAGAGGGAGAGAGAGCGAGCACAGGCAGACAGAATGGCAGGCAAAGGCACAGGGAGAAGCAGGCTCCCTGCCGAGCAAGGAGCCCGATGTGGGACTCGATCCCAGGATGCTGGGATCATGACCTGAGCCGAAGGCAGCTGCTTAACCAATTGAGCCACCCAGGCGTCCCAAACTAGCAGTACTTTCAACTGCCTACACCACACTATAGTAGTCAAGAGAGTCTCCAATGGCACAGGTTCTAGAACTCAGCTTTAAGAACAGAAATACCTTCTCAATCGACCAAGAGATGAACAGCCTCTCTGGGAACTGATTCTCTGTGAACTCACAACTAACCAGTTAATGAGAATTACCGCGGGAAACTAAACTAGCTGGAGGGCTTGTACTTGGCCGTACAAAGAAGACATATAATCGCAGATGGCAAGGACATCAGAGAAACACCGAGTAAGAAACTAAGAAGCGCAAAAAATAAACCTACCAGTATTAAAAATTTAACAGACCTGGTCATTACTTAGTTGCAAAACAGAATTCCACCTCAAGATCTGGAGTTTAAAATCCAGAAAAACTGGACCTTGACTTTTACTGGAGAAAAGACATATTTTTACATTTTTATTATGTTTCCAGATTCCATGCACTGTCAAGTCACTTTATTTTTTTTTTAAAGATTTTATTTATTTATTTGACAGGCAGAGATCACAAGTAGGCAGAGAGGCAGGCATAGAAAGAGGGGGAAGCAGGCTCCCTGCTGAGCAGAGAGCCCGATGTGGGGCTCGATCCCAGGACCCTGGGATCATGACCTGAGCAGACGGCAGAGGCTTTAACCCACTGAGCCACCCAGGCGCCCCTGTCAAGTCACTTTAAAATAAAAACTTTGGTTAAAAAACAGAAAGACAAAATACCCCCAGACTCACTGCAGAAAACTTCAAGACTATGAGAGAATAGGGACAAAAAGCGAGACCAACCGTAACTCCACCACACAAAGCCGACTTCTCAAAAATTTCGGCATTGTTCTTGCCAGGCCAGACCCTTTTCCATCTATTATGTGTTCTGTGTGGTGTTTTATATACTGATTTTCAGTTCCAAGTGGCAATTTCCAGGCCTTGTCCTGGATCCTAAGACAGCACTGTGCATGGACCATGTTGATTCCTCACAAAGACAGACTGCAGAGCCCAGAGCTTCTCCACCTCCAGCAGTCGCACCAACCAACCACCTGGGGAGGCGGGGCTTGTCCAATCAGATTGCTGGTCCCACCCATTTCTGATTGAGTCTAGGATGGGTTCAGAAAGCTGCATTTCTATTTGAGGTCCCAGGAGATGCAGCATCTGCATCTAGGTCTAGGGATCCCACCTGGATAACTCAAATAACTGAAAACCAGAGACCAGTTGTTTCAATTCTGTTGTGGTTTGTATTCTCAAAAATACTTAGTAACACTGTAGGAGCAGACTCTTTTTTTTTCTCTCTCTCAAACTGATTTCATTTAGAAAAGAAATATAATGGGTCAGTTCAAGTCCAACGTCTATTGACAGTTAATAGGACTGTTTATGCCTCGGCCAGGGAAACTGTTTATTTTAGACCAGAGGTATTTCACAGCCTATATAGCTGATTCTAACCATGTTGAAGGCCCTCAGTTGACCTCCAACTGCTTCATTATTCCTTTATCATCTTATCCCGATAGCATCAGAATATTTCCTCACTGCTCCACACTTCCCAGGGTTTACAAATCTCTTTTCTATACCTGGAATGCACCCCCTCCCAATCAGACCTACAACCACAACTTCAATGTCATATTTAAATGAGCTCTTCCCTGAAATACTAAGCAGTGCTTTTAGGATTTCGTCCTTCTCTTTCTTCATATGTTATATGAAAACTCTGTTTACTTTCCTATGTTAAATCACAAAATCCTAAAAGGTAGGTAGTGTGTTATACGCAGGTCTAGACCACTGAGGAGCTTGCACCGTGATGAGTGATATGAACAGATAAATAGATAATTGCAATATAAAACACAGGATGAACACATAATAAGTTCTAAATATTCTGATAACTGCTGGGTTCCAAAGTAAGAAAGCGAATAAAGACACTTAGTACAAGCGCATGTCAGACAACTTATCTCAATAGTCCAGAAACATCTGTGTTCCTACAGTGAAAGTATAGCGTGGTGAGCACTGTGTAGTGGGGCTTTGGAGCAAGACTACCCGAGTTCAAGCCTTGGCTCAGTCACTACCAGTGTAACATGGGTAAATTATTACCATCATATGCTTTTTTCACCTATAAAACCCCTATAAAAGGTGATAGAGAAACCCTCCTCAAAGCATTGCTGAAAGGCATAAATGAGCGCATATATGAGTATTTCCTGATACAGCAAGTGATCAACAAACGTTCACTGGTGTTATTTCTACAACACAGAAGGTGCAAGGCTGGTTTTCCTTTAAAGAAATCAAGACTCAAGTTGGGAGAAATGACAAGAACCTGTGAAAAATACAACACAAAGCAGAAAGGTGTTTAAAAACTTGACTACTGATGAAATATACAATCTCCTAGGATGATTATTTTAAATAGGACCACAGTCAACTATTTATTTAGGTTCAGATGTTTGTTTAAAAAAAAAAAAAAAGGAGCTCTAATACTAGAATGAGTCCCATTAAAGTTTTAGACCTTACAGGTCTAAGACGATCAAATATTAGCATTTTTATATGGCTCAACCTAATACTTCCTAGTTATTCCTTTCGAATCTCAAAGGTTCTCTATAGATTCACGCACGAGAGATAGAGAGCGAGAGTGTATTAGGTTTTCTGTACAACCAGCAAAAAATAATGCAATTCTGTGCCTAATTCAACTCGATTAAACTGGAGCATGAAAATGAAGTTATGCCTAGTTGAGAATATTAAGGTAAACATTTCAAAGAGAATAACTAGAAAAATCTCCACTCCACTGCCTCTCTTCTTGTATAAAATCATAGTTAGTGTCTATGATTTGTGACTGCCCCCCCTACCAAAAAAAGAAGAAAAAGAGAAAGACAGGTATAGCCTTATTCCCCTGAGTTCAGGCCCACAGTAAAGATATTGAACTCACACTTATCACTTTAAGTTTTTCTACATAAATGTATTTTAGAGCCATCAACTTGCAAAAGGAGCACGTCAAACTTAATGTTACTCAAACTTTTCTTTAATAAAGAAAAATCAAAGAAATTATTTCACAATTATGCACAACTATGCTCAATTGACAAAGACAATTAGCTTAGGAATTTTAAGAGTAACAGAAATGGAAGAGCGTACCACCAAAAGAAAAAAAGAAAGATAAATTCATTCTATGACTAGAAAATGCTTCAAGATAAAAACATTAATTCAATAAGAAAATAGTTTTATTTCTTTTATCACAGAGACTATAAGTTTAATTAACTTACTTCTATATCAAGTTATGCAGCATACCTTCCAGTCTCTAGTTTCTCATGCAAAATTTCAGAGAGATTTTCTCAAAGTACAGCAAATTAGTGCTAATTGTTTCAAGTTAGGGCTTAGAAGCAACCTGGAAAGCATTCTTGGAAGGCCATTTACACTCACGTGAACGAGCCCAATACCTTCTTTTTTATAGTTAATCTTTATTACTAATGAGTGATTCCCCTATCCTTACTCAATAGATAAACTGCTACAAATGTACCTATAAATTAAAATGGTATCATTCAACGTGGAGGACAGTAGCTGGCACCTAAATGAGATCCTGGCAGTCTCCTGGTACTGTTTTCAGAAAACAGAAAAACCACCACATTCCAGACAATACATAAAAATAATACTTTAATGAAAGGTATTCATCCTATCTGCTTCCCCTAAAATGCTTCTAAGAGACTCAACTAAGTAACATTAGAATACAAGAGATAATGAGAGTACCTAAAAAAAGGTAAGTAGTATACGTGAGGCCTGCTTCCTGTAATTCTAACCAAATTATCTGACAGGTAATATTTTCAGTATAGTTTTCAGGATAATTATTGTAAAAATACAATAAATACTATAATGGAAATATAGGGATTCATTTATTACTTTTTGGTTTACAAACAAGGCACCCAATAATGCTTCTATTTACTTCTTATAAAAGATTACCAATTTACATTTACAACAAAAAGCAAAAAACCCTGAACCAGCTCCTACAGACACACACACAAAAAGGGGAGAAATAAGATTTTTTTCCTCCCTGCTTCCAAGCTTTATTACCATTTTTATACCATGTTTATACCATTCTTAAGTCAAAGAACGTATTGCCATGCTGCTTTGTTGAATTTTAAAATATATTAATGTTGCCAAGTCAAACTGCAATATAGCCACAAATGATGCCACAATTGACAAATGCAGAGACTCAAGAGTGAATAGTGGGGAAAACACCAAATGTTTTACAATAAAGCTTTATAAAATGAATTAAATATTAAATTTAATTAGGTTATTGTGTTAAAAATCGAGTTCATGTAGAAAATATAATCAAACGTAACTAAAAACCATGTCTAGCAAATGACACAAACAAAAATGATTTCCAAAATCTTTGAGTTAAGCTTAAAGTCTAGTTGGTAGGGATTAGCAACCTATATACTCTTCATACTAATTTTAGAACTAAGTTCTAAAATGTCATATTAATTTATTAATTTATTCATTAGTTTCTTCTGACAATGGAATTCTAAACAAACACACAACATTAATGCAGTGGCCTCAGCACCCGTCCCAGCTAGCATTTCTTTATGTTGATTACAAGAACAATGACATAGGTCAGAAGACATACCCCCGCCGTCTGTACTTCACATGCCTGTCAAAATTGTACCTGATTCTTCTGCAAGATACAAAGACAATTCATCTGATTCTAAGTGTATTTGGCAGAAGTATTCACATCATACAAACGTTATTAGCATGTTTTCAACATATTATGGAAATGTATTTGGAGTGATGGAGTACTCAATGTATAGAGCATCTAGAGTTAATTAGTGGGCCACTTTAAATTAAAGGCATCATCATTTACTCCATTTTCAGACACTGTCATGGTCTCTCACACCTTACACAAGGTATGGTCCTGGACCAGAGACTTAGTATCATTTCAAAGAATATTTATATATTTATATACATATTTCTTTTAAAATAATGTTTATAAGTTTTACTACAGAAATTCTGGCTTCAACATGGAAGCATTTTTCCTTTTCAAGATTACCCACCTGCATGGAAGAAGGTGGTTTCCTTTACATTTAGTTTTTTTCACAATAACAAAATAAACTTCTTACACATCGCATTTAAATTGACAGAGAAAATTAAGGTGTAAAGTTCTATGTAACTTTTTGTATTGTGAACTGACCTCATTAAACACATTTAAGATATACTGTTGATGATTTAAATATAGTACAACTTGATCAGCTAAATTAGAACAGTTATGCTGATCAGTCTGTTAAAACAGTAAGGAGAGTTAACTACTATTAAGCTTTAAGGGGAATAATTATCATTAAAATATACATTAATTTTCTTGCTATTACTTGTTTCTATAATGCATTTCTTTCTAAAGCTAAAACTACATGCAGAAAAAATAAATGGTATCTTGAAACTCATTCAACAGTTTGCTACTTTATGTGGTATGTAAATAAAGTCATTTATTTAATTTTATACACGTTATTTTATGCACTATTTTTCTTGAAGGAATTCCGCTCTCAAGGTCAAAAGTTTAGTATGTGTTTATACACGTGAGAACATCCTCTTAATATTATGACTACCTGCAAATACATTCTTCCATAATAAAGCACTTTCAGTTTTCATTGGAAAGACTGTACTTAGCCTTTTAAGTCCTGTTAATAAAATGTCTAAGGGGAAGAGAGCACAAATACGATGAATCCCTCCCCACCTGCACTGCACTTTGCCAAAGTCTTGAGAAATCCTCCAACTTCAAAACATGAACAAAACCTTATAGGACTAATTTTTATTTGGTCATAATATGGACAAGAAAAATGTATTCCTATTCCTTTTGATAGTAATAGTCTTAATGAATCCATTCTCATTTTCCTTCAAAAAATACATAGCATATATTGATACGGATTCTCAAACTTGTTTAGATCCAATAGGGTCTTTAGAATAATTATAGCCTTCTGATTATGGAAGCAACTGATTGCTTATACAAAAATGATATGCATCAGACCACTAATCAGAAAAAGGAAAGTGAGAACATGTCTTTCATATTGGAGACCACTCAATAACTTACAGAATGATGTGAAAATAGTTTTGGCTACAGTTTTAACAAAACTAAAACCTATTTCAACTGAAGAAAAAAATCAAACACTGAAGAATGAAATATCTACCAACTTACCTAAGTATTCCTGTCCAAATAAATGCTTTCCACTGCACTATATATTTGAGTTAGAAAGTCACTAAATGTTAAGGCATATTTTAATTAATATGTTCCAGAATTGCACAGTTATACTGGTCAGTGTTCCTATTTCCCCACTCCTACCCTCACCCTACCCCTTGTCCCCAGGGATCAAAATGTTAAAGTCATGGTTTTGGTGGCTATTGTAGATTTGAGCTGGCATGACCACAGTGTGTTCACTACATTTTTATAAGCATAAACATTAAAATGTTACATAAAATGTACCATACTTTACTCCACACTCTGATCTAAGATGGTTTAATGTCTTGACAAAAGGTGAGATGACTTAAGTACATTTTACATTTTGTGCATTCAGACCACCATATGCATAGATGTTCTAATGCTAAATTCTTGTCTTCAGTATCTCATAGTGCTGGACGCTCGGAAGTATGACAGAAACTTGTAACACAGACTAACCACAAAGTACCAGATGTTTCTTGCCATTTGTGATCTTGCAATAAAAATGCGCCAAATCAGGATCACAAGGATAGTATTGAAACCATACCGTATATTTCTCAACCTGGAAAGCAAATCAAGAGACATATCAGACAATGTTTTCTAGAATAAAATATTGTTGGATGGCAGATTACTCGATGCTCAGTTTTCAAATCCATTATTAATCTGAAACCTATTTAAAAATTAATTAGAAGCCCTTAAGTTAGAAAGTTAGCAAAAGTCAGACCTGACCATGTAGTCCATCAAATGCAGTACCTCTATTAACAATGAGTAACACAAAGGTTTTTTAAAACAGTATATCTGGGATGCAAATTATTCATTCAACAAGTATATCTGGGCATCTTTCTATGTGACCAGTACTAAGTATATTGTAGGTAAAACAGATATGCCCCTTGTACTTCTGGAGCTTTCCATCTAATCTAAAAAGATTTGCTCATTATATACATCAGCTTCCAGATAACATAGACATTTTAAACATCTTTAACAACTTCCAAGTTGTCAGACAAGTGAACTTCTTTAGTTATAGGTAGGTGACAGTCACATGATCAAAAGCCAACTGGACAAATCCTCATCCATGAATGAACCATGGCACTAGTCTACAGAGGAGAAACTTCCCATTCTCAAAGAGTAATCTTAATGTTACTGTGCTCATGTTTCAAAACACTTTTTTATAATTTTAATGGTGTTAGAAAAGAATACAAACATTCAGGTATGTAACAATGCTACATAAATTCCATTAACTTCAAGGCATTCCAAGATAGGACTATAATATACATGGATATAAAAAACAAGACCTTTGAATTAAGAGTCAAAGATTAGTATTCCAGTTTCCTCTGCCACCTAACACAAATGACCTAGGCAAACACTACTTTCCTAAGCTTCACTTTCCTCAGCCATGCAACGAATTGTCCTGCAGAGCCTCATACAAGTTGGAGGTAAAGGAAGAATGATTTGAAGGTCTTAAAAACTATTATAAAAATTGTATTACAAAAACACTACAAATGAAAAGAGGTTACTATTGAAATTAACTGCATCTCTGAATTATGAGACAGCAATGATTTTTCCTGTGTCATCTTGAGTTTTAGAACAATAAGTACATATTATGTTTATAATGAGACTAAAGGAATAATTACAACTCTGGTTTTATAAATAAAGAAAAACCTATTCTGAATGATGTATTATTTTATCTCTTTTTCCCTTCCAAAGATGTATTTGACTAGGGAAAAAAAAAAAATCCAAAACAAAGCAACGAAAACCCCTTCAAACAAATTACCTCTAGCTTGTTTTTTTAAATTACCTCTAGTTTAAAATACATCTTTATTTTCTCCTAATATATTTACTTCTTCAGTAGCAATATAAGGAAAGATTATACTGATTTTCAAAACTAAATTTCACCTGAAATTAGTGCTTAGGAACAGTATAAATTGACAGTAAGTTTCAACAATCATGAGCTAAATTAAAACTCCCATAGTTTCAGTCCAAAGGTAAGCACTTTTCCTAAATGCAATATATTACACTAGCAGTATCTTTCATTCAATATACCAGCTTACAAAAAAAATTTTTTTGTAATGTTTCATAAGAAAGACAAGCTGAAATCAAGCTGATGTAAAAAAAAACTTACTTGTTCAAATGTTTTCTAGCTGCAGGGAGGCCAGACATTTCTTCATTTAGTACATATTTTTTAGTTCCCATGCAGTAGTTCTCTATATATTCTGCCCAATGTAACTGCCGTACATCAATATTAAAGGTCTACAGAAACAAACAAAAAAAACCCCTATTGGTTAATTTCTTGAATAATTTTTTCATAACTAGTCAAAAATTCACATTTAAAAAAAAATTTTTAAAGACTTATTTATTTTAGAGAGAGGCATATAGAGAGGGACAGAGAGAGCGAGCGAGTGAGAGAACCCAAGTGGATTCCCCGCTGATTACAGAGCCCTGACACAAGGCTTGATCTCAGGATGCATGAGATCCATGATCTGGGCTGAAATCAGTGGTCAGAAGCATAATCAACTGAGCCATTCAGGTGTCCCAAATTCATACTTTTTCAAAAGCTAATTGACCATGACAAGATTACAAAATGTTTATATTAACTTTTAAAATCTTACTGCTATTCACAAAGAAATTCTTATCCCTATTTTATATCTTTCACTAAACACAGAAACATTTCAGAAGATAATCTAAAAACTCATGTCAGCATTTAAAGAGAAGTATATGAAGTGTAAGAAGAAAGAAACCTGTACCATTAAAAAAAAAAAGGTAAAATTCCATTGTCCAAATAATCTGTTTTACTCACCACTTTACACATGTATTAATACATTTATTTCCAGTTTCTTTTATCTACAGTAACTCTTCTTTAACACCCTGCATACCACTCAGACTACTTTTCCTATAGAACAGTGATGACATCAAGAGAAAGAATATATTGTGAAAACTGTCTTAGGAGTTTAGGTAACATCCATTTAATAAAAAGAATGAACAAATCTAGAAAAGAAAACTTTACAAAAATGCTACTTCATGACCGAATAAGAGGGCTGTGTACTACTCAGTGCTTCTCCATACAGAATCAGATTACTTTTTTTGGATTAATAAACAAGATTATTCAGTATTTACCATCACTTATCTGAAAATATCAAGTTGTAGACCAAAAAAAAGCTACCATAAATAAACTATTAAAGTAACATTGCACTAAAATGGAGACTTGACTTCAGATATTATGAGAAGTCATTACATATGTGTAATTGGATCCCCACAGGAAAAGTGAAAAAGAGTGGAACAGAAGTACTATCCGAGAAGACAACAGTCGGAAATTTCCCCAACACAACGATACATAAGCCAAAGACTCAAAACACACACACACCGCATACACACATGTATCTGAGCACATGAGAGCAACTGTTGAAAATCAAAGATGAAAATTTCAAAGACAGCAGAAAAAGATGTTATGGATTATCTCCAAAGACACAAGTATTAAACCTGACAGTGACTTCTCAAAAGAAGCAATGGAAGGCAAAAGCCTGAGAGGATGTCTTCCAGAGCTCGAAGAAAACTGTTACCATACAATTCTATACCAGTATAAATATCTTTGACAAATAAAGATGTTTCCAGAAGAATAAAAACTGAGACCATGTGACATCAGCAGATGACTCACATCAGAGAAAGTACACTAAAGGGTATTCTTTATGCAGAATGCATATGATTCCAGATTGAAGTCTATAGATAGAAGAAGAAATGAAGAGCAATGATGCTGATAAATCTATGAGAATACTTACTGCACAGACTGCAGTAAGAATAATGATTGTGAGACCTATAACGCACATGCAGAATTAAAATACGTATTGGTCTCTGCACTATCCATAAAAGGGCAGTAGTACCAGTATCATATTAGTCCTTGATAAAGTAAGGAAGGCTGCTGTAAACTCTAGAGTAATCCACCAATACAACTAATATACTTCTATGTAACTGATACAGATGGGAAAATAGAAAACTGTAAAAAATAACCTCAAAGAAAGAAAAAAGAAAGAACTTAAAATAAGACAAATAGAAAGCACTAAGAGTTAGATTTAAATCAAATATTATCAGAAATTACATTATGGATTAAGTTTTCCAAGTAAGGGTCCAAAATTGTCAGACTGAAAATAAAGCTCTATTCTGCTTATAAGAGAAATATCTAAAAGATAAAGATACAGAAAAGTTGAAAATACAAGGTGAGAGAAAGATATACCTTTGTACCAACAATGTATGAGAGCTCCCACTGGCCAGAGACTTTCCAGCAGTATTGCTGGCAAGGCCTGCATTTTTGCAAACTGTAAATATCTCAGTCTAGTTTCAATTTACATTTCCATTTTTATGAGTGAGGATGAGTATATTTTTGAATGGTTAAGAATCATTTGCATTTATTTGCTGTGAACTGTTCATCTCTAGCCCATGTTCAGCAGGATTATTGATAACTTTTGCCATTCCTACACAAAACTTTTTATGTAATATGAAGTGCATATTAACATTACGTTAAGATACCACGATACACCCACCAAAGTGGCTAAAATTAAAAACTAAGATGAAAAGGCCAACTGTTCAGAGGATATATATTAACAGGAACTCTCATAAATTGCCACTTAAAATGTAAATTGGTACAACTACTTTGGAAAACTGTTTAGCATTATCAGCTACATTGAGCATACAAATAAGCTTTGACTTAGCTACTATTCTATTTCTAGAATATATCCTGTAACAAATATATGCACATGGTTCAAATTATTATTCCTAATAGCCACAAACAAAGAAAAAATACTGTATGGTAACATTTGCCCAAAGCCAACAATGCTTATAACTACCATTTAGTGTTAGAATTCAAGATAGTTGTTACTTTTGGGAGAAAGTGATTACAAGGGGCCACGAGGGGATCTTCTGGGGATAATAATGTTCTATTTCTTCACCTGGGTGCTCACTTTCTGAAAATCCACTGGGCAGCATGTGTTGTGCACTAAGATGGGGGGAGGGAAGATGGGAAGGGAGAAAATAAGGATCAGGAGAAGCCACAAATCTTCTCACCTGAGATTATCTGCAGGACCCTGATACCTTACACCTTCTGCTTTGAAGGCTGTAAGCCAGGAGGAAGACTGGCTTATAAAGCCTATGGCCCAATAAGTTAAGGAGTCTTATAGAACACTTCTGCAAAAAGATAAAAATCCCAAAGCTGTAGCCTCAGAGCAAAGGCAGGGAAAAAAAGTAAACCCACCACACACAGATGTGGACAGAAAAACTGCACTCTTGATGCCTTTGTCATGCACAACCAGTACAATGAGACTAAATCTTCATTATCTAATATGGTAGCCACCACAAGCCACACACATCTCTGGGAACTTAAAAGTGGTCTGAACTGAGATGTGCCGGAGAGTGTAAAATGCACACTGGGTTTCAAAGGCTCAATATAAAAAAAATTGAAAGTATAATATCCTTTAAATAGTTCTTTAAATTTTAAGTAATTTTTAAGTTTTTGTTTAAATTACATGATACAGGCACCTGGGTGGCTCAGTGGGTTAACCAGCTGCCTTCGGTTCAGGTCATGATCTCAGGGTCCTGGGATCAAGTCCCACATCGGGCTCTCTGCTCAGCGAGGAAGCCTGTTTCCCCTTCTCTCTGCCTGCCTCTCTGCCTACTTGCGATGTCTCTCTGTCAAATAAATAAATAAAATCTAAAAAATAAATAAATAGATTGCATATATTTTGGATATATTAAATAAAACATTAACATTTTTAAGGAAAGAAGTAGAATGAGAAAGGAAGTTGCAACTGGGAAGGTAAAAAACAAAATCTCCTTTGAGAAACTGCAATCATGAACCAGCCTACTGAAGGCCCATATTCACCTGAGTTGTGCTAAAAACTTCATCAGATATTTCAAAGGGGTCCGGACCCGTTAATGTCACCTGGCTAGTTAACACGAACAGTCCCTAGGCTTCTGGCAGAATCAAGGGCAAATCCTTTTTGGTAAACTGCAATTTCAACACAGGCTCCAAAAAATTCCCACAGAAATCCTCAAAGAATGTGAATTTATAGTCAAACAGTAAGAAACAAGAAACAAGGTGCCATAAGTGAGACCTAGCTTAAAGGGCAGATGAAGTGGCTAATGCTAAGCTGCACAGCTTTTAGGAGTGTGGATTATCAGAAATAGAATTTAAATCAATTATATCTTCGATGTGTCAAAAAAATTCTAAAGATTATTTAAGAAATGTAAGATTTGAAAGATACACCAAACCCCTAAAAATGAAATTACCTGAAATCAAAAATTCAGTGGGATGGCTCAGGCACAGCTAAAGGACTGCCAGAGAACTTTAATTAGACTTTGTTAGGTATGCATGTTAAAAAATCTAAGGTAACCTCAAAAAAACACACACATGAAGAGTTTAAGTCTCAAACTAACAGAGGACAAAACAAGGAGTGGTAAGAAATGTAAGAATATATGAGTAAACAATTTTGGAGATGACTTTATTTCCTTGAAATTTGAAAAAAACAAAGTGAAGGAAAAATGCATAAAGTCCAAATTTCTATAAATTTGACTAAAGGGCAAAAAAGAATCAACATTTCAATCATACTTTGGAAGCACCTCTGCCACTCGCGAATACTTACACTAAAAATTTTACGATCAAGCAATTTTATTTTACCGCCACCAAATACAACTGAAGCTTTAATGAGACACTATAAATAGGTCAAATGTCTTTCTTGTTGCATACTGATTGTGGAAAATATCCAATTATTTCTCAGGTTGCTAATGGTTCTCCAATTAGTATACTACATATTTTCTAATATGGAACAGAAAATACTTGCCTTTTTATCTTCAGGGTTTAGTTGATTCATCAACATATTGACATTGTCAGTATTCCAAACCCAAGAATTACTTGTGAAATATTCAAGAAACACCATAGCTTTATGAAGACGAGTTATTGTTTTCATCATCCTGCATTGTAAGAAAAATGGGCAGATTCATAATTTGCATAGATTAGAAAAATCTCACTACCACCCAGGGTACCAGTTTCTATACTGATATAGAAACAGTAAAATTATAATACGTAATTCAGTAAGCATACCAAACTACCAGAGAGTAAGAATATTTCTGTATCTTTAAAGAACATTTTATAAATCCAATATGGAAAAAAATTTTTAGCAGCAGCAAATGAATTTAATGCTGCCTAAGGAAAGTTTTGTTGATATATAAAATTAATTTTCAAAGGAAATACAATACTTTGAGGCCAAATTTTCTACTATAATCCTAAGCAAATAAATGGATTCAATTGGTATTCCCTTGCTCTTTGTTTTTCAGTCACATTTTAGTTCAGCTACAATTACTAAGATTTCCTGTGAATTCATAACATATGGTGTTACATTATATGCTCAACTCTTTAGCATCATGGAGGCAAAGTATACAGAAATATTTGCCATTTAATCAACTCTCTCCACATAATCTTTTAAAGTAATTTTCTCTTTAACACAGAAAGGTACCACTCTTGGTTGTCTGAATGTGCTGTGAAATCAATGACTCCCGCTTGAAACTTTCTGAGATAGATATTCAAGATATTCAATTAACTCCCCAGACCCCATCATCCATCCTCATAGAAATAAGAAAGTTTGGTATTTGTTATTTGTTCTTTTTTAAAAAGGACAAGGGGCCTTAATTTTTAAATCTATCATTTTATAATGTCATGGCTCACTGTAAGTCATTGATATCATAACACTAACCAGAGTAGTAATATCTATATATAAAAATTACCTATGATAAGTAGGAAAAGGGAAGAAAGAACTTTCTGAAACAAAACACACACCCAAAATTCCTGGCCTCTGATAAACAGAAAAATAATTTGTGGAAAAATAGTTTAAAAGAATTCTATTTATGTATTTCCACAATAAGGATTAGCATTTACACAGTTTAGAAAGTACCCAATCAGGGGTTTTAGAAATGAGGAAAATGGGAGAAAATTAGAACATCAGAAATGGGGAAAAGTCAAAGCAGTAATATTAGCTCAACAATTCTGAGGACACAATCAATACGTTTAGAAAGAAATCCTGAATCCAGAATACTACAAGAAAATGAGGCAACATGGACTATGCAAAGAAAAACTGTGGTTCATGCAAGAAAATAATCTCAAAATAAAACTTCTGTCAAACATGAGAAGAATTATGGAGCACTGAAGCTGTATTTGGACAGGAATAGTTCAGACACATAGAAAGCACATGGGGGCGGGGGGAACCAAGACATGCTCCTTTTAGAAAAGAGATTAGACCATTTTCTTCCTATTACAAAAACAAAAAAGATATAACAGGTCTGTAATTAAATCAACATCTTCTATACAACCAGTATAGTACACTTGAATTACAACATACATGTATTCGCTTAACATCATTTTCCAACATACATCTTAACAAGTTCCTCTTCCTAATTTCTTTTTCACTGACAATTCTCATCTATCTTCAGAATCTTATCTTCAGATTCACTCAAGTAACAGAATTACCCTGCAACCAATCACTGATTCAGGCATTCAAAAATATAAAAAATTGGGAGGGGAAAAAGGAAATCTGAAAAGCCACATCCAGGTGACCTTCACAGAATATTTATCAAGCTATAAAAGTATCAGATTGAATATTACGGAGATTTAAAAAACTTTAAATTTTGCATAATCACTCTTTCGTTCAAATGCCCTATGAGCAGATCCCCTCTGAGACCACATGACTATGTATGTTCTGAGTATGTATTTATTCTTTATTATGGGAACCTGCAAAAAAATCATCACAATCCTTTAGAGTAGGGCAAGATCTGGCCCAGGATTCTCAACCTCAACACTACAGACATTCTGAGCCAAATACTTCTTTGTGGTGGCAGGGCTATCTTATACTTGTAAGATGTTCAGCACCCCGGCTCTATCTATTAGATGCTAGCAGCATAACCTTCCCCAGTTGTAGTAACTAAAAACATCCCCGAATACTTTCAAATGTTCCTTGATGGAGGCCAAAACTGTCCTCCACTAACAACCAGAAAGATAAAAAATATCAGATTCAGAGAAGTTAAGCTAGAATGAGGCTAAATAACTGGACTATGGAACCATTTTTCTAATGTCATTTTTAAGAGTGATGAACTATCTACTGCACTCCAAGAGTAAGAGTCAATAATTTACACTGCCTCCACTTGTAATAATAGCATACATCCTAGTGCCCAGTGACTGTTACCCAGGATTCCTTATGACACATGTTTGAGTGGCACTTTTTATCATTATGTCAAGAAACAGAGGAAGTTGGATTTTTATCTAGCTGACACACAGAATGTAAATGTATAAAGTGGACACCACGAATGACACAATTAACATTACTTTAATGTAGAAGGAGGCATTATATTAAGGCCCCAATATAAGATATAAAGCCCAGTACCTTGTTCAGTAAATATCTGAACAAATTAAAGAATATAAATGATAAGACTTTGTAATTAACATTAATAAAACTGCCTAAATAAAAAACCTTTCTGGCTCTTGTTGCCTACACTTGCAAAACCACTCCTAAAAAGCCTCAACTATAATTGCGCCAGATTCAGTTGACCTAATGGTGGCTTCAAGCAGGTGCCAGAAAGGTCCTGGTTGGGGGAAAGAGTAAGTGTATTTTCCATGGGGGAGGAGTAAGAACTGTTGTGGCCAGAAGGCTGACTAAAGCCAATTGCACTTTCCAAAATGGCTTCAACAATATCTTTCAACTAACTTGCTCAAGTTTTACATGATCTTGAACATTCTCTACATTCCCTTTCCTTGAATTTTGGAGGACTTGTGTGACTTGCATGTGACTCAAAGAATGAGGTGGCAGTAGTGCTGCATGGTTTCTATGGATAGGTCAGAAGATGCACACAGCTTCCACTTGCCTGCTCTAAGACCTCTCCTTGAAGCCTTCAGTCACTGGGTAAGCAGTTCATTTCCCCTAAGGCTACCACTAGGCCTTGAAAAGAGACTATAGGAGGAGATCCTGACACTTCATGAAGAGATAGCGACACAAGGTGTTTCCACTGCATGCCCCCCTTTCAACTCCATCACAACAAAGACCCCAAGCCCCACTTTTCAACTCCATCACAACAAAGACCCCAAGCCAAAACCACCTAGCTGATTCCCTCCTGAAGTTCTGATCCTGAGAGAAACAATAAACTGAAAAAAAAAATAATAAAGTAATTTCCGCTTTTCTAAGAGCCACTAAGTTGGAGATAATTTGTTATATAGTAACACCTACTATAAATTATTCAATAAACTTTGGCTATTTGTTCATTAAGTTTATTAAGCCCTCCTTTCTATATAAGGCTTTGTGATACTGTTTATTATCTTTTCCTTTTTTGACCTAGTTTTGACTTTTCAGCTCTAATATGTAACAACCTTATTAGTATCAGGAGAGCATGTAATGCCATCACTCACAAATTTACATTTGCTTTTTAGCATGGAAGATGCTGCCCATCATAAATACTCCATTTTGCAGATCACTCCAAAAAACTTGAAACTAATTTTGATAGACTTTGGATCTTTTTTCCATTAAGTATTTCTTTACCTAAACTAAAGTTGTTCAATTTGACACCTCTCACGTGTTTCAGTATTTAACACATTGGGTTAGGAACATAATGGACAACTGAATCCACAGAAAATCCCTGTAAGAAACTCAGATCCTGATACACTATAACTGGCAGATACCTCACTTTTATTTTTTGAACAGTTGATGGAAGTTCTGGAATCAGCATCTTCTTTATACATTAATACTCAAATCCTGAACTCTCCAATCAAAGGTTCCACTGTAATGCCAATGTAGTTAAAAAAAATAAATATATTTATGGTACATTGCACTATAATTCTGGTAAAGACAGTAGGAGGACTTTAAGTTTGTGGCGTTTCAAGAAGAAAGAAAAAAGAATGAAAGGCTATATAACAACCATAAGAAAATGGAAAGCTTCCCATTTGTTAACTTTTGTTTTAAACTATGACATTCTCAATCTGGAAAATTAGTCAAAAATGTAATTACTGTATTATAAGCTGAATGGGCAGCTGAGATATTTCAGACCATTAATTTTCTAGAAGCATTCTATGTTTTTCCACATATAACTGCACAATCCACTCATAGCAAACATTTTACCCTCAATCCCCTATAGACTCACCTCTAAGTTTTTAAGGTAGGGGAGAGGGGCTCAATTTCAGCTTATAATAACAATGACAACCTTGATGCTGGACATTTCCTCTAATATGGGATTTTGGAGGATCAACTCCCCAATAAGAATGAGATCCACAATTAGCCTCCCCAAATATCCTCAATTTCTAAGAAATGTCCTAGCATCCTGATTGTGATTGTGATTAATTGGGTTAGTAATTCTAAAGGTAAAGCTCATGCTAGCGGACTTCTTTGTCTCTCCAGCAAGCTTCCACCACCTTACCAATACATAGGTGTATTTACTGCTATTCTTCTTACCACGGTTTCTGACCTGTCAACCTGAGTGCAAGATCGAGCAATAATGCAGGTACTGTATGTCTGACACCCTTCCAATAATGAAGCAATAAGTTGTTGGAATACAACTTAATATTGGGGCGCCTGAACACTTGGTTTAAAGGATTCATCTTGAAGAAATGATTTAGATAATATCCTGTAGGAAAAATAAGCGTCAGAGCATTTTGAATGTTATTTGTTATTCAGAAAATATACCTAAAGTCAGACCTAGAATTCAGCACACGACAATAATTTATCATCCGAACTTCAAAATAAATCAGAGTAAGTGACAACACTACCTTTGCTTTTCTGACAAAGTCTTAATTTCAAGAGTCTTCTCATTCACAAAAGGCCATTAAGCCTTATCATAAGCATAAACAAATACAGAGTTAATGAATATGCATTTTAGTGTAAGCATGGGTTGTTTAACAGTCAGAGGAACAGATAAGACAGAGCTAGTCACCATTACCTTGGGCTTCTTCCAGTCATCCTGAGGTAGATATCATACAGGAATGCTGGGGCCTTATGGCTTACAGCAATCCAGTAATGATATAAAAGGTGATTGGAGGTTAGATTTACATTGGGCCGTCTGAAGGCCTGTTCGAGAGGATTCCTCTTGAAAGTGGAAATTACATGGTATTCTGAGGAAGAAAAGTTGTGTAACAGCTTTGATAATAACCATGTAATGAAGTTTTGAAAAAAAAATCATGTTTTTACAAAGCAAAATATTTTACCAAAGATGTCAGAGTTCGCTCAATTAAAAAACAAACTTTTCTACTCTCGATAGTAGCTAAGAGAATATGGGTATTAGACTGCTGAACTCGAGTGGTTTTAGAACTGTCACTATGAATTTTAATTAGATAAATGAATTTTTGCTACAATTCACTCTTAAAAATCCTTTTAATGTTTTACCGATGTCATTTTACAATGTCACTTTCTATAATTCACCTCTCACGATAGCTTCTTTCTTTCTGTTCCTCTTTCCAGATTCTTATTACTGTATACTTACTTAAAAAAGAAAAGGAAAATCATCATCCTTTGCTTATAAATAATTAAGCTGCACAATGCTCAAATTAACATACATCAACAAGCTTAAAACAACCCAAAATTAATTTCTGCTGTAATTTATTTAGATAATACAATATCAACAAAATCAAACCTATTAGCTATGTTAATACTTCAATGAAAACATATATTGAGAAATTCACTTAAAAATAATGCTCAACTTGATTTTTACTAAACTTTACAACACAATGGGAGATTACAAAAACCTAACTCATTTCAGTGTTTCAAAATCCTTAGAAAAATACTATTTAAATAACTATCAAAAAATTTAAATCACCCTAGATTGGATGGTTTTCTTATAAGGGCCAATCTTTAAACTGAAATAAAAATGGCACAGAAAAACCCCAGGACAAATGACATATTTACTTTAAAATCAAAACTGTTCTGTAAGGGCAACAAAAATTGTCCAATGAGAGGTAAAATAAGACCCTTACTAAATCAATGGCATCAATATCTCTTACTTTAAAGTTTGAAAACATAAACAACTTAAAAATTATTCAATTTCAGTAGGCTTTATGTTCTATTAAGCCTACTTTAGAACAAGCAATATAGCACACACACATATTCCTGCTAATTTGTGAATTTCAATAAATTAGTAAATGTAATAGAGAATACTCTGGCAAATCATATCCTACTTGCTGACTCCTTAATTTAATACTCTTGGGGTAGTTGGCTAGGTAGGAAGCTAGGAGCTAGTTGGCTCCTGTGATAAAACAACTCTTAGAGCTGGAAGTCATACTGCCTATGGATAGACAACATCAGGACTCAAAGTACCCACGAGGGACAGAAAAAACCACTGTTTCCTTGCCAGGGGCATTTGTCTGTGAGGGATGCTGCAGATGGCAGCAAGAAAACAGTAACAGTCAGAAAAGGGTGGGCCAAGGAGGGAATATACTGCAGGATATTTTTTAATTTATGGAACACTACTAAGGACCACAAAGCAGTATAGGTATAGATACTCTAACATGGCAATTAAAATAAAAATAAATTGGTAACTCAGTGGCTTTTTAATGCTTTGTGGGTATATTCTAACATAAAAACTCAGCGAATATTTTAAATATTTACTCTAACATTCAAAAACACAGGTAAAATCATACCAACTTCACCCCAGTGGAAAGGATTAGTGCTGCCTGTTGTGCAATTATACACCATGATGTTTCTTGGTCTGCAAAGACAAAGATCAAAGCAATGAAACATAAAAAGAGGCCAAACTTACCCAATCTGAATCTTATACAATATTCAAATAGGAAGAAATAAGGATAATGGGTATCTTTTCTACACTGATTATTTCAAAAAGCATCCTTAGACTATTTACAACCACTCTTCCCCCCACCAAAAAAATTATTATAAAATAATTCAGTATTTTTCTCTTCTCATATTTTTCTTCCTTATAATAGCAGCAGTATCTGTTTTTAAATGTAAGGAAAACAAAAATGACAAACAACCTCAGCTCTTCCTATCTCCTTCTCATTCCCAGAGGTTTTAGTTTAAAACTTACGGACTGAGTTCCCTTTTACCAGAAACAATATACTCGTATGATCATATCCCTCCTTTTTTAGGATATAAAATTCTGATTTAAAAAATAAGGGCAGTTTATGGACTAGAGAAAAAAATGTTGAAAAGCTTAAAATTTAAGAGTTACCTGTAAATGATACTACTCCCTTTTAAAAAGAGACCTGAGTTACTTAAATTTGCTCTAGTGGGGCAAATGGGTGGCTCAGTCAGCTACGTGTCTACCTTCAGCTCAGGTCATGATCCCAGGGTCCTGGGATCAAGCCCCATATCAGGCTCCCTGCTCAATGGGGGGGTCTCCTCCCACCCCCCCTGGCCCCTCCTCCCTGCTTATGGGCTCTCTGTCTCTCAAACAAACAAACAAATAAATAAACTTTAAAGTTGCTCTAGTATGCCATGTTTGATATATGTAAGCCATTCTCTGAGAATTTCAGGTTTTTATATGACTATACCAAGTTTTACTTTGGATTGTAAAAGCCCTGGGGGGTTAGCAGGGTTTTGGGTTTTTCTCATTCTTAATCCCAAATGAACTTGTCTATCCTAAAGATAGTATATGGAAATTAATGTTAATTCTTAATGACAACTGATGGGACTACTTGCTATAATACTCCCTATGATTAAATCAATTCTTGCAACTGATAATACCTGGAAGTGATAATACCTGTACCTATCGATATGGAAATTATCAGTACTGAGGGACTAATAACATTAGCCATTAACTCCGTTTTCGCTTCACAGTTACTATGTATTTAACAAGCGACATTGTCACCTCATATACCTATTAACTCCGGAATACCAGGCTGCCGCAAGACTCGTGTTGACAACTACATCTACAGGAACAAGATCTGCAAGGGCATTGTTGGAGGCACGCATTGTTCGAAGAATTCCTTTCCCTGCCTTTGTTGAAATTAAAAACAACACCTTAAGATTTATAAGCCAGAGAGCATACATACATACATACACACACACACACACACACACACACACGCACGCACACAGAAAACAGAAAAATATGCAGAATGTTAAGTAAGTCATAAGTTTTACTTACCGCAATAAAGAGACCACTTGGTCCATTAAAGTTATCAATCCATCCCTAATACAAAAATTAAAAATAGGGGGAGCTTAGAAATACTATAGAGATTTATTATTTGAAATATATAACCCCATGTATATACTTAGTTGTCTTCTAAAAACTAAAAAAGACAGCATTCAGATCAGAGTATTTCTCTCCTTCTATAACAGAAGCAGTGTTCTCCTGATACTGAAAATGGTGAAATTAAGTCATTTTCAAAGGGTTATCTACTCTTCCATTAACTCATTACAAAGAGAATTCAATAAAAAGGAGTTTATATCTGTCAAATATTTTAGCTAAATTACACCTACTCGACTTTGATTTTGTTCTATTTACTGAAGCAGCATCCTGAGATTAGGCGAAAATGGGAAATCCTCCTCAAAATTACTGAATAAAACAGAGGAAAAGACAACACTGTCAAAACAACAAAAAAGATGCTCTTACTTACTATCATTACAGAGACCTAGGTGTTTTGTACATCAATTTATCTCTTAGTTTATATCTATTTTCTCTTATTCCAGGGATTCACCAATACCATTAATAGCCTGCTTTTCTATAGCAAATTATCATAGAAATCTCTTGTGCTTTTCTAAGCTTATGATCTTTACAGGGAAGGCTTGGAAGGCTTGCCTCTTTTTGGTACCCAAAAACAAACAAAATAAAGTCAGTTCCTGAATAATCTTATCTCTATTTCTTTCATCTCCACAAGGGAAACTATGGTGCAAAAAAAAAAAAAAAAAAAAAACCCAAGTAAATAATTTTAAAAACAAATGCTGATGTGTCAGAGTCCAATATCTTGCCAGTTAAAAAGAGAAAACATAAAATGCAAGGTCTACTTTGACTCCAGACAACATGGCAGCCTTTCATTTAATTATCAGTTAAGATTTTTTAAATGTTTATCTGTATTTCTATATACACAGCATCATATTACAAAAAAGTACCAATAAGTGTCTCTTTCTATGAATGAGAACAATTTAGCCATAGTAAGCCAGGTACAGTAAATAACACCTGCTCAAACAACTGCTCTTTTTAAACAACAAACAACAAACTCTTTTTATACAAAGATAAGACTTAAAATTCTCAATTCCATTATTCACAAAGATTTCTCACAACTTACTGGAAAAGGTTCTTTCCAACTGGCACCAACAATCGATGGCCTTACAATCGCCACATTTAGCTTTGCTCCTTCTTGCTGTACAACATATTCTGCCAATGCTTTTGTGTATATGTATGTATTAGGTCTGTCTCCTATCAACTTTGGTGTGATATCATTTACTAGGCCATCATCCATCCACCTGGTTAGCAAAGAAATTGCATGCAAAAATATTTTCAGATGTTTTACTATAAAATCAGAACCACTTAACTTTGCATATACAACATATCTGTTGCTGACTCAAATGATTTGACAACTTTTACTTAAAAAAAAAAAAAAGGGAATTGAATCTTACTTTCATTAAACATCAACTACAAGTTCACAGCTGTTATATGTAATTTCTATATCCCAAAAGCTCTGAAAGCCAACAGAGTTCTTTCATAAATAATACGGTGGTGGTAATAACTGATCTGAACTGATTTATGGCCTTTTAAAAAGTACCACTTAGGGTAAATATTCATATACTTCATATGCTTTTGATCAGGGGTGCTATCCCGGATCTAGTACAGAGTACATAGATTACATTTCCTTACTGACGTCCAGAGAAATTCCAAAATATATCTGGCCGCAAAGGTTTCAGATTAGGAATTACAGATCCACCATACAACCACCAAAACAGCACCATATGTTAATTTCTTGCAATGAACACACATTTATAATTAATATAAAAGGTCTAAGGATCTAAGTAGTTTATGTAAAGCCCTTAAAACTGTTACGTTCTCACCAGCAAGACTAACAAATACTAAGGTAAATGATAAAATGCACTGAACCATGCTATAAAAATTCAATTAGCAACCTACTATGAAGTCACAAAATTCCTCTAATTCTCGTAGTGTCTCTGAAGAAAAGCTCTACTCTGATCATCTGTAAAAGGAGGGTGATATGCTAGGTGAAATCCATGATCTTTCCAATTCTACATTTCCAATTCCACTACGTTATGTACCTATTTTCAGATATTCTTCTTGTCTATAATGTTATATACAGAGTTGTACATTCAGTATAATGTCACACTCTAAAACTACCCATACTAACTGACGAGGAAGCATAAAACAGATTATCAAGATAAGTTTTCTTCTGTGTGTAGAAGTACTTTTTGTGTGTGGAAGAAAAAGAATCTAGGGAAACTGAAGGGAGGTTGCTACTCAACTTAGGAAAAATTCCACAGTGGAGATGAGTCTTAAAAAATGGAACAGTTGCTGCACTAGAACAATAGCAGAAAGTATGAACTGGCTAAACCAAGGAGAGATGTTAGCCAGGAAGCCTCATCACTGGGAGTGAGTTTACAGAGCCAATCTATGAGCTGCCCTAAAATGATCTATTAGCTAGATTTCTTTGTGCGCAAAGAAAAGAAATACAGAATTACAAGTGCTTTCTCAGCAACTTAGATGTTTAGATATACCAACCACTAAAAAGAGAAAAAGTAAAAAGATTCTTTAGTTTCTGCATTCAACTTTTCCCTGAGATAGTAAACGCTTCTGACTACTGACCTGCGGGGACAAGGAGGTAAGTATTTGGGACCATCTGAGAAATGGAGTCAGAAAACAGAAACAGGGAACTGTAAGAATGTCTTGGTAAACTCCTATTCTTACTTATTTTCTTATAACCTGTCTTCTTCCTCAGACTGATCAGCAGGAAAGCCTTAAAGAAAAAAACTTATATGTGCTTATTCTAGGAAAAAACTTGGGAAAACAATGAACACTCTCTAGCATCCTTAGGAAAAAAATAATTTGAGAAAGCAGGGACAGTAGACAGAGCTGAAAGTAGATAGAATCTCTAAGAAGAAAGGAAACCTAAGGGAAACAGAGAAGAACAAAGGAGGACAAAGTCCACAGGGCTGTTATTGGAGTTGATTAATGAGTATGTTCAGATATGATGGACCAAGAATTTTCCATAACTCTAGTCCACTAAAGAAGAAAAGACCCTTCTTTTTGTTTTTGCTCTGATCCTATTTGTTTGGTTCACCTGATGAGAAAGTGCAGCCTCGAGTAAATGAAATCTTGACCCTGCTGACTTCACTTATGCCATATCTATCAAATATTCACAAGTATTTCTCAAATAATTGCTGATATGATCCTAATCCTTAGAAAGATAATAAACAACAACACTAGGAGTGTCATTTAAAGGAATGGGACTGGACCATCTAATAATTTAAGGCCTCTACACAGATACTCTCCACTTAGGGGAAAAAAGAATAATTTTTTAATCAATTAGAACCTTGCCATTGAACAGCCAAGTCATTAGTCTCCATGGGTATCAGGCACTTCTTATAGTTGCTAGAGGCCCTAATATCATGGATGGGTTGTTCAGAGACCTTCCTCCAACCTTCACACCTGGTCAAATGTGAAAGATCCACCCTGACTTCAGTAACAGTCATTCAGAAATAAATCTGGTCTACGGCCATACCACCCTGAACGCGCCCGATCTCGTCAGAAATAAATCTGCACAGTAAGAACATAGTAGATATGTAATAATTGGTTGAATAAAGAAGAGATAAATGTAAAGATACGCATAGGTATAGAGAGAGAGAGAGAAACTGAAATAGACCAAGAAATACACACAAATAGATAAACATGGGTCCAAGGTTTGGGGATCAAATCAAATGTGTATCAATTTAAAACAAACATACTCTAAAGAATCAATCAGCTTCTTGGGATCCACAGGAGGCGGGTAGACTACTTCATCAATATGCTTTCGATTGCAGTAGGCATATGCTGTTGATACATGCATGAATACTTCCAGATTCTTCATTTGTTGTGCAAGGAGAATAAGCTGGCGTGTAGCAATCACATTTAACTGAACAGCATCTCTATAAAAGAAAAAGTGACAATGAAAAATTAGGAAGCTTTCCCAGTGAAAACTTAGAAAGTCATTTATTTCACCTGCTAAAATATTTTTATTTTCAGTAGACAGAGATTTTTTTTGTTTCTTTACAACTGATCCCTTAGGTCTGGTCTTGTATCTTATTTCACTATAAAGTACATCTATTCTATCAGTTGAGGTTAAAAAGAAAGATATTCCGATTTTATAAAAGAAGCCTCACACTAGGATTTTTTAAAAAATTAAAATTTTTAAATTACCCAGAAATAAACACAAGTAACTTCAGTCTTTGGATTTTATACATACATTTTGAAGTCCTGTTACACTTCTCTTGCACCTTGGTTTTTAAAAACACACTGTTTCATGATATGGAATTACAAATAAGTAATCAGGATGGTGAAGTAATTTTAAAATGCTAAGGCAGAGTCACTAATAAAGGTAAAACAGTCAAAGAAAACTCAGAAACATTAAGTCATATTAACATATAATCAAGTAATAATATGTCTATTTCCCTGTGTAGCAATTAATCCAAATACTTTTTAAAGACCAGCTTACAATTTCAAAGGTGTATTATAATAAAATGGGTATATTTTGTCACAAGAGGCACATGCAAGACACAAAAATGATCTATATAGTATTCTCTCATTGAAATTTATCCAAAGTAAATAATTTCACAAATGCAAAAATATATATGCAGAAAAATAATGAAGCCTCATCCAGTAATAGCAAAAGCCTAGAGAACATAAATGTTTACTATGAATGAAATGAATAAACTTTAACAAAGCAGGTATTTTATCATAACGAAAGAATAGTCATTTAAAATAATTATATGGTAAGTATGAAAACATGGTAAATCTGCATGAATATTTTAAAAATACATATATTGTGAAGTAAAGCAGGATTAAGAACAAGACTCTGGAATAAGACCTGGGTTCAAATTCTGACTTGGGCTCCTCATGAGCTAGCACTCAGGGACCTTATATAGTTAGTCAAGCACTCAGGCCTCAATTTCCTCACCTGTAAATGGGAACAGTCTACCTACTAGGATTTGTATAAAATTAAATGAAATAAATAGCTTGCAAATATTTAGCATTACTCATTCCTAAACAGGCACTAAAACAGGCATTCAGTAAATATAACTAATGGTAATGAGCTGGTGGGTAGTTTTTACTTGTTATTTGAACGAAAAAAAGGTTGCTATACTCAACCCCAATAATACTGTAATAAAACTGGCCACGTAATACATTGTTGGTGACCACATTGATATAACTGATTCAAAAGAGATTAACACAAAGTACCGGGAAGTACAGAAATAATTACTAATCTAGTTAACCTACTGAAATTAACTCAAAGGAAAAACTTGTTCTAACTGTAATTTTTCAAAGAAAGAAATGAAAATTTCCTAAATTTGCTATACCTAGTGAATATTATACACATATTATGATGTATCAACATAGTGGAATACCATCACATCACAAAAATTTTAACTATGACAAGAATTAGAAATGTGGAAATTGTTTCCCTAAGTAAAATCAGAAGCTCTTTCTTTACATTTTATGTAAAACAATGTATGTTCAAAGACAGACCACGAGGGAATGTTTTTAAAATTATAATAGTTTTTAGGAACTTCCCCAAGTTCTTACATTTTCAGTATTTAAGAAGAAAAAATCCAACTATTCTTTTAAAAGGCCAGGATATGTCACTGATAGAATCTGGTCCACTTGACTATAAAGCAGTCCTTTGATATCTATTCACATTTGGAAAACAATGGGGATGGGGAGGGTACTGTTGTGAGAAGAACTATACAGAAAATATTCTGTTACAGGTTCCTGAGGACAGGACAACAAGTTCTGGGTCACCAAGAACAAGAAATAATTTAAGAGAGAAAAAGTCCTGTGCATTATTTTTTCCTTTAATTTAATAGTATCCGAGGGTTCATGAAAACATACTGGAAGGTATTTTTTTTTTTTTAATGAAGTAATTGGTTTGAGGTCTTAGATCACAAATGTATCTTTTTGCTTCTTTATCTTAACTAAGGGGGGGAAACCTGCTCAAATGGAAATTCAGCAAAAAAGACATGTCACAGAGAGGATACAGTCCACTAGACTGTAAGGCAATATGCTATTTTCTTTTGCATTTGTAAAACAATGAAGCAAGGGAGAGTAATGTTTTGGGAGCAGTACACAAAGGATTCTGTTACAGGTTCCTGAGGACAGTGACAGAATTTCTGGGTCACTGAAAATAAGGAATAATTTCAGAGAGAACATTCCTGTACCTTGTCTGCTACCCCTGTACCTGAGAGCACAAACCTGAAAGCACATTACATACCTACATAAGTAACTCTCAGTATCTCTGCAAGGCTAATAATCTCACTCTGTTTTACCACCATTCAATTTCTACTCCAACGAACTTTAGGCTGAGACCCTGACATGTTAGATCAGAAAGCCAAAAAATAATAATATTCCCATCGTTTGATTATATGGAGCCATAAATCATCTCAAATAACATTAGCTTTTGGAGGAGGGGCAAAATGAACACATCTTTGTTAATTATGGTCCGTCATTAATGTAGACATAGAAGTCACTTCAAAAATAAATAAATAAATAAGAAAGAACTCTATTTGAACTGCCAGTAAATCTTCATCTGCCTTGTGCAGATATATATCCTGGATGGTTCAAAATCTGTGTTGGTAATACTTGTAAGACTTTAAACCAGAGATCTCAGCTTGGCATGACGAACACCTGAGAGCTTATTAAAAATGTAGATTGCTGGACCTCACCCTCAGACACTTTGTAATATCTGAATTGAAGCCTGGAAAACTATATATATTACGTATATATTTATTTATATAGTTTTATATATTAAATTATATATATGAACATATATATTCATATTTAAGATTTTATTTTTTTTTATGTAACCTCTACCCTCAGTATGCAGCTCAAACTCATGACCCCAAGATCAAGAATCAGATGCTCTACCGATTGAGCCAGCCAGGTGCCCCTGAAAAATCATATTTTAAATAAGTTCCCCAAACCATTTTGATATCTCTTTCCCCTTCCCCACTTCAAAGAAAATACTTCCTAGATGAGATCTCATCAGTATTGCTAAAATTTTTTTTTTTAATTCCATGAAGACATAGATACAGACATCTAGGGACCAATTAATCAATCTTATGGTAGGGGACCCAGACATCTATAATTTAAAATCATACTCAGGAGTCTCATTACAGATAAAGATTCCTGGGTATTATCCCAAACCAGAGATTCTGAATTTTGCAAATAGAGTCTAAAATTCTGCATTTTTAACACACTTTCCAGAAATCCCTAAGATTCATATAATGCATTCTGAAGTGGGATAGTTGGTGCCCTTTAGACTTAATAGCTTCTTAATTCCTTTCTCATCATCCATCTTTACTTCCAGGCCTTTCAAAATACCTACTCCCATATGCATATGTTCATATTCGCATGTTCTCACATTTAAATTGCTGCATCTCTGAAATCTCATACTAAGAATTTCCCCCAGACCATACCATCTGCCCTTCCATTTCTCCCTGTAAGCCTGTTTTCTGTCCTCATCATGGTCTCTAGTTTCTTGACACTCCTTTATTCTCAACTCCACTGTCCTACCTTTACTTTCTTTATTACCTTAGAAACCCCAGACCCCAGAATCAACTAAGAAGTTCCCTTCATTATTCTCAATATCACTCTCTCATCTTTTGTCAGTATTTCTTTACAATTCCTAATCGACCCACTTTTTCCCACCTCAAGACTTATAAACCATCAGATCTGAAAATCAATGAGCTCTACCACCTCTCAATTCTCACAGAAATTAATGTATGCTCTTCAGTGACCCCTTACTTTCTATTCTACTTTACAATTATTTAAGCAAATCTATCTCCCTTTTTAGACTATAAGGACTTTGCGAAAAGAATCTGTGTACAATTTTTCTTGGCTTCTTCCAAAATATTGGGTTATAATGTTGGGAGTAAAATCTGGATTATTTTTTGCCTTGGCAATAAAGTCTCTGTGCCATTTTTTATTTGTGGCGCTAAAGTTAAAAATGACTATGAAGAGTGTTTTTTAAGCAGTTATTATACACCAACCTACACTATTTTAAAATGTCTGGCCCAAATCTAATGTTGCAATATCAATGCTTATACATTAATATACATTAAAACTGCTTCACAGAAAACAGTAATTTCTATGTAATGACTAAGATTAAGTCAGTAAATATAGATGCCTTAACAAGGCAATAAATTTTATTATTCCTCTATATATCCTCCTTGCACTATGAGATCTATAGTAAAGATGAAAGAATAATGAAAAGATTACCCTTTCCTCAATGGTAGACTTGCTTACTCTAAGGGGAAAAAAGAGAAAAGATTCCCTGAAAGGACTGTACTTTGGTCGTTCTCCGTAAAGGTTCCTTTGAGGAGTTTCACCCTAATGTTCTGTTTGCAAATCAACTTCCCCCTTTAAGCTAATCGGGACTATACCACAATTATCCAGTAGATATATACCTTTTTTTCTTTAAAACAGTTTCATAAGGCTGTGTGAATTTTCTTTTGGTTATGAAAAACAATGAAAGCTAGAACTATGGAGGGAAATATGTTAGATTATGATTTAATACTAAAAACCTACCTGTTATCATACTGTCCAAGGACAGTAAGTGGTAAGTATCAAAAATGTATATAAATACACATATATGTACACATACCTTTTGTGAAAGTGAAATATTACTATAGCTCTACTGAGATTCTTTTGTGAATCATGAATACATAATGGCTGTATTAAAACAACTAGAAAGTAAATAAATAATTATCACCAGATAATAAACGATAAACTCAAAGTTAGAGCTAAGGTATATAATTCCAAAACTTATGTCCTATCCAGGACACAGTGCTGTATCAACTTCTTCAAGTATAAAATGGACTTGCCCACAATATTACAGTGGTAACCTTAGCATGGCATAAAATAATGAATGAAAAAATTTACCCTGAAAACTATAAAGTACTATTAAAGAAATGTAAGTGACTATCACAGTGCCCTCACCTGGGACATAGGCAAAACTTACTGTAATGCTTTGGTGCTGAACTGTCACATTATAAAATGTCAATTAAGATTTATACTTCTACATTAAAGACTTTACAGGAAATAATCTAAAAACTCTCTCTTTTTTTATTTTTAAGATTTTATTTATTTATTTGACAGGCAGAGATCACAAGTAGGCAAAGAGGCAGGCAGAGAGAGAGCGAGAAGAAGCAGGCTCCCTGCGGAGCAGACAGACCGATGCAGGGTGGTGGGGCTCGATCCCAGGACTCTCGGATCGTGAAATGATCCGAAGGCAGAGGTTTTAATCCACTGAGCCACCAAAGCGCCCCTAAAAACTCTTTATAAACAAAATTTAATTTAAAAACATTTTAAGAAGGGCTTCAAGTAATTTTAAATCCTTAAAAAGTCTGTCCTATTTTAACTAGCATAAGTCTATACAATTAGATAAACATTAAAAAACAGTATTTTTGAACATATCATCAAAAAGAATCCTCTAAATTAAGAACCATTATTTAAAATGCAGATCTGTGAGATTTTTTAAAAACCGTCAACATGTACAATGTTATTTTTTCTTGAAACAGGCATCCTGACAGAAGTCCAAATTATTTTTCTTTTTTTAAATTATTTTTCTAATTAAACTTCTGTCCACTGTTGCCTATCCCTAATAATGCTACCAAGTTTAAAAAAAAAAGAAGGTATGACTTAAATTTATAAGCCATTTTACCTTACTCTGCAAAACCTGAGTTCTTTTTTTCTAATTTTCAGATAGATATGCGCAGAATAAAAAAATAAAGCCACTGAGAGATAGGCTTCTGAAACAAAGAGGAAATAAACACTATTTAGGAAACAAACACTATTTAGCTGTTAAGACCAACATACCTACTAAAGGAAAATTTCTTTCTCCTACTCCATACTTCCCTGCCTTACAGTTAAATTCAAGGCAACTTATTCTAATATAGAGACTAGTTGCCCAATGTTTCTAAACTGGTAACAAGAAGAAAATTCTCTTAACACTCTTTAGGACACTGAAAGTCACAATTAACATAGGGCCAGCAAACAGTTTTATATCACTTTCAGAACGATTTCACTAAAAAGAATTCAAATTTTTTAAACGATGCTGAAGCTCAAATGTCATATGCATATGTTTACTTACCTTAAATTTTCATTAAACCTTACTGTAGCTGCACAGTGGAATATAATATTGATAGAATCTATGATGATCTCTTTATCTTCTTCACTAAGAGCCAGTTTTGGTTGGGTGAGTTCACTGTTGATCGCTATAACCTTCTCTCTAAATTCTGGATTTTCATCTCTCAATCTGTCAAAGAGCTATCCAAAGGGATAAAATGTTAGGGCAGTATTTTTCAACTTTCTATATAAAGCCCACCAGCACCCCACCAAGGATTGCTATTCTGAAAACTTCCAACTATGTTAATCCTAAAACTTCTATTCCTAACTGCTTCCATTGTGTAAAGAAAATACCCCATGAAACCCACATTATTATCCCCATTTTACAGATGAGGACTCAGAGACACAGAGCTGGTAGTTTGCAATTAAATTTGAATTGCCCATGCCTTTGCTGACTAGATTATATTGTACTGTCCCGCAGAATAGATTTAAGCAGTATATATATCAGGACAATGTTTTTTTTTTATTTTTTTGTTTTTGACATCAGGATAATGTTTAAAATGATCATTCAGATTTCTAAAATCCAGATCTTAATTTATCACTTCATTTTATTTTGGTTTTATTCTGTTACAGTAGATTACAGTAAAATGCCATGATTCATGATCTATATTAAATCTGTAAAACCTACAACATTTTTAGAAGGGAAAAAAAGTAAGTATGTTGAAGAAAACAAAAGTTGGTAAGCAAATATGCAGATTAGAATCTGGACAAACTTGAGAAATATCATATATACAATATTCCTTAAGTATACTTGAAGAAATAAATCAACTTAAGAAACAGTTAGATCCTAAGGTGATTATAGGGTAAAGGCACATTCAACTGTGAGTCAAATTTAATTTTTCATCTCAGATTTTATAAAGAAATATAGATGCTACCTCCAGATCACTGCTCTATTATACTTTGAGTCTCCACTTCATTTAAAGTTCATATTTGTAGTTTGAGCAGAGATTCTCAATCTGGGAAGAAAATCAATACAGCATATATAATGCTCATTTTCACTCCCTTAATGTATATAACTGTTCCCTTCCAATACTGTTATTTAGTGATTTCAACATTTATGTGCTCTTGTATTAGTTATCAAGCATCTACAAAGCATTTCAGATGAGCCAGGCACCTACTAGACACTGAGAAAACAAACCAACAATCTCTCCCGCAGTCTATTTAGAATCTGACAGGAAAAGCCAGACACGTAAACACAATTAAAATACTATGTTAAAGGTAATAAAATAGGGGTAATATTATAGTGTTATGAGACTGTACAGGAGGAAAAACCCACCCAGCTGGGGAAGGACCAGAAATTATAAAACAGAACGACAGTGTTCCAGGCAGAGAAAGCAGCATACGTAACTACCTAGACGTGAGAGACAATTAACATTTGGGGAGTTAAAATAATTCAATAAGACTTAGCCAGTGACTAAATATGAGGGATAAGGAAATGTGAACTCCACAAGGACAGGGATCACATCTATTTTGTTCAGCACTAAGGTCCCAATTAGCTGAGTGCCTGGCAAGATGTAAACATGGTAAACTTTCACTTAAACATTACTTTAAGTGAATAAACTAATTAAGTGGAAGACCTGGGAAGAGAACAAAGTACAGTTATGGAGACACAAGTTCAGTTTTTGAATGTTGGGTGTAAAGGGTCTGTGGGACACCCAGAACACAGGTCTAGTAGAAGCAACTGGGTCTGCAGGTCTGGAATTCAGGAAAGAGAAGAGCCAGACTATACATGGATTTTACTAATCATATACAGGGACCCCTGGGAAGAGAAGATCACCCAGATAGCAGCAGTGATGAGCACCCTTGGCCCAGACTAGATAAAGCTTTTTCCAAATCTATTAAAATACAACCATCCATCTCATGTAAAATAAAGGATGCTGAGTAATCACCTAACTGGGTCTAGTAAGAAGAGATCAAGGCCTACGATAGAACTCTGAAGAACATCAATGTTTAAGGGGCAGGCTGAAAAAAAAGCAACCTGAGGAATGACCAGAAAAGTACTTTTAATACCTTGAATTTACACTTTTCATTCTCCCACACTGCCAATGACCTTTAACTCCTGTTCATATCAGATATCTCAAACAAACAAGATAGACAGGCTCATGCTGCTTCGTAAGTTAATCTCAGACCTGATACTTTTCCCTTCTCTAGCCTCCATCTCTTTATTCAACACTATCTCTTCCAGTGTGTTTAATCCACGGGCATCCCAACCAGTTCCTACTTTATTATGTTCACTAATGGCCTCTTTAATATACTTTGTTCCCCTTCCAGAATTTATCCCGTGGTCAATTATTTTAGTTCAACCTACCACCATATTAATGGAGTTTCTTTTCTCAGAGACATTCATCAGTGGTTCTCACCTTGGGGAAATGTTTCCCCCAAGGGAACATCTGGTGATGTCTGGAGACATTTTTGGTTGTCACAACTGGGAGGCCAGGCCAGGAGGGAGGAGCTTCTGACATCCAAACTCCATATAGTTTATTATTAGGTAAATTACTAAAGTTCAATAAAATTTCAGGCTTTAAGTATAAGGTATTCTTTCCCTCTAAAACTCAGACTTACTGTGGAGGGAAGTTTTTAGATCCACTGCCCTAGAGACCCCATAGGAGATGGCCAAACCTCTGACATTTTACTCAGGCTCTCAATTCCAGTCAAGACTTTAACATCAGTAATCGCTCCTATCAAGTCTTCCTTGACACTTCTATACTCCGTCTTGCTTCCTTTTCCCTCTTAAAAATTCTCTTGCCCATTTAGGCAATGATTCTATCTTATTTATCCCTGAATTCAACCCCCTACAATAAATCAGGTGCCCAACACTAAGTATGTACAGTAAATGTTTTCTGAAATATAAGAAATGAGTAACAATAAATAACCTCTTACTAGGGGAGGGAGTTGTTAGGGGGGGGGATTAAAACATACTAATTACAAGTGATTAAAAGATACTAGATACTACCAACTAACTAAAAAATTACATAGCTACTACACTAAACTTACTGCCAATGAATGTCAGATAAATTCATTCATTCGGAGAGAATTCAAAGCTTAATGACTGTGAGATAATTTTACACCAGCTCATTTCCATTTTTTCTTAACAATATATTTCTCTAAAAAGTTTCAAAATGTATGACCTATTCTTGTATCCTAAATGACCCCTCTGTCATCATGTTCTTATTTCTCAAATAGGAATATGTGACTTTGCTACTTCTTAACATGGTTGTGGGGAGCAGTCAGTGCTTACAAATTTTTAAGTGTTACAAAAGGACAGTGCTTAACAGCATAGTAGGTACTAGTTAGAACCACCTCTTAATTATTATTCTGAATACTATCTAAAATACCTAGTAATTACAAGTAATAGGTTTCAAATATTCTAAAAACACATTAAATATCTAACATACAGGTATTTTAGAACTTGTCATACAACTTTGCCCATACAGGAAAGCTATTTTTCTCCTACTGATCATAAGTCGTATCTAGTATATTGACATTCTGTAGGATTTTTTTTTCAATAATTTTTTTCAGAATACTCAAGAAATAAACTGAGCTGTTTACAATGATTACAATAATTATACATACAAACACATTCTTTTCTTTCCTCCAAATGATCATTTTCCCCCACTTACCTTGCCACTAATAATTTCTTCTACTCGTTCTTTGGGTGTCTGTCCAGCTTTCTGCCTCACCAAAACATACACTGAATTCACCTTAGGACAAGACCTCAGCAACTTTTCCAGAAGTACCTTCCCTAGGAAACCGGTAGCTCCAGTGAGGAGGACATTCTTGCCTTCATAGTATTCTGGGATTGAAACCATTCTGATCCTAAGGAAAACACAGCAAATAAACATTAGTTCAAAGATTTATGTTAATTCTTATGTACTAAAAATATCAAAATATTTTATTTAATTTTTTTGAAGATTTATTTATTTATTTATTTGACAGACATCACAAGTAGACAGAGAGGCAGGCAGAGAGAGAAGAGGAAGGAGGGTCCCTAACGAGCAGAGAGCCTGATGCGAGGCTCGATCCCAGGACCCTGGGATCACAACCTGAGCCGAAGGCAGAGACCTTAACCCACTGAGCCACCCAGGCACCACTAAAAATATTTTAAAGGACAGGCAAAAATTAAAGTCGAATGTTAACAAAAGGGGACTTTAATCTTTGGTTCACGGTAGTAAGGTGGCAGGAATAATGAACAGCAAAATTGGCTTCTGATCCCTGTTTTCCCCCTGTATCATCCCAGACAAATCACTCACCTTCTCTGGGCTTGGGCTTCTTTAGTACAGTTTGTACTAAATGACCTCTAAAAATTCCTTCCAGCAGTAAGAACCCAAATCGTCATTTAAACCTCTGCTAAACCCTACACACAAATGAATCCTATTTCTCTGTTTCCAAAAGGATTTATAACACCAAATAGAGGTCAGCAGCAAGACTCAATAGCCTAGCTTGTATAACATGGTGAAGTATCATATTCACCTATCATCACCAGTTGGAATAAGAAGAGGTAACACCAAGTCCTTTCTCTTCTATGTCTGTAGTGACAAAATATCCAAAAGGTGCTTAACTCTCCCTTTTAAATAAGTCACAGAAAGAAATACATTGGCTGACTTATCTTCCCTGTTCAAATTCTACTAAAACAGCAGAAAAGATAGTATACTAAGAGAACAAATAAAAGAACCATGATGAATGGGAAAAAAACAAGATGCAGAAGGATTCATGCAGTATGTCACTATTCAAAGCTCAAACACATTCAAAACAATGTTCTTTATTGTTTAGAAATGCACACACAGGATAATATTAATAGATGCATAGGAGGGAGTGCAATACAATCAGAGAAGAGCTTTCAACATCAACTGTATTTACATTTTCTTTATGCTAGGGAGTAGACACATTTATGTTATGTCCAAATTTTTCATAATGATAAAATAATAAATTCATAACAATCTGAAGAAACAGACCCATTAACAAGCAGAAAGGAGGGAGAGATGGAAGAAGGAAATTATTTCTAGAAGAAACCGCCAAGACTAAACTGACAGAGAAGCCAAAGCAGAAGAAACAGCAACTAAAGCAAAGCAAGCATAGAAAAGGACTTGCATGGAGCCAAGGGATATCCCACCCCGCTGAACAGAGAAGACCAAGCTCGGGATCAAGCAGGTGTATTAAAGCATAGGGAAATCAAGGTAACTGAAGGACTGCTTCACACAACAGCAGAGGCACTCATGACAGTCTTACTTCCTATATAAACTTGAGCTCCCAAGGCTTAGTATTCAGTTCTGCTGAGAACATCCAGCATGGGTTCTAAAAACAAAAGAGAAGTAGGGCTGAGCCTGGCCTCCCTCCTAACATCCACAAATTTTGGTGGGGGAGGTGGAGAATCAGGAGAGAGGAAATTAAACCAACCAATAGGAAAAAAGTCTCACAGCACTTGAGCCTCAGAATAAATTTTAGGTCCTAAACCTACCTGACTCCTGTTAGCCTTTAAGACAAACTCACACAGAATTCTCAATCAATAATCTCTAGAGAAAATCTCTTTTGGAAAAAGAGACCTCAAATAACTGAGAGGAAGCCAATAGGAATCACCAAAACCAGTCATCCTGGTCCTTTATAAATATGAATAGATAACCAAGGATCACCAGATATTTAAAGAAATGCCTAACAAAATTAAGGATCAAAATGAAAAGCAACAGAATCAATCACAAAGGAAACTAAAGGAATGAAAATTTTAAAGAGAATTTAAATTCTAACAGAAATTTTTCAAGCCATTCACAAGAATACTGCATCCATAAAATAAACGAACTACTATGGAAAAGGAACAGAAGAGTAAGAAAGCCTGTGAAAATCAGAAATTCAGATGAACAGAGAAAATACAATAAATACATAAACTATTTAAATTAAGTTAATTTAAAAGGTCACAAAATTTAAGTTTTACATGAAAAAAAAGCAAATGTATTTCTATACATCGGCAACACAGAAAATGAAGTAACAACAACAACAAAAAAACTATACCACTTATCACACCATCCAAAATACTATGGAAAATAGCCAATACTGATGAGTAAAGAGAAAACCCATGTACACTGCTTGTGGGAATGTAAAATGGTTCGGCTGCTGTGGGAAAGGCTAGTGGTGCCTTAAAAAGTTAAACACAGAATTGTATGACCTTGCAATTCCACTCCTAAAAAACTGACAACAGGTACTCAAACAAGTCCACGTACATGCCTATTTTTATAGCAGCACTGTCTGCAACAGCCAGAAAGTACAAATAGCTCAAAACGTCCATTAACAGCTAAACAGATAAACAAATAACAGCATATACCTGCAATGAAATACTCTTCAGCCATAAAAAGGAATGACAAACTGGCACACACTGCACTAGGGAAATGAACTTTAAAAACATACTAAGTGAAATAATCCAGATACAAAACATCACATACTACACTGATTTCATGTACACATATTACACTACTCCTGCTAATGAAGTTTTACTCTACAGTGATGAAAATGTTTTGGACCTAGACAGAGGTGGTGGTTGTTCAACACTGCTTCACTTTAAAATGGCTAGTGGCACCTGGGTGGCTCAGTTGGTTAAGCCTCTGCCTTGGGCTCAGGTCATGATCCCGGAGTCCCTGGGTGGAGTCCCACATCAGATGGAGCCCCACATCGTACTCCCTGCTCAATGAGGAGTCTGTTTCTCCCTTTGCCCCTCATCCCACTTGCATGCTCTCTCTCACACTCTCTCTCAAATAAATAAATAAAATCTTTAAAAATAAAATAAAATAAAAGATTAATATAGGGACACCTGGGTGGCTCAGTCATTTAAGTGTCTGCCTACAACTCAGGTCATGATCCCAGGGTCCTGGGATAGAGTTCCCCAACAAGCTCCTTGCTCATCGGGGAGCCTGCTTCTCCCTCTGCCTCTGCTCTCTCTCTCTCTCTCTGACAAATAAATAAGATCTTTAAAAAAATAAAAAATTCAAAAATAAAATGATTAATATAGTATATAAATTTTATCTCAATAAATTGTTTTTTAAACTACCAAAAGTTAGAAATAAATCTGAAAGATATTTGAGATTCTTCTTCTGAAAACTACAAAACACAGAGAAATTAAATAAATACCTAAATAAATAGATATGCAATGTATATTCCTGGATTAGAAGACATCTTTATACAATGTCAGTTCACCATCCTTAGATTCAATACAGTCCCAATTAAACTCTAAGTTGTTTTACAAGTGGATGGAAACTTAAGATTCTAAAATGCTATGGAACTAGAAAAGAACCAGAATAGCCAAGACAAGCACTAAGAAGAGCAAAGCTGGAGAAATTCGTTACCATGTCACGAAGATGTATGGAGCACCTGGGTGGCTCAGTCATTAAGCAACTGCCTTCAGCTCAGGTCATGATCCCAGAATCCTGGGATCGAGCCCCACATCGGGCTCCCTGCTCAACAGGAAGCTTGCTTCTCCCTCTCCCTCTCCCCTGTGCTTGTGTTCTCTCTCTCGCTATCTCTGTTATAAATAAATAAAATAAAAACAACAAGATGTATAGAGCTACAGGAATGTGTTTTTGGAACAAAGAATAGTGCAGTCAATTCACTATCCCTATATAAAATGAATCCTGACTTCTATCTCATATCACACACATATACACAAACATAAATTCTAGATAGACTATACACCTAAATGTGAAAAGTAAAATAATTACATATCTAGAGGATGACAGAGGACATCTCCATGATCTTGGAGTAGGCAAACACTTATTAAACAGACACAAGAATTGCTAACCAGAAAAGAAAAATATTGATAAACTGGAAGACACTAAAACTGAGTTCATCCCATGATACTATTAATAAAGAGAAAAGGCAAATTAGTGTAAAAGATACTTGTAGTTTGTACAATGACATATCCAGAATATATAAAGAACTACAACTCAATAAGGACACGAGATAAACCAATAGAAAAATGGGAAACGCTTCAAGGACCACAAGGGAGAGCATCAAAATGGCATTACCAAAGAAAATCCAAATAACCTATTAGCATATGAAAAGGGGGCTCCCCTTCATTCGTTTTCAAGATAAAATCATAATGTGATCCCACTACACTGTTGAAATGAAAAAGACAATACGTAGTATTGGTTAGGACACAGAGAAACTGGAACTCTCACCTACTGCTAAGGAAGCACAGACAGGGTTTAACACTTAGCAAAAGTGGTATTATCTACTGGGGCTGAACACTTAACATACCATATGACTTAGCAATTCCACTCCTAACTATACACCCAAACAGAAATAAGTACATATGCTCACCAAAAGACTCATAAACAAATATGTTTATAGGAGCACTGTTCTTAATAGCCCCAAATTAAAACAACCCAAATGTCTGTCAACAATATTCTGTATACATTATAGTAAATTCATACAATGGATTATTTAAAAAACAATGAAATAAAGTAACAATCACTACATACAGCATACGTGCGGCTCACAAAGAGAACACTGAGTCAAAGAAGCCAGGTGCACAAAGTGTACACTATATGGGGTCATTTACAGAAGATCCAAAAACAGGTAAAACTCATCAGTTAAAAGTCAGAACGACCAGTAGTGACCAGAAGGGGGTATGAGGGAGGCCTCTGAGATACTGGTAAGACTTTCTGAAAGTATGCTACACACTCTAAAAATAAAAACAGCATGTAACCATATGTCACATCCTCGTTTGCCTGGAACAAACTGGTTTACACACGCTGTCCCAACTTGACTTTGAGTAGAGCCCTCTGAATTGTTTCAGTTTGCACAATAAATTATACGGTTATAACCAGCTTCAGGTCTAAATAAGACTGTTTCAAAATTTCAGTGACCAAAAGCCTAATTAAAACAACAGCATATTAAAGTTAAAATGTTAATAACCTCATAGGAAAGATATGAAGAAAACTGCGCATCAACATACCTAACAAATCTGGTAGAGATTAGTAACAATTATACACTAATTAAATGTTAACCACAGTGTACTGAGAATATGACCTAGAACAAGTCATCTGATTCTCTTAAGCTTCATTTTTTTTACATGTAAGAATTTATTCAGTAAGTATTTATTAAGCATCTATAAGACACCAGCCACAAGAAAGTTTGCCACAGGTATACATATGCATTTAAAACAAAAAAAGGTATCAGGCAGTTTTCCCTTTTATAATTAGGATTTACAGTCTGAATATGTGATTGTCTCAAGCCTAAACTAACAAACTGCATACTTTCTTCCCTCATCTACAAAGACAACTTCCTCTGAAGCCTAAGTAACAAATCTGTTAACACCAAATAGCAGAAAATTTTTACCAAACTTAATTCTTTCTCCTCAAGCTTAGTAATATAAAGGCTGTTTGCTAAGAAGGCTGAAGAATGAAACTGCTTCTTACCAGTTTCAGTAACTAGCCCAAAGCTATTTACATGTGACTTACATGATTTTCTTCACAGAAGAACGAACAGAATTCCCACAAGCCTCCCGGTTTATCATAATGCTACCAAAAACTTTAAAGGCACTAAGTATTTTTAAACTCTATGTCTAGGTATTCTTGAGTTCCCCCATCTATCAATACATTTATTTCACCCTTATACTAATTTAACGGCAAAGCCAGCACAAATGAGAATTCTTCCAAGGCAAGTCCAGACTTGTCACATCTTCCACATAGTCCTGCCAACGTAGCCAGAAGCTACTAGAAAGGCAGAAGCCAGGAAAGAAAATGCTGCCCATCGTTCTAGAGCATGCTGTTTTAATTCTGACTGTGTGATTCTACTACATAGCAAGATCTCTAAAGCTCCTGACATATGCTGAAAAGTAGCTGCAGCTTTCAGTCCCGAGGAAGAACAATGGTATTATCATTCCTGTGTGCTGGGGCGGAAGGGCTATGAAATGTGATTCATATTTATTTTTACTGTTCTTGAGCTGCCTTATAGAAAACATCACTTAACAGTGGCAGCTGAGTATTTTCTTCAAAAAAATACCTTATCCTCACAGAACTAGAACAAATACTCAAATTTGTATGGAACCACAAAAGACCCTGAATAAGCCAAAGCAATCTTGAGAAAGAAGAACAAAGTTGGGTGTATCACAATCATAGATTGTAGGACACACTACAAAGCTGTAGTAATCAAAACAGTATGGTACTGGCACAAAAAGAGACCCATAAATTAATGCAACAAAAGAGGGCTCAGAAATAAACGCATGCTTATATGGTCTATTAATCTATGACAAAGAAAGCAAGAATATACAATGGGTAAAAGTTTCTTCAACAAATGGTATTGAGAAAGTGGGCACCTAAATGCGAAAGAAACTGGACCACTTTCTTAATCCATACACAAAACTAAACTCAAAACAGATTAACAACTTAAATGTGAAACCTGAAACCATAAAACTCCTAGAAAAAAAGGCAGGCAGTAATCTCTCTGAGCCTTAGCAGTATTCTTCTGTATCCTCAGGCAAGAGCAACAAAAGCAAAATTAAACTACTGAGACAATGCCAAAATAAAAAGCTTTCACACAGCAAAGAAACCATCAATAAAATGAAAAGGAAACGTACTAAATGAGAGAAGACACTTGCAAATGATATACCCAAAATACATAAAGAACTTCTACAACTCAACACTAAAAACCACAAAAAATCCAATTCAAAATGGGCAGAGGACCTGAATAGACATTTCTCCAACAAACATGTAGATGACCAACAGGCAGGTGAGAAAGATGCCCAATAAAACAAATTATCAGGGAAATGCAAATCAAAGCCACAATGAGCTATTGCCTCATAACTGTCAGAACAATTAGTATCAAAAAGACAAAAAAAGAAAAAAAAAAAAAAACAATGTTGGTGAGAATGTGAAGAAAAAGGAACCCTCCTCCTGCACGATTGAGGAGAATGTAATTTGCTACAACAACTATGGAAAAAAGAGTTTGGAGAGTCCTTGAAAAATTAAGAACACAGTTACCCTATGAATCAATAATCCTACTACTGTTTATTTACCCAAAGAAAACAAAAACACTAATTCAGAAAGATCTGCACTCCTACGTTTACTGCAGCAGTACTCACAATAGCCAAGATACTGAAGCAACCTAAGTCTCCACAGAAGAATCAGTAAAGATGATGTGGTGAGTACATACACACGTGTGCATGCATACACACACACACACACACACATACACACATATATATATACACACCATGGAACATTACTCAACCTAAAAAAGAACGAGATCTTGGCACTGGGACAACAAGGATGGACTAGAGAGTATTATGCTCAGTGAAATGAGTCTGACAGAGAAGGACAAATACCATATGATTTCATCTCATATGTGAAATCTAACAAACAAAACAAATGAATAAACAAAAGAGTAGAAACAGACCCAAAAATACAGAAAAAGACTAATGGCTGTCAGAGCAGAGGGCCAGGGGAATAAGCAAAAATGAGTGAAGGAGAGTGAGAGGTAGAGGTTTCCAGTCACGGAGTGATTAAGTCACAGGGATAAAAGGTACAGCATAAAGAATTCAGTCAATGGTATTTTTTTTTTAAACTTTTTTTTTTTAATTTTATTTATTTATTTGACAGAGAGAAATCACAAGTAGATGGAGAGGCAGGCAGAGAGAGAGAGAGGGAAGCAGGCTCCCTGCCAAGCAGAGAGCCCGATGCGGGACTCGATCCCAGGACCCCAAGATCATGACCTGAGCCGAAGGCAGCGGCTTAACCCACTGAGCCACCCAGGCGCCCCTCAGTCAATGGTATTTTAACAGAGTTGTACGGTGACAATTGGTGGCTATACTTGTGGTAAGCATAGTATAACATATATACTTGTTGCATTAGTATGTTGTACACCTCACACTAATGTAATATTGTATGTCAAATATATTTCCAATTACAAAAAAACAAAAACAAAAAGCCAAAAAAAAAATCCCTCTTTTATGGTTCCAAAGAAACGTAAGAACCATACTGGTCTTTTCAAAGACCAGTAAAAATGCTGGGTACCAAGTATCACTATTACTTTCAAGGTTTTCTTGCTAGAGTGGGTTCCCCCAGTGGTTATACATTATATATTTATATTTATATTTATATTAAGAAAACATATTATGAAAGTACTTAAAAAATGGAGATATATATACTTCCTACATTCACTCACTTCAAGTCCAGATGCTGCCACTTTGGCCACAGATCCTAAGATAAAATTACTACTCTGAACCGGTTTCCTTAGCTGTAAATAGAGAACATGCAATGGATCTTAAAGACAAAAAAGCCTGAAATGGCCACAAAGGGAGAAACCACAGAGAACTTCCTAAATAGCACTCATTTGGTCAATATAAACTGCACCTTTGTAACACAACTATTATTATGAGAGTTTACTCATAATACCCTAGTATTAGTGGAAGGCTAATCATCTTGTCTTGATTAGTTTTAGAAACTTAGTTAAGGGACACCTGGGTGGCTCAGTCATTAAGCATCTGCCTTCGGCTCAGGTCATGATCCCAGGGTCCTGGGATTGAGCCCTGAGTTGGGATCCCTGCTCAGTGGGAAGCCTGCTTCTCCCTCTCCTACTCCCCCTGCTTGTGTTCCCTCTCTCACTGTGTCTCTCTGTCATATAATAAATAAAATCTTAAAAAAAAAAAAAGAAAGAAAGAAAGAAAGAAACTTAGTTAAGATAAACTGAGTAAAGACCAGGTCCTCTCTCTCCCATTTCAACTTCTTTATTTTTTTTTTTAAGAGATCTTTCAAAAGATAAAGCTACTAAAAAGTGAGAAACTGGGGTATTCAAATAACCAGAAAACCGCAAGAAATCTAGCAAAGAAGAAAAAGGCAGCTCTTCGGTGTCAAGAAATGGGGATTCCTTTCTCTGTATTAGAGGTAAAAACAACTGTGTAATTAAAACTCTTAATACTCTGTCAACTAGTTGTTTCAGACACTTGCTAAACAGAAAAACAAATGTGAACAATGAAGTAGAGAGAGGGCATGGTGGGAGGAAGGAATAAGCAACAATTCCAAAGGCTTGAAGCCAAGTTTTACAGAAGACTCACCAGTGATGGGGCGCCTGGGTGGCTCAGTGGGTTAAGCCTCTGCCTTCGGCTCGGGTCATGATCCCAGAGTCCTGGGATCAAGCCCCGAATTCGGGCTTTCCGCTCAGCAGGGAGCCTACTTCCTCCTCTCTCTCTCTGCCTCCCTCTCTGCTTACTTGTGATCTCTCTCTCTGTCCAATAAATAAATAAAATCTTAAAAAAAAAAAAAAAAAAGACTCACCAGTGATGCGAACAAAGGGAAGAAAGGAAAAGGAACCAACTATTCAGCACAAATCTCCTGCAAGTGTCTTTAATAATCCTCCTGCCTTAGGTTGCTCAGCACACCTATGGGCAGAGCCAAACTAAACCAGTATCTTCCACCTAAACCCCACATTTTCGGGGCAGGGGTGGGAGTGGGGGGCAAGGCAGATAAAGTTTCTACTTGTCCTGTGAGGTGAGCCAAATGCATCAACTCATGGGTAAGGACTGAGTGTGAGCCCTGGAAGAGAAGTTCAGAGAAAGCAAAGAGGCTGGAAAAGATGGTCTTGAGGGTCCATTTCAGTTTGTACAATTCCCGACAGGAGAAAACAGAACATCACTCCTCATTACAGAGCCTTCCTGGCATATAAAAGACATAAATCTGCTTCACAGAAATTTTAACATATGAAATAAGGCAAATTCTGGCTGAAGAATCCTGAAAATTCCACATTATTCCACAACAGGAGTCAATGGGCCTAACTAATAACACAGAATAGAAATGTAAATATTAACTGGTTCAGGTAGACCCTTAATTAAAATTTAAAGGCAATTAGAGTTTACCAGGACTTCCCTAAGACTTCCAGAGGCAGTCAACAAAGAGAGCAGAAGAGGTCAACTGTCAAACAGAACTTGTCTCAAAGACCATTTAGTTGGGCTTAATTATTGTCAATATCAGTCTGAATAAAAAAGACATCATCCACAGGTTATCAAAGGTTAGTGGATTTATTTCCAACTCTGCTCCACCCAAACTACTGAAAGACCTTACTTAGACAGAATCATTCATTGGAGTATTAGCACTAAAAAACACAGATCAGGAGAGGTAGTTTAAGGGTGGGCGACAAGAAGTTCTGGGGTCTTGCTTAAGCTAAATAACAAATTCAAACATGTTTCTACAAATACCTATACCAAAGTTATCCTAAGCATCATTGAATTTGGAAAACATGTATGGTATGTAGCTGTGAAAAATAGAAATGCTGTGTGAGGGAGCATGGCAGATCAGAATATATACCTTAAAGTATGTCACTTTGGCATATACATTACTTTGAGCTATAGGCAATAGAGATTTAACAGATGCAGAAAGAAGTCTTTCCTGAGCTTCCCCCTACCTCACTAAAAGCAGGAACTTTTGAGAAATGAGGACTGCCATAATGAGGACTCTGGGGGAGTTTTATGGCCAAGAAGATGATGTAAATAAATGTAGCACTGAGCTGAGTGTGCACAACAAACCTTACTAAAATAACCCCTCTTCTATTACTTTTCCCATATATTTACCTTCCTACAATTTGCTGCTTCTAGAAGCCTGAACTCCTTTTCCTTTGTCTAGCCACTTCTCCATAATTATTTTGCATTTTTAATTAACTTTATTTTTTTAATTGTTTTTATTTTAATTCCAGTATAGTTGACATACAGTGTTATACTAGTTTCTCATGTACAACACAGTGATTCAAAAATTCTATACATTGCTGAGTGTTCATTTTTAAGTGTACTCTTTAATTCCCATCACCTATTTCACCCATTCTCCCACCTATCACTTCATAATTTTCTACCCTTTGTTAATATGGTATATAACTTTCAAATCTTACCACCTCTCTTTGGGTTTTCTTGTCTTTTCTGTGACATGAAAACCCTTGTGCACATTAAAAAAAAGTATGTGTGTCTATATATATATATACACACACACACACACATATATATAAAATATACACACACATACACACACACCCTTCCTCCTGTTAATCTGTCTTTTGTCAGTTTAATTAGCAGGCACCAGTCATAGAATCAAAGAGGGCAGAAGAAAAACATTTCCTCTACTACATAAGCAGGAAACTAAATCTCTAGTGAACCCATTTTCAGTACTGTTTGAAATCAGTCTCTGCTATAAACTGTTTCCTGCTAAATAACGTAGGCCCTTTGTGGGAACACGCCTTTCATATAACCTGATGCCATGATATAGCAGGAATCCTTGGCTCTGGGTCTAGCAGGGCTGGGCTGAAATCCAGGTACACCTATTTATCTTGGGGGTGAAGTTACTTACCTATTCGGTTCTTTGGTTTTCTCATCTCTGCAATACAGGTAGCGTACATACCCAACCTCCTCTTTACTTCACAGTATTTGTGTAGATTAAATGTAATATGCAAAAGACTGGACACATAATTACATCTTTTATAGTTGTAAACAGTTCCACAAGAGCCCTTTCCAAATTCAGGAACCACAATTGATTTAAGGCAGGCTGACTAGAATCCAAACTTTGAGAAACACTGCCTAGTCCATTTTCAAGTTTAAAGGGAAGTAGTAACAGGCAGGGATTTAAAAAAATTCTTAATCCTAACCTTTAGAACCTTATACCTGCCCACCTCAGGGAATAAAGAACTTCAGCCTAAAGGCCCCATCCAAGGTACTGCACTGTTAGGGAGAAAAACCCTGCAGAACTTTCAGAAATCTGATTTTACCAGCAAAGTGGGATGTAGAGAGTATCTGCTACCTTAAATCTGGCCTTCTATTATTTGGTACATGAGCTTCTGAGACACCCACCTTTTCAAAAAGCTGCAGTTAACTCCCTATTTCTCATAGTTGAGTCTATGAGAGGGTGGCAAACAATTGCCCCAGAGCCAAATCTCTCCTAATTTTGTTTTTTATAAATAAAATTTTGTTGGAACACAGCAACACCCAGCCTTGTGAATTACCCATACTTGCTTTTATACTTCAACAACAGAGCTGAGTACTTACAACGGAGATTTTACAGCCCACAAAGCCTAAAATATTTACTGTGTAGCCCTTAAACAGAAAATTTGTAGACCCCTGGCATAGACCAAGATCCTGAGTTTCTGTTCCAGTTCCTGAGTCACACTGTGTTCCCACTAAGCCATAAAGCTGACTGTTCCTCCTGGGTGAACTCCTCATAGTCTGCCTAGCGCTTCCCAGGTTCCCCCTCCCCAGAATCTGTCCCTAAACCTAGAGCCTCTATTTGGAAATTCTATTTCAATCCTAATAAGTTCTGGACCTCTGGACCCTATGGAAATGAAACATTATAGTGATAAAGCTGTATCCAAAGACACCTACTCCAGTTCCTTAAGGCATAAAATTTCACACCTCAAATACTGTTACCAGTCCAATTTAGAACCAAGTTCATGGGCCAATGTCCACCCCTCCCAACCCTGTACTGATTCCAAAAGGCTGAAAACCTAAACGTTCACCAACAGGTGATTGAGCAAACCAAGTGGTATATTACTATAATGGCATACTCTGCATCTAAAAAAAGAATGAGACGGTTCAACATATATATGTTGATATGCAATAGTACTCCCAATAAATTTTAAAAGTCAAGAAGTAAAACACCATATGATACACCAATTTTTATGAAGAAAGGAATGGAAAAAAGTATGTACATACTTATAAATACACAGATTACTTCTGGCAACCACCCTCCCCAAAACTGGTAATGATGGTTACTGGGAGGGAGAACTCAACAAGTGGGGAATAGAGATGATGAGCATTTACTTTTCACCACATATTCTTCTGTGCATTTTTAAATTATGTACTATGTACATCGGTTATATATTTTTAAAACATTTTTTATAAAAGAGAAAAGTCAGAGGGTACCAAAAAAAATTTGAAAGCACAAATTTTCCTCTCAATTAGCCAGTCTCCACTATATTTTGTCTTCTAACTATTTACAAACTCATGTTCATCTGTTAGAAAAAAGTTTGACAATTTTTTTTTTGAGCGACACAAGCAGGAAGGTTTATTTAAGCAAAAAGTACACTCTCAAGATATTAGAGTGGCAAGAGACAGGGAGACAGAGACAGAGAAACAGTGAGTCACACCTGATAAATTTAAAAGTGAAAATAAAAGGGTAGGTAGTGTTGTGAAGGGGAAAAAAGGTATTATCTTTCTTCTGCTAATCTTTATTACTTACATTTTCATCCACTTCTTTATTAGATGGGAAAACCCATTAGATTAAAAACCAGATGATAACTATGAAACTGTTGAAGAACAAGACTCTTAACAGGCTGGATTTCAAGAATGGAATGAGAGAAATTCATTCCCCCTCCAGATAATGTTGAGATCAAATACCCCTCTCTTCCATCTCCTGAGAGATCCCCTATGTCCACCACGTTCACTAAGTAGTCAAGTATATATAACTACCGAATACAGCTCTGCAGTGAAGTCTAGACTTGTTCTACCTGTACGTGTTTCTTTCTGTATCAGCAATTTTAACACAAATTATAAAATCTGACAAATCTTTCTTTATTTGTAAGGACTAAGTTCGGGGCGCCTGGGTGGCTCAGTGGGTTAAGCCTCTGAATTCGGCTCAGGTCTTGATCTCGGGGTACTGGGATCAAGCCCCACATCGGGCTCTCTGCTCGGTGGGGAGCCTGCTCTCTCTGCCTGCCTCTCTCCCTACTTGCACTCTCTCTCTATCAAATAAATAAAATCCTTAAAAAAAAAAAAAAGGACTAAGTTCTGTTTCAGCAGTTACAAATTTATTTAGGGCAATTAAGCACTGAATACGAAAGTCTCAAGTTAATGTCTAACCACTCAATCTACTTTCCTATAAACTTCTACAAATTAACAGCTGTACCTTGAAGTAGGGCCCACTTAGTTGTCTTCCTCTTAAAATCTGGTTCCTCTGTACCTTTACCATGTAAACAAAGCCAAAGTCAAAACCTACCAAGAGGGGCACCTGTGTGGCTCACTGGGTTGAGCCGCTGCCTTCGGCTCAGGTCATGATCTCGGGGTCCTGGGATCGAGTCCCCACATCGGGCTCTCTGCTCAGCGGGGAGCCTGCTTCCCTCTCTCTCTCTGCCTGCCTCTCCGTCTACTTGTGATTTCTCTCTGTCAAATAAATAAACAAAATCTTTTAAAAACAAAACAAAACAAAACAAAAAAACCTACCAAGAGACAGAAGGGAGACCTAACAGACAAAGACTAAGATATTTCATCTATCTTTTCATTCAGAGTTAATGACTGACTCCCATTCAGAGGTCATTCTTCTGTGTTTAACACAGCACATTCAATGCTGTTTGTCTCACAGTACTAGGCCACTAAGCTAGACAACCACCTGGAAGGAATAGCTAAAGAAATTCAGGCGCCAGATAAAAAGTAGAGCTCTACAGATGGTCTTTTAATATCCTTCAGATTCCATCACTGGAAAGTAAGAAAAAAAAAATTAAAGAACCCTTAAAAAGTAAGAAAGTAAGAGAAAAAAAAAAAGAATCCGGGGACTTAACAATATATCAACAGTTAGCAAAGGTTTTCTGTAAAGGGTTAGGTAATTATTTTCAATTCTGTGGGCCATACAATCTTTATATCACCTACTCAATTCTGCCATTTGGGGCACAAAATCAGCCATAAGTAAACGAATGGGTATAGATGTGTTCCAATAAAACTTCATTCACAAAAGGAGGAAGGCAGAGTGAAAACCATAGTTTGCTAACCCCTATTCTAAATAATTATTTCCAACATTTCGTATTCAGAAAAATGAACACAAATCAATAGGACACCAGTCTGGTCTGAAAATTCATCACCTGTGATTTCACTACATCTAGACTTACCACGTGTATCACTGTAAAATAGTAAATACTTGTTTGATATACATGAATGCCAGCCTTCAGAAATAAAAATATGCCAGTAGCTAAATGCAAAATCAAAACATAACCTATAGCCTATTGTAAGGCATGTAAAAGAAAAAAATCTGTATTTTTAAAAGGAAAGCCCATAAGATGTCCTGGGGTGACATTTGGGCAATATTATTTTGGAGAAAAGGCAACATGTGAAGAGCACAAAATACACTCCTGTTGCAGACTCAGAACCCTAGACAACTAGCTTTTTCAAAATAACTTTGATAAAATAGTCAAAAAAATAACACAGAATTGGGGCATCTGAGTGTTGCAGCTGCTTGGGCGTCTCACTCTTGGTTTCCGCCCAGGTGACTCTTGGTTTTGACTCAGATCATGATCGCAGGGTAGTGAGACCAGAACCCAGTGTCAAGCTCCAAGCTCAGTGCAGAGTCTGCATGAGTTCCTCTCTCCCTCTGCCTCTCCCCACTCTGTGCTCTCACACTCAATCTCTCTATCTCAAATAAATAAATCTTTAAAAAAATTTTTTTTAAATAACAGAATTTTAAAAAGTCATGAGCTGGAGCACCTGGGTAGCTCAGTGGGTTAAGCCTCTGCCTTCAGCTCAGGTCATGATCTCAGGATCCTGGAATTGAGCCCTACAGGGAGCCTGCTTTCCCTGACTCTCTTTCTCTCTGCCTGCCTCTCTGCCTACTTGGGATCTCTGTCTGTCAAATAAATAAATAAATAATCTTTAAAAAAAAAAAAAAAAAGGTCATGAGCTAATCCAGTAGCAAGACATAAAAGTCCGTTTATAAAAAAAAAAAGGTAAAAAAAAATAAATAAAAGTCTGTTTATATATACTGATACACATCTAAAAGGACTTAGATTATTCTTCTCTACTCAAAAGTATACGATTTACAATTTTATTTAGCTAAAGGTATTGGGGGTGGGCAGCAGGAGCGAGAAGGAAAGAGACTAAGCCTATGATAAATATCACATAAACATGAAAATCCCCCAGAAAGCCACATGCAGCCACAGCTGCAATGACCATGAGGGGAGCCTATACAACCCCCCACCCCAACACCTCTGCCTCCTCCCTTTTTCCTTGTTTTTCCACTAAAAGGGATATGAGGATTAGGTATCTTTCACCAATAGAAATCAATTAACTCTAATCCAGAAGTTCATGAACAGGCTTTGGAGGTGGCAGGATAGGGTAGAGGTTCAAGATACATGTTAAAGTTTCAAGCAAAATACCACTGTATGTTTATGTATGTGTGCACATACACAGTCCCACACATACATCTGCACATTTTTCTAGGGAAAGAATCCACTCCTTTTTTATCAGATTCTCAAGGGGGGAGGGGGGTCAATGAGCCTAAACAGTTAAAAACTACCATCAAATTTTATTATCTATGTGTGTTATCTATGCATGTGGAAGGAAAGGGGTCTTAATATACAGAGAACAGACTTCATGGGTACTGATGAAAAACCTCATTCACATCTACGCTGGAATAAAAATTTATAAATGGTTAAAACATAATTATACCAATCTGCCTTGAGGCCTGTTTAGTTTGAGCTGTGTTCCTTCAAAAGAGATTATGCTGAATTCCTAACCCTCAGTACCTCAGAATGTGACCTTATTTGGAAATGGGACAGTTGGAGATGTAATTATTTAAGGTAAATGATATCACACTGGAGGAGAGTAGATTGCATATCCAATTATCACTGGTGTTCTTATAAGAAGAGGGCCCTGTGAAGACACAAGAGGGAGAACTCCAGGTGAAAACAAAACCAGAGACTGGGGGCGCCCGGGTGGCTCAGTGGGTTAAGCCGCTGCCTTCGGCTCAGGTCATGATCTCAGGGTCCTGGGATCGAGTCCTGCATCGGGCTCTCTGCTCAGCAGGGAGCCTGCTTCCCTCTCTCTCTCTCTCTCTCTGCCTGCCTCTGTCTCTATCTACTTGTGATCTCTCTGTCAAATAAATAAATAAAATATTAAAAAAAAAACAGCAATAATCATTTTCATCTCTCTCACAATTATCTGTTAAGTTAGGAATTTGGAAAGGGTTAAACTAAACAGTTCTAGCTGAAAAGTTTTAGCTTCTGATCTTAAATCCTTCGTATCTCTCCACATAAAGAAGTCTGGGCTTCTTTGCAGCATGGCAATCTCAGGCTAGATTGCTTATAAAGCTGATTAAGGTCTTCAAGACCAGAATTCTAGTAAGTTAGGTAGAAGCTCTCTCAGCTTTTCTAACTTCGCCTTGGAATCACAGTTTAACTTCTCTTGCACTCTGTTGCTTACAAATGATTCACAAGAACCCCAAATTCAACGGGAGGGGACATAAACCCCAACTCAGGAAAAGAGGAGTCAAGATCACGCTTAAAGAATATGTGAGATGGGAGATATCGTTAAAACCATCTTTAGGAAATACCATCTGCCACCAAAAGCATGGAGAGATAACTGCTAATACTTTTGAGACTATCAACTATTTAATCCATGTTGGACCTATTTCTTGGGCGAGGGAACAATAAAGAATTGTTCCTTGTTACATATTTTTAGTCACCCAAACTGCTTTTAAAAATATGGCCCTGGGGGGCGCCTGGGTGGCTCAGTGGGTTAATGCCTCTGCCTTCTGCTCAGGTCATGATCCCATCGTCCTGGGATCGAGCCCCGCGTCGGGCTCTCTGCTCAGCCAGGAGCCTGCTTCCTCCTCTCTCTGCCTGCCTCTCTGCTTACTTGTGATTTCTCTCTATCAAATAAATAAATAAAATCTTTAAAAAAAAAAAAATATGGCCCTGGGGCGCCTGGGTAGCTCAGTGGATTAAAGCCTCTGCCTTTGGCTCAGATCATGATCCCAGGGTCCTGGGATCCAGCCCCACATCTGGCGCTCTGCTCAGCAGGGGGCCTGCTTCCTCCTCTCTCTGCCTGCTTGTGATCTCTGTCAAATAAATAAATTAAATATTTAAAAATAAATAAATAAAAATAAAAATATGGCCCCATGGGCCTCATACTTCAAATTATTTTGCCTACCAAAAATATTACTAAATTAAAATTTCAATTTCGCTTATTCACTTAATTGTGAACCACACTAGCCAATAAGTTACCACTTGGAGTTGACACACTTCTAGCCAAAAGCAAGCCAACTCATTTTAGTTCAATTATGAAGAGGCTTCACCTTGTACATGGTATATATACTTCAAGATTTTTGATCGTCTTCCATTGGGGGGCATATTGGGAACCACTGATCGTGGGTCTTTTCTACTATATTTTAATAACTGCAATCATTGTTTAATGTTTTAAGACTCAACATACAAGAAAACCATCTCTGAAAGTAAGCTGTAAGCAACAAATAAAGGGCCAAAATGCAAATTCAAAATGGACAAACTATTTTCTGTACTCAAGCTGATAAGGATAGTGGGTTCCTTTTTCCTTTTTCAAAAATTAAGGCTTATAAGGCATTTTTCCACAAACAAAAGAATAGCTGTAGCATCTTGGTTAACATTTCTTTTTTCAATAAAAGATGCTAGTGTCTAACCCTGTTGTAAGCACCCATTGAAGTAGATATAATGGGCACTCTGTTTGCCTACACAGACACTGGCATAAGAATACTTAACTCTCTGAATCCTATCTTCCTCAATGTCTAAGATACTTTTTTTTT